>NC_089505.1:157109284-157417929 GCF_036850995.1 Saccopteryx leptura | reverse complement strand
ATTGTACATTTTAATATAGTAAAACTGCAAACAAAATGAAAATTAGAAGGAAAAAACTGAATTAAAAAAACAACTGATTTCAATGTTTTATGATTTGCCTTTAGATTCCCAATTGTTTTGTGACCATTGAACTCTGTTGGATTTCTAGAGTGAAAGTCATTTTTGGAGCCTTACCGAGTATCTGATTTGCATATAGTAACATTTTAATAACAAAGCAAAGACCAATTTTGAAACATGAACCAACCACGTTATCGTCAGACATCTTGTTTCAGGAACACAAAAGTTTAAATACCCTGACTTTAAGATTCAGGAATCTATTTCACACTGTCCCTTCTTAGAACCTTACCTCCAATGGGAGACCTATAACGAGTCCACAATTTTGACTGAAATTAGTTATAATCACCAGTGCATGTTACTTGCTCAGTGACCTTGACCCTTTAGCTCTCTCTGCAACAATAAACATAGATTTCTATGATTCTTTGATCCATGCAGGGTTATGAATCCAATCAAAGCTAATATATCTGCAAGAGATATCATGATGACTGCTTTTTGCGTGACGTTCAGAGTTGCCAAGAGATTTGCTGAGAAGGAAGCAAGGGGAAAAGATTTCCTTACTGTCATATTTATATATTCTCTCTGTTTCTCTTTCCGTACCCTTACAGTCCGAGATGTTTCACTTGGAGATTTTAAAGCAACAGATGACAGATGTGCTCCTCTTTCCCAAAGTAAGTGCCAATGCATGGTGATACAAAACATTTGGATATTGTTTGTGATTTCACTGAACACGTCCAAAGGGCACCCATGCATAGATGCTGCTTTACTTTCACACACACACCCTTCCTCTTCTTGAACACATTTCACTTGTCTTGTGAGGGTTACAACAGGCAAAAGAGACACAGGACGTGCAGTCCCTTTCCCTTTTCTGTTTGTTGTTTCCTAAGCACTTGCAGAGATCCACTGAGTCCCAACAGGTCCTGGGATGAGGGTCCCACTCCATCTCCAATTTGGTGCCCACTGTTGGCAGTCCCCTGGGCAATAATGCCAGCAATGGTCTTGAAAAATAGCGGGAGACGGGTCTAGTAAGCAGTGGTGCCAGTTGTGAGAAATAACGATCCCCATAGGACTCAAGGGAACAGGAGTCTCTTTTCAAAGCCTGGGTTTTCCTTGAACCTAAAATGGCTTGTATGCACCCACCCTGGTTTTCAGCTGTGGGCTTGAGAAGCCATTTCTTGGAAAACAAGAGCACTTACTACTCTATGCCACCACATTAAAGTATTTTAAAAATTGTTAATAGCGTGATACCCAGCTGCCAACTTAAGCCACAATGATCTCTGCATGCTGGCATTTATATTTGTATAGGCCCCTCCCATGTCTAACAGGGCCAACCAACGGAACCAAAAACAGAGTGCAGAACTGTTGGAGTGTGACTTGTGAGGCAGGGTCATAAAAGATACTGTGGCTTCTTTATAGTCTCTGATTACCCTGGGGGAAGCCAACTGACATGCCATGAGGACACTTAAGCAGCCCTGCAGAAAGATCCACATAGGGAGGGACTGAGGCCTCCTGCCAGTAGCGAGTGAGGAGCTGAGGCTTCTTGCCCACAGCTGTCAGTGGGCTGGGCTCACTGAAGTTGTCAAATGACCTCAGTCCTGGCCAACATCTTGACTGCACCCTCAGGAGGGATCCCAGAGCAAGAACCACCCAGCTACACAAAAAATTTCTGACCTCAGAGATTTTGAGAAAACAAATTTTTATTGTTTAACAACTACTAGGTTTTGAGGTCATTTGTTATGAAGCCACAGATAGCTAAACAAAGAAGGAAACCCATTTGTTAGAACACTAACTGAAAAAGCAGTAAACAAAACCACTGTTCAGTATAACTTCACTACTATAAACTGAACATAGGTCAGAAGAGAAAAAACTCACCAAAATATTAATAGTTATTAGCTGTTGAGGCTCTTGAGTAAATGATGATTTCTTTTACATTTAAAAAAATTTTTAATTCTAATTTATTGTGTGAACATGGATTCAAGTGTCCCACTCAATATAACACCCTCACCCCCATGCTCGTGTCCCTCATTACACCCCTTTTGCCCCCTTCATCGTGTCTCCCTCCCCCCTTCCCTTTGGGATTCGCTGCCCTGTTACCTATATCTATGTGTTACATATACATAATTTCACTAATCCCTTCACCTTCTCTGATCCCATCCCTTCATCCCCCTTCCCTCTGACAGCTGTCCCTCTGCCCCCTGTGACCCTGCCTCTGCCTCTATTCCATTCTTCAGTTCACTTTGTTCATTAGATTCCACATATTTGTGAGATCATATGATTGTTTTCTTTCTCTGCCTGGCTTCTTTCACTTAGCATAATAGTCTCCAGGTCCATTCGTGCCACCGCAAAAGGTAAGATTTTCTTCCTTTTCATGGCCGTGTCGTATTCTATTGTGTATATGTACCACTGCTTTTTAATCCACTCATCCACTAGCACACACTTGGACTGTTTCCAGATCTTGGCTATTGTAAACAATGCTGCAATAAACGTGGGGGTGCATATCTTCTTTTGAATCAGTTATTTGGTATTTTTAGGATATAAAAAGTGGGATAGCTGGGTCAAAAAGCAGTTTCATTTTAATGTTTTTGGGAAACATCATACTGTTTTCCACAGTGACTTCACAAGCCTGCATTCCCACCAGTAGTGCAGGAGGGTTCCCTTTTCTCCACATCCTTGCCAGCACTAGTGTGTTAATTTGTTAATAAGCGCCATTCCGACAGGTGCGAGGTGGTATCTCATTGTGGTTTTAATTTGCATTTCTCTAATGACTAGTGACGTTAAACATTTTTTTATATGCCTATTGGCCATCTGTATGTCCTCTTTGGAGAAGTGTCTATTCAGTTCCTTTGCCCATTTTTTAATGGATAGTTTACCTTCCTGGTCCTGAGTTTTAGAAGTTCTTTATAAATTTTGGTTATTAACCCCATATCAGACATATTGGAAAATATATTTTCCCATTGTGTGAGTTGTCTTTTTATTTTGTTCATGGTATATTTTGCTGTGCACAAGTTTTTTGTTTGATATAGTCCCATTTGTTTATCTTGTCCTTTATTTCACTTGCCAGTGGAGATAAATAGGCAAAAATATTGCTATGAGAGAAATCGGAGAGTTTACTGCCTATGTTTTCTTCCAAGATGTTTATGGTTTCGTGACATACATTTAAGTCTTTTATTCATTTTGAGTTTATTTTTGTGAATGGTGTAAGTTGGTGGTCTAGTTTCATTTTTTTGCATGTACCTGTCCAATTTTTCCAACACCATTTATTAAAAAGATAGTCTTTACTCCATTGTATGCTCTTACCTCCTTTTACAAATATCAATTGACCATAACGGTGTGGGTTTATTTCTGGGTTCTCTGTTCTGTTCCATTGATCTGTATGCCTGTTCTTATGCCAATACTAAGCAATTTTGATTACTATCACCTTGTAGCATAACTTGATATTAGGAAGTGTGATTCCTCCCACTTTATTCTTCATTTTCAAAATTGCTGAGGTTATTCATGTTCTTTTTTGGTTCCATACAAATTTTTGGAATATTTTTTCTATATCTTTGAAGTAGCCAGTGTATTTTGATAGGAATTGCATTGAATTTATGTATTTCTTTGGGTAGTATAGACAGTTTAATAATGTTTAGTTTTTCTATCCATGAACACGGTATATGCTTCTACTTGTTTGTATCTTTCTTGAGTTCTTTTTTCAATGTCTTACAGTTTTCTGAGTACAAGTCTTTTACCTTCTTGATTAAATTTACTCCTAGGTACTTTATTTTTTTGGTTGCAATAGTGAAGGGGATTGTTTCCTTAATTTCTCTTTCAGATACTTTATTAGTAGTGTATAAAAATGCCACTGATTTCTGAATATTAATTTTATATCCTGCTACCTTGCCGAATTCATTGATCAAGTCTAGTAGTTTTTTGACTGAGACTTTAATATTGTATGATGACATACAACATTATGTCATCAGCAATAATGATAGTTGTTATTTCTTTTTTTCCAATGTGGATGCCTTTTATTTCTTCTTCTTGTCTATTTGCTATGGCTAGAACTTTCAGAACTATGTTGAATAAGAAGGTAAAATGCTTTGTTCCTGATCTTAAGGGGATTGCATTTAATATTTGCTCATTGTGTATAATGTTGGCTGTGAGTTTGTCATAGATCGTCTTTATTATGCTGAGGTATGCTCCCTGTATTCCCACTTTGCTGAGAGTTTTGATCCTAGATGGGTGCTGGATTTTATAAAATCCTCTTTCTGCATCTATTGATATAGTCATGTGATTTATCCTTCCTTTTGTTTATGTGATGAATCATATTTATTGATTTGTGAATATTGTACCAGCCTTTCCTCCTCAAAATAGATCCCACTTGATCATGATGTATAATATTTTTAATGTATTGCTGGATCTGGTTTGCTAATATTTTTTTGAGAATTTTAACATCTATGTTCATCAGGGATATTGGCTTATAGTTTTCTTTCTTTGTAGTGTCTTTACTTGGTTTTGGAACCTTTTACATTTATAATGTAAATATAATTAGTTTTATTGCAAATAACCTTAAAAATATTTTTTACATATTTATATTATTATTGGAAAGGTTAAACTTGCTTCCATTTGCTTGATAATATGTTGAGGTAATAATATTCTGGTAACAATTTTAAAATCTAAATTATGAAACTTTGTTTCTGGCATCTAATGAATTTACAGAGAGTTAATTTCCATGTACCCCTTTTCCTTTAGCTAGGCGTACTTGAATTTGCAGTGCACTTTTAGCTTCAAGCATGAGCTTAATTATAGCAGAGAAACCTTGCATTTTGATGTTCAGTGTGTGTCTTAGGCAGCAGTAACTCAGACACCCCACCTAGATGCCATGATCTGTATCTTATCAGGAAAAAATGATAATTAAAATTATGTTAGTGGAAATTAAAGTTCTTGGCCACTGTTTAAACTGTCTCTCTGCTGCTTTATATAGTGGAGGCAGTACAATACATGAGAGTTAAACAATAAAGTCTGGCTCCAACATTTACCACCTGTGTAAACTTGAATAAGAATATTTTTTTCACCTCTTTCTCCTTATCTTTCAAATGAAGATGTTATTCATCTGAAAAGTTTACCATTAGAAAGTAAAGCAGCCTGTATTCTAGGAAGTGTGAGTTACTGTTCTCTGCTTAAAGTTTTTGATGTTCAAAGTAAGAAAATAAGATCCATAATATTTAACTATTTGAGACAGTATATGAAATTGCATGATAGATATGGGGTATAAAATAAGTGACTGTAATAAATATTTCCTTTAGGCTTTGCACTCTCATAATCTGGAACTCAGATTCCCACTGCTCTGATTATTGGCTGTGTGGTGCTGCAGAGTGACATTACCTCTCTGAGTCTTATTTGTTTCACTGGTAATAAGGAGACTGTATGAACCATCTCATAGGGTTGTTTTAAGCATTGACCAAGATAAAAATGGTGAAAGGAGCACAGTTCTTTGTATATAATAAGTATAAAACAGATGCAGTTTCCTTTTTCTCTTTCCCCCCCCTCTCATTCTTTATGTATTGGGTGGGAGTCAAAGGGAAAGGAGTAATTACCATGAATGAAAATGAGAAGGTGAATAAATGTGAAAAAAAATTGTGGTGATACATTGTTGAGTCATTATTCCAGGGTTTTTTTAACCCAGAGAGAAACATAAAAATAATAACGATGAACTTATTAGATGTTACCTCATTAATCTCACCATGGCATATTAAACTGCCTGGCAGAAATGCCAAACCTACTATTCACAAAAGCAAATGTTACTGCATATAAATTGGATGTATTCTGAAAAATCTTTGCTTCAGCTTGTTAGAAAAAGTTCCCAAAGCTGTAACACTCACAAAGCAGATAATGGTAAGTCACAAGATGTCAAATCTATTCCTGTCATGAAGAAACAGGAATATCTTTATAAGGTTAATTCAGGGTCTCTCTTACTCTGTCAAAATAGTGGCATGTGAATAGCTGGCATTCTTAGGACCTCAGGATTGCTGAATAACTCAGAAATCTAACGTTATTGCCTAGGCTTCTGTGAAACAGTTTTAGGTGTCCAGTATTAAATTTTAAACAAGCTGGCAAGTTTTGATCTTGCTCTTAATGCACAGAATAGTTTGTCTATGGAGTATAGTGTTTTTTCTGAAAGCTCAATTTTTCCTCTTCATTTTACTTATGTTACTGTTAGTTGTTTAGAATATTTAATTAATGATTTTATATGAAAAACTGCTAATGTCTTGGGGTTTTTAAAACAAAAGACATACTTTTAAAAATTCAAACAAAAAAAAGTAATTAATTAAAATAGTCATTGCAAGTCATTATCCCAACTATGGACTGGGAATATTTTAACAAGCAAAGAAATCAGCAATAAAGCAGCTTCCTGAATTGTACTATGCCTCTGAGACTTCTCAGAGTCCCTCGGCCCCTTGCCTGAGGCATGCTTTCATAACATGACTTGCTGCATGGTTTTAATGAAAATTATAGCAATCACTCTTATTTGAAAGAAAAAAAATATGAAAAGGAAGAAAGGAAGGGAGGGAGGCAGGCAGGAAGAAATGTAAAAGGACAGAGAGAAAACTGGTTGTATTCTTGCAGACCAGATCTAGATTTTACTTTGCCAATTTTTACTTTTCAAACCCGGTGTCACTTAAAACATAAAAAGGAAGAAAAAAACCCAGATAAGTAAAAAACAAACAAACTATATTATAGATATGAATTGCCCTCTTTTTCCCTCCTTTCTTCCCTTTAATCTAGCATTCTTCTTTTTAATGTGCAGTTATCTGAGTTGAAAGGGAACAGTACCAATATTTATTTAAGATTTTAGTCAGTACTTATTTTTTGGCAAACCCTTTCACTCAATACATACAAGAGTATTGAACATTGGGTTATATATTTCCATTTTATAATGAAGAAACTGGAGAACATGAACCTGTGGTTTGACTAAGGTTGCGTAGGGCTCCAAGCCATCTTGTCTAATTCAAAATGTTGTCTTTTCCACAATGTGTGCTAGTCAACCTGCTGCTTGGACCTTATTTAATCGACTCAGTTTTAACGTTCTAAGTTTGGCTTCCCTCTCTATCTCGGTGCCAATATCACAGGGTCTTAATTACAATTATAGGTTTAAATCTCTCAGATAAGCTTAATTTTAAAGTTAGATTTTAACTTAATGCTTTAGTTTATTCAATGGTTACAAGTTCACTAAGGTTTTCTGTATCCTCTTCATTCAGCTTGGTAATTTTTTTTTTTTAGGAAATTTTCATTTTACTTGACTTGTCAAAGTTGTCAAAAATTGTTCACAGTATTTCTCCTTTGTTTTCTTTTTCTTGTTATGCCCTCTTTCACTCTAATGTGGCTGTTTTTGCCCTCTATCTCTTTTCAATTGGTATTGTAGAGATTTGCAGGGTATTTTTTAGTTGTTCAAAAGACCATATATTGAACTTTATTAAATTTTTGTTTTCTATTTCATTATTTCTTTACTTCTACATTCTCTGGACTTCCTGTTTTTCCATTTTTGAACTTCTAAAAGTTGGATATTTAGTTCATTTCATTATCTTGTCATTCTTATAATAGTTTAGACTGTGAATTTCCTACAAATTACTGCATTAACTTTACCTAACATATTTAAATAGTGTATTTCTTATTGTCATTCAAGTCCATCTCTCATAAACAGAATCTAAGTGGCTTCCTCTGTTTTTTCTATTTTTATATTCTGTACATCCAACTGAATGCTGTTTTTCTATTTTTGTTGTAATAATTGACATTTTGTATATAAATCTACCATAGTGGGTAGTTTTTTCTTTCCTTGTCCAATTTATTCTTTATTCTTCCTTCCCCTACCTTCTTTTGAATTAATTGGAAATTTTTCAGAATTGTTTTATTTCTCCTCTATTTTTTATTGTTAAATATCTTTGTAGTTCTTAAGTTACCTATGATTAGTTACATTGTTACCACATTCTACTTTAAGTAATATATACAACTTCAAAAGCACAATAAGAATTTTTATCATATAATTCTATTTCTGCAGATAAATATCTGCTTCAAAAGAAAGGTTGGCAGCTGCTTAAAGCAATAATGACTTTGATTTTCTGCATTCCGTTGATCAGGAATTTGGAAAGTTCAACTAGGCAGTGTTCCTACTCATTGTGATTGGTTTGGGTAACTCAAATGGCTGAAGTCAGCTGTAAACTTAACTGGAGCTACAGTGCCCACGATGAACTTTCATCCCTGAGGGTATGTCTCAACATAGCCTCTAACCATCCAGTATTCTAAAAGGACGTTGTTACAACAGGGAGCTGGACTTCAGGCAGAAACAATTTAAGAGGATGGACCTCTGGGTGCCAGCTCTTATCAAGCTTCTGTTTGTGACATACTTGTTCTGTGGTTCAAGAAATTCACCTGGCGATGCCAACAGTGAACATGGAAGGAGAGTGCATAAGGGCACAAATATTGGGAAATACAGTAAATTGCGGGACATTAATATACAAAAACATGAGTATAGCTAAATGAGGGGGCTGTAGAGAGAACTAGCAAATAGAATTTGTATGTTTGAAATTAGTTTTATTTTGACTTAATGTTTTAGGATATTTTCACTAGATATAGAATTATCATTTAATTTCTTATTGTTTTAATTTTTATCAGCACTTTAAATAAATCATTTAATTGTTTTCTAGCCAATGTTTTTTCTTTGTACTTATCCTTTCTAGAGTTCAATAATCTTCTTGAGTACGTGAGTTAAAATTTGGATCAGATGTAGTAAGTTCATGGCTATCATCCCTTCAAATATTTCTTCTGCTAGTGTCTCTTCCTCTGTATTTCACTCCTATTGCCAGATTTTTGGGTGAGTAGAGATATTTTTTTTCTCTACAGCTCTGCCCTAGCTCTCTGTGCTAGTTTAGCAATATCTCTGTCTTGCTGCCCTATCTTTGTATTTGGAGGCAGTTGTCATATCCTGTAATGGCTCAAATAGTATACGTAGTGTTTTCCACAAATTTTTTGCTTTGCCACAAAGAGTCCACAGAAGGATTTCTTTCAGTTCTCCTAGCACCCCATCATTTTGTCGGTTAACGTACAGAGAGCTTCAGGTGAACTTGTTTCCTGTCATCTGCCTCTCTCCTGCACTAAGTTTTCAGAGGATGGCTGCTTCATACTTGGGCAAAGCATCAAAACTTATCCATCTCAGCTCCCTGATCTGCTCTTCAGCCTTTACCATGATGCTTCATTCATTGCGGAAAGGCCCATGGAAAAGAGTCTGCAAGTGGGTAGAGACTTTGGTCTGCAATTGAGGTGTCTCAGAATTCTCATCTGTTATGTTCATCCATATAAGTTTGGAAAAAGGGCATTAAAAGTTTAGCTAACACTTCGCTCCCAGATCTTGGTTTTTAAATACTAATATATTCTTTAAAAAATTAAAAAGCTAAGCTTTTGAGGAAAATCCTAATTCCATGGATGGGGCTAGGATACTTAAAGTAAACCTGAAATATCTTGGTGTGATAGAAAATAGCCAATTGTTTAAAAAGGAGAGGGCTATAGCAGAAGACAGCAAGTGTCAGCTTGAAGGAGTTCCTAATGACAAGACCTGCCTTGTTTTAGGCATCAAAGTAAATAATGTTTACAACATATTATAACTCATAGAGTAAAACAGGAATCCCTAAGACAAAACTGATATAAATAATTAAAGAGGGGAAGGGAAGAACGGCTCTTCCTTAAAGTAAAATGTCATGTAATTAAATAAGTAGAAATGATAGAATTAAAAAAATACTAATTGGCAACCATCATGGTGATAACTGTTTCAAGCAGAAAAAACCATAAATGGATGCTAAAATTAGTGGGAGAAAGTTTAATGGACAATGAGAAGTTTATATAATTCCAAAGTATTGCTCCAGAAGATACATATTAAAAACAAAGAAAAAAAGCAGTAAGTTAATATTGAAGAACACCTGGTAGAGAGTGGTGGCATTCAGCTGGTTCACACCGGTTTGGCAGAACTGATACCTGAATTTTTGTTAAGTTTCGTGAACCAGTTGTTAAAATGGCACTTGTAATTAGGGTTCTCTCTAAGGCCTAGGCAGCCGCCTAATGTGGAAATCGCAAATTTACATTTCCTACTTTTTTTAAATGTTCATCTGTGCAACAGCATATTCTAAGCAGCCGTAGTGATGTTCATTCCGTCCATAGATGGAAAAAAATGGACAGAACTATGCTTGTAATATTTATTCATTCAATTCATAAAACTCATTATACCATTAATGGAAGGTATATCTTTTCATTCCCTCGCATTTGTTATTTCAGTAAAAAAACATATAATGTAACAATAAAAAGCGCCAAACAACAAGGGGGTGACAAGCTATCACTGGAAATATCTTAAATAACAGTTTTTTGTTTTTTAATCAGATATTATTTTATATTTTAAAACTTTTTCTTGTAACATAATCTAGTTTTATGTACCTCTTTTGTTGTTCTTATTTAACTATTAAATGCATGAAATAATAAACTGCGTTTCAGTATATAATTTCTTTATACTTAAAGTGGTTGTTAGAGCAGAGAACCAACTGTTAAATTATTTGAATCCCACCACTGCTGGTAGACACCACTTTAACCAAGTGACTAACATGAATGACACTAATAATGGAGTAACTGGATGTCACATTCTTTCTGATATGATGCCCAGAGAAGTATGCATCATTTCTTTTATATTTTAACAAAAAAATGTATATCCTAAATCTAATTATAATGAAACACTAGACATAGCCAAATTGAGCAACATTCTACTAAATGAATGATCTGTACACTTCAAAAATGTCAAGCCTATGAAATATACACAAGCAAATAAATGCTGAAAAAGTGGTCCAGATTAAAGACATTTGACAATTAAATATAACAGCCCTGGTCTAATTCTAATTTGTTACTAAATTAGAGAAAATAATTTTGCTATAAAGAACATCAATGCTACTATTCACAAAATTTACTTTGAATTTTAGTTTAGATATTAATACTCCATTAATGTTAATTTTCTTATTTTGATAATTGAATCATATTTTGTACAATGCCCTTGTTTTTTTAAAAAATAACACAATAAAGAATGTAGGGATAAAACAGTAGTATGACTGAAACATACATTCAAATGAGTAAATAGCTAATGTCCTTGTAAAGACTAACACCCATTAAGGCCAAGACTTAAGTTATTTCCTCTAAGAACTAACAATTTATGAGATTTAGGCCTAAAACTTATAAACACATAGGAAAAAACCAATGAACCCAAAGACAGAAAACATGTTAGTGCTGCAAGTACTGAAGAATAACTCAGCAATCACCTGAATCCAAGCTCCATTGCCTCTTAGCTAGGAGAGGCAAGGTACTAACAGTTTCCCTTCCACTCCCCACCTGGCAACTACTCTCATTTTTCATCTCTTGAATGTCACTTATGACACGAGAAGTTACTAGAAAGTATACACCTACATGATTTGTGGCTCCTGAGTGACCTCGGGGGGAATGTTATAATAAATGATCCTATCATTCAAAGTGACAGTTTTTTTTTTTAAATTTTAGAATTTAGATAATACCTAAGAAATGGTTTCTTCTTCATATCTATGCATTTTTGTGTTATTATTATTTTTTTAATAAATTCTATTTTGGGTCTTTTGAAATGCACACTGGTTTCTCAGTCACAGAGCCTGAACTGCTTCACCTACCAGTAAGTAAGAGTTTTAAAGATTTGTATCAAACACTAGGTTTGAAAAATTCTTTCAATTTCATAATTTTATAACCTGTAATACAATTTGATTACATTCACACTTTCTGAGGATGATATGTGAAAGAAATCTGATGAACCAAGTCAATTGCAGACTGGCATCAATTTTTAAAACACAGGTTCAATTCCTGGCTAATCCAGTGATCTACATTTCCCGTCCATGATGGATCTTTCAATTTGATCACTACGGCACAAAATAACATTTTGTTATATGAAGTGCAACAATGTGTAAGGACAACACACATGTACACACATACACACAAACACACACACGCACCTCTCATATCATTTAAAAGCACCAAATATAGCAGGAAGTCTTCATTTAGTATGTATGCCAGGGAAGAAAGGAACTGCCTAGCATAGAAATTTTCCAATGAGTAGGTGGAAAATTCAGAACATGGAAACTTCAACATATTTCAAGTCTAATTAATAATAGAGAGGAGGAACTAACTCGCTGCCTATAAGACACCCAGACATTCTGAGGCCATCAACATAGCTATAGTTATAGGCAGAATTATAAATACAGTTACCAAAAGAACCGACAACAGAGATTTATGTATCATACATAAGTTTTTGTCAAGTTCTATTTTTATGCCTATTCAATAAAATTCAAAAACTTAAAACGAGTCCTAAGTATTAAAACTCATACAGATATCTAGATATCACATGAACATTTTATTCAGACAAGTTAAGTCTTCGAGATTTTCAAATGATAAAAATTTTTTTATCACTTAACACAATGCCTTATTTTTTTATTTATTTTTATTTTTTTGTATTTTTCTGAAGCTGGAAACGGGGAGAGACAGACTGACTCCCACATGCACCCGACCGGGATCTACCCGGCACGCCCACCAGGGGGCGACGCTCTGCTCACCAGGGGGTGATGCTCTGCCCCTCTGGGGCATCGCTCTGTTGCGACCAGAGCCACTCTAGCGCCTGGGGCAGAGACCAAGGAGCCATCCCCAGCACCCGGGCCATCTTTGCTCCAATGGAGCCTCGCTGCGGGAGGGGAAGAGAGAGACAGAGAGGAAGGAGAGGGGGAGGGGCGGAGAAGCAGATGGGCGCTTCTCTTGTGTGCCCTGGCCGGGAATCAAACCCGGGACCTATACACGCCATGCCGACGCTCTACCACTGAGCTAACCAGCCAGGGCCTACCTTCTTAACTTACAAAATTTTGCTGAAGTCTCATATCTCTATTTTGGGAAATGTAATTTTTTTGCAAATAATACTTTGAAGAGAGTAGAAAATCATACGTGAAAATGTCTGCATGTTTTCCATACTTGTTCTTTATTATTTATGAAAAAGGTTTATTTATCACATTGAATTATAGCAGTGATATTCAAACTTTTTAAACTCATGACACACATAAACTAATTACTAAAATTCTATGGCAAACAAAAAAAACTATATATTCTGCCAATCTGACAAAAAATAGGTAGAATTTTGATTCATTCTTACTGGACAGCAATTGTTGTGTTGGCTTTTGCCATTTTGTTTTTGGGTTTTTTTTTACAATTTCAGGGGAAAAAGTCAGTTGCCTGTGACTAAATAGTCAAGTATTACATGTTTTAAAAATTCTTGTGGCAAACCAGTGTGCCTGCCACAGCACATCGGTTGAAAATGCTGGATTAGAGCAACCTGTTTACTCATTTTTCTCACCCTCTGTCTCTTGAGTTCTTAAGGAAAAAGCATATGAATCTCCTTTCTTGGCATAGAATGAGTGGTTAATAAATACTGAATAAATAATTGAATGATTGCCCTGATACCTCTGACAACATCAATATAATTTGCTCTTTCATTTGTTTTTATCTAAGAATAAACTTGCAAATATGTGTCTATCCACATCAAGTATGGCTGTGACCAACAGAAAAGATATTTTTCCTTTGGAATTTCATATCTTTGATACTTACTTATTATAGTTTATTGATTTAGAATTTTACAAAGCATTCAGAAAGAGGGAGCCAGATATGACAGCCATGACTTTCATGGACCTAAATAAAGGTTTTGTCTGTTTGTTTATTGAGTGAATGGTTTGTATATCGGCTTATTGTTTAAATCAAATTTAATGGTATAATTTACATTTTAAAGTAGGCCCATTTTTTAAAATAATTTTATTTTTTTAATGGGACGATATCAATAAATCAGGATACATATATTCAAAGATAACAAGTCCAGGTTATCTTGTCGTTCAATTATGTTGTGTACCCATCACCCAAAGTCAGATTGTCCTCTGTCACCTTCTATCTAGTTTTCTTTGTGCCCCTCCCCCTCCCCCTTTCCCTCTCCCTCTCCCCCCCCCCCCCCAACCACCACACTCTTATCAATGTCTCTTAGTTTCACTTTTATGTCCCACCTACGTATGGAATAATGTAGTTCCTGGTTTTTCCTGATTTACTTATTTCACTTTGTATAATGTTATCAAGATCCCACCATTTTGCTGTAAATGATCCGATGTCATCATTTCTTATGGCTGAGTAGTATTCCATAGTGTATATGTGCCACATCTTCTTTATCCAGTCTTCTATTGAAGGGCTTTTTGGTTGTTTCCATGTCTTGGCCACTGTGAACAATGCTGCAATAAACATGGGGCTGCATGTGTCTTTATGTATCAATGTTTCTGAATTTTTGGCGTATATACCCAGTAGAGGGATTGCTGAGTCATAAAGTACCATTTTTAAATATAGAGTTTAAAGAAATTTGACAAATGCATATACCCTTGTAAACATTACTCCATCAAGATACAGAACATTTTAATCATTCTAAAAATGTTCTCTGTTTGTTGTAGGTAAACCACACACACACACACACACACACACACACACACACACACACACACCAGGTGACTAGCCAGCCATAGGCAATCAGTAATCTGATTTTTTCCCTGGAATATAGTTTTGCCTTTTTTAAACTTTATATAAATGAAATTATAGACTACGTCCTCCTTTATTTCTGGCATTTTTTTTTTACAACATCATAGTTTACCCTTCTCTACCCCTGACCCCCCCCCCATCCCCTACTTTTCTCAGTATTAACATCAAGTATCAGTGTGGTACATGTGTTTCAGTTGGTGAACCAATATTGATAAATTATTAGTAACTAAAGCCCCTCATCTATATTAGGGTTCACTGTTTCTACATTCTTATGGTTTTGACAAATGTATACTATGCACCTTCCTGCACTGTATGATACAAAATGGTTTCTCTGTAATATCAATCTCCTGTGTTCTACCAATCCATATCTCACTCTCTCTGGCTCTTCTCTGATCCGTTTACTGTCCTCGTAGTTTACCCTTTTCCATAATGTTATATTTTTGGACTCATACAGTGTGAAGCCTTTTTAGACTACTTTGTTTCACTTAACAATATGCATTCAAGGTTTCTCTAGGTGTTTCATTTGTCAACAGCTTGGTTTTTATTGATGAGTAATATTTTGTTGTATGGATGTGTCATGGTTTATCAATTTATCTTTTGAAAAAGTTTATGAATTTTTAATAATGAATGATTTCCGTTAATAATGTATGTTATTCTTTTGTGTGAATTGATATATTTAAAAATTCATCTACTATTACATAACTGAATCATTTTCAGTTTTTGGTTCTAATGGCAAAGCTACTATGATGTTTTATGGTCATATGTTATCATTTCTCTTATATACTTAACTAGAAGTGAAATTGAAGATCATCTTTAATTTTAGCCATTCTGGTACATGTAATGATTTAATATTGTGGAGTTGATTTGAATTTCTCCAATTACTAATGATATTAGCATACCTTTAATACTCTAATCTGCAGTTCTTATTTCTGCTTTTTATATTGTCTGTGCAAATATTTTACTTATTTTTTTTTACTGTTTGACTTTTTCTTATTATTAAATCCTGCAGAATATATATTATAAACTATTTCTCCTATATATATTATAAACTATTTCTCCTAGTCTAGGGTTTGACATTTCTTTTTTTGATGGTGTCTTTTGAAGAGCAAAGTTTTTAATTATTATGAAGTCAAATTTACTTTTTCTTTATATTTAGTGCCCTTTATGTCCTTTAAGAAATATTTGCTAATCCAAATTTTTCAAAGATTTTCTTTCAGAGAATTGGTAGCTTTGGCATTTACATTGAGGTCTGTGAATCAGTTTGAATTAATTTTCTATTTAGTGTAAGGTAAAGTTGAGGTTTTTATTTTTTTTTTCATATTGATATCCAGTTTCAAGCACTTATTGTTGCAAAGATATTTTTTCCTCTACTGAATTAGTTTAGAATTTCTGCGGAAAATAAACTGACCATAAGTATGAGCCTATTTCTAAACTATCTCTTTTTCATCAATTTATCAATTGTATGCCAATGCTAAGTTGTCATGTTACTGTCCTTTATATGTAGTGTAGGAATGACATCTTTGTTCCTTTTAAAAAGCAGTTTTGCTTCTTTTAAGTCCTTTAAATTTCCATATGAATTGTATAATTAGA
Source organism: Saccopteryx leptura (assembly GCF_036850995.1). NCBI lineage: Eukaryota > Metazoa > Chordata > Mammalia > Chiroptera > Emballonuridae > Saccopteryx > Saccopteryx leptura. Next base: position 157,401,660 of record NC_089505.1, on the reverse strand, counting down.
TTATCAAAAATCTACAGTACAACCTGCTGGGATTTTGTTTTGTATAAAGTTAAATATGTAGATCTATTTAGGATTGACATTTTAGCAACATTGAGTGTTCTATTCCATGGACAGTTAGGTCATTCTTAATTTCTCTTTTTTGGAGTTTTTAATGTACAAGTCTTACACATTATTTGTTAAATTTATGCTAAATTATTTCATAGTTTTGATCTTGTCATAGCAATATTTTTTTAAATTTTATTCACAAGTGTTTGTTAATAGTATATAGAAAATCAATTTCTGTGTATTTATTTTGTATTTTACCAACTTTCAAAATTCACTAATTAATTGTAATAGTATTGGTGGTTATTCCTCACTATTTTTTATATTTACAATTATGCTGTCTTTGAAAATATAGGTTCTTGTTCTTTTCTATCTAATCACTTTTATTTCCTTTTCCTGTACTGGTTAAAATTACTAGGATAGCCCTGGCCGGTTGGCTCAGTGGTAGAGTGTCGGCCTGCTGTGCAGGAGTCCCGGGTTTGATTCCCAGCCAGGGCACACAGGAGAGGCGCCCATCTGCTTCTCCACCCCTCCCCCTCTCCTTCCTCTCTGTCTCTCTCTTCCCCTCCCACAGCAAAGGCTCCATTGGAGCAAAGTTGGCCCGGGCGCTGAGGATGGCTCTGTGACCTCTGACTCAGGTGCTAGAATGGCTCTGGTTGCAACAGAGTGACGCCCCAGATGTGCAGAGCATCGCCCCCTGGTGGGCATGCCAGGTGGATCCCGGTTGGGCACATGCGGGAGTCTGTCTGACTGCCTCCCTATTTCCAACTTCAGAAAAATACAAAAAAAAAAAAAAAATACCAGGACAGTGTTTAATAGAAATAGTGAGAGCTGGCCTGACCTGTGGTGGTGCAGTGGATAAAGCGTCGACCTGGAAATGCTGAGGTCGCTGGTTCGAAACCCTGGGCTTGCCTGGTCAAGGCACATATGGGAGTTGATGCTTCCTGCTCCTCCCCCCTTCTCTCTCTCTCTCTTCTTTCTAAAATGAATAAAAAATAAAATAAAAAAACGTGCCCTTTAAAAAAAAGAAATAGTGAGAGCTGACATCATTGACTTTTTCCTGATCTTAGGGGCAAAACATTAGTTACCAATCCCAAGTAAGTATTCTTCCCACATGGAGGACACCAAAGAACATAATAATGCCAGTCTCTGGAAGTAGGAGACTAATGCATCTTCTACAGATTTGGAGTTGGAAGGAGGACTCAACACGTGAACACTGGTAGGCACAAAGTTTACTTAGAAAAAGAAGAGATTAGCCAAAGCAAGATCAACATGTGTAGTATGTGCTCATATCCCACGGCCAGTGATTTCCCCTGATAGCTACTGTAGGGTAAAGGACTGCACGCATCTTCTGTGCTATAGGTGAAAACTTTTCCCCTTTCTTGTTGGGGGCATTTATACTGGTGAGACTGGCCAGGTGTCATATAATGCATGCACTTAGGCAATAAAAAGAAATTTACTGTACCAAGAACGGGAGAAAATTTCTTCTCGTTAAGATTCTGTGGCTGATTGAGAGCCGGGCATTCAGCTGCCATTTTGGAGAAGGTTTAAAGCCCAGGTCACTGATTAGACAATCCCTGAGTTGAGCTACAGGTTACATTAAAATTGCTTCTCCTACATAATTCTGAAGTTTCCATATTAACATGTTATCTACAGGTTTATTTGTATTTTTCATCAAGTTAAGAATGTTTACTTCTATTTTTAGTTTGCTGAGAGTTTTATTTGAAATCGGTATTGAATTTCAGCAAATGATTTCCTGCTTCTATTGAGAAGATCATATGGATTTTCTTATTAAGTCTATTGTGTTGAGTTACAATGATTAATTTTTGAACATTGAACCAGCTTTGCATTTCCAGAATAAATCTCAGTTGGTCATGATTTATTATCTTTTTCATATACTGCTGAATTCAATTTGTTAAGGATTTTTTCATCTTGGTTCTAGAGGATACAGATCTGTTCCCTTTTCTCTTCTATTTCCTCCTCTTATGTAATGTCTCCTTCTGGTTTTGATATTAGAGTAATGCTGGCTTTAGGAAATGAGTTCTAGCATGTTTCTTTTCTATTCTCTGAAAAAGTTTGCCCAAGATTGTTATTGTTTATTCCTTAAGTGATTCATAGAGTTTACCAGTGGAGCCACTTGTGCCTGATATCTTCTCACAATATTTTGTATATAATTTAAGAACTGCATTTTAATTATAATACAATGTTTTAATCAGTAAAAGATTCTGATACTCTATTTTTCTTTTGTGTTTTTTTTTATTTTTTTTCCCCAAAGTAAATAGCCCTTTCTTCTAAGCCATAGACTATATTAACAGCAGTTCACTTTCATTGTTCCCTTTTAAAGGTAGTGATTCTAGTTAGGGCTCCTTATTCATTCCTGATATGTGTTCTTTTCCCAACCCCTCTCTTGTTTATCCATTTTATTGATCTTTTTAATACTGTTTTTGTTTTATTGATTTTTGCTCATTCTATTCATTATTTATCTCATTGCTTTCTGCTTGTATCTTTTTTATTTTTTTACTCTACTTATCTTGAATATAATTTGCATTTTATTTTCACCTTCTAAAGTGGCAGCTTAAACACTGATTTTAAACTTTCTTATGCAAGTATTAAAAGTTTCAAATTCCTCTCTAACGTGGTTTTAGTTGCATCCTGTGTTTTCATTTCATTAAGTCCAGAATATTTTTAATCTTCTTTCAGAATTATTTTTCTGCCCATCGTTTATTTAAAAATTTGTTGTTTCATTTCCAAATATATTATATTACTGTTAGAAATTTCTGATTTAATCCAAATGTGGTCAGAGATTATAAACTGCATTTATTGTGTCAAGCCTTTTATTTTTTTTTTTATTTTATTTTTTTTTTTTGGCTTCAAACAGCAGAAGTTTATTCTCACAGTTCTACAGGTTAGAAGCACAAAATAAAGGCGGTCCAAAAACTAAAAATTTTTTCCTTGACTCCTCCTAGTTTCTGGTAGCTGCCTTCAACCCTCACTCCCTACATCACTCATTCCAGTCTCCGCCATCATCTGTCTTCGCGTGGCCTTCTCTGCGTGCATATCTTTCCAGTTCTCTCTTCTTCTTTTTTTTTTTTTTTTTTTTTTTTTTTTTTTTATAAAAAATTTTATTTTTTTTTTTTAATGGGGTGACATCAATAAATCAGGATACATATATTCAAAGATAACAAGTCCAGGTTATCTTGTCGTTCAATTATGTTGCATACCCACCACCCAAAGTCAGATTGTCCTCTGTCACCTTCTATCTTGTTTTCTTTGTGCCCCTCCCCACCCCCTATCCCTCTCCCATTCCCCCCTCCCCCCCCGTAACCACCACACTCTTATAAATGTCTCTTAGTTTCACTATTATGTCCCACCTACGTATGGAATAATGCAGTTCCTGTTTTTTTCTGATTTACTTATTTCGCTTCGTATCATGTTATCAAGATCCCACCATTTTGCTGTAAATGTTCCGATGTCATCATTTCTTATGGCTGAGTAGTATTCCATAGTGTATATGTGCCACATCTTCTTTATCCAGTCATCTATTGATGGGCTTTTTGGTTGTTTCCATGTCCTGGCCACTGTGAACAATGCTGCAATAAACATGGGGCTGCATGTGTCTTTACGTATCAATGTTTCTGAGTTTTTGGGATATATACCCAGTAGAGGGATTGCTGGGTCATAAGGTAGTTCTATTTTCAGTTTTTTGAGGAACCACCATACTTTCTTCCATAATGGTTGTACTACTTTACATTCCCATCAACAGTGAATGAGGGTTCCTTTTTCTCCACAGCCTCTCCAACATTTGCTGTTACCTGACTTGCTAATAACAGCTAATCGAACAGGTGTGAGGTGGTATCTCATTGCCGTTTTGATTTGCATTTCTCTAATAGCTAAAGAAGATGAGCATCTTTTCATATATCTGTTGGCCATTTGTATTTCTTCCTGGGAGAAGTGTCTATTCATATCCTCTTCCCATTTTTTTATTGGATTGTTTGTTTGTTTATTGTTGAGTTTTATGAGTTCTTTGTATATTTTGGATATTAGGCCCTTATCTGAGCTGTCGTTTGAAAAAATCATTTCCCATTTAGTTGGCTTTCTGTTTATTTTGTTATCAGTTTCTCGTGCTGAGCAAAAACTTCTTAGTCTGATGTAGTCCCATTCATTAATTTTTGCCTTCACTTCTCTTGCCATTGGAGTCAAATTCATAAAATGCTCTTTAAAACCCAGGTCCCTGAGTTGAGTACCTATGTCTTCTTCTATGTACTTAATTGTTTCAGGTCTTATGTTTAGATCTTTGATCCATTTTGAGTTAATTTTTGTACAGGGGGAGAGACTGTAGTCCAGTTTCATTCTTTTGCATGTGGCTTTCCAGTTTTCCCAGCACCATTTATTGAAGAGGCTTTCTTTTCTCCATTGTGTGTTGTTGGCCCCTTTATCAAAAATTATTTGACTATATATATGTGGTTTTATTTCTGGACTTTCTATTCTGGTCCATTGGTCTGAGTGTCTATTTTTCTGCCAATACCATGCTGTTTTGATTGTCGTGGCCCTATAATAGAGTTTGAAGTCAGGTATTGAAATGCCCCCAGCTTCATTCTTTTTCTTTAGGATTGCTTTGGCTATTCGGGGTTTTTTATAGTTCCATATAAATCTGATGATTTTTTGCTCTATTTCTTTAAAAAATGTCATTGGAAGTTTGATGGGAATTGCATTAAATTTGTATATTGCTTTGGGTAATATAGCCATCTTGATTATATTTATTCTTCCTAGCCAAGAACAAGGTATATTCTTCCATCTCATTATATCTTTTTCGATTTCCCTTAACAATGGTTTATAGTTTTCATTATATAAGTCCTTTACATTCTTTGTTATGTTTATTCCTAAGTATTTTATTTTTTTTGTTGCAATCGTGAAGGGGATTATTCTTTTGAGTTCCTTCTCAGTTGTTTCATTGTTGGCATATAGAAAGGCTATTGACTTCTGTATGTTAATTTTGTATCCTGCGACCTTACTGTATTGGCTTATTGTTTCTAGTAGTCTTTTTGTGGATTCTTTGGGGTTTTCGATGTATAGGATCATATCATCTGCAAAAAGTGATACCTTTACTTCTTCTTTTCCGATATGGATGCCTTTTATTTCTTTGTCTTGTCTGATTGCTCTGGCTAGAACCTCTAGTACCACATTAAATAAGAGTGGAGAGAGTGGACAACCCTGTCTTGTTCCTGATTTAAGGGGGAAAGCCTTCAGTTTAGTGCCATTTAATATGATGTTAGCTGATGGTTTATCATATATGGCCTTTATCATGTTGAGATATTTTCCTTCTATACCCATTTTGTTGAGAGTCTTAAACATAAAATTGTGTTGTATTTTATCGAAAGCCTTTTCTGCGTCTATTGATAAGATCATGTGGTTTTTGTTCTTTGTTTTGTTGATATGGTGTATTACATTAACCGTTTTACGTATGTTGAACCATCCTTGAGATTCTGGGATGAATCCCACTTGATCATGATGTATTATTTTTTTAATATGTTGTTGTATTCGATTTGCTAGTATTTTGTTTAGTATTTTAGCATCTGTATTCATTAGAGATATTGGTCTGTAGTTTTCTTTTTTTGTGCCATCCTTGCCTGGTTTTGGTATGAGGGTTATGTTGGCTTCGTAAAATGTGTTTGGAAGTATTGCTTCTTCTTCAATTTTTTGGAAGACTTTGAGTAGAATAGGAACCAAGTCTTCTTTGAATGTTTGATAAAATTCGCTGGTATAGCCGTCAGGGCCTGGACTTTTATTTTTGGGGAGGTTTTTAATGGTTTTTTCTATTTCTTCTCTACTGATAAGTCTGTTTAGGCCACAAACATAAGTTTGAGTCCCAGATAAGATAATTTGTTCGTTATTGAGGTTTGAATGAGAGGAGATGTAAAGGAGAAAGGAAGAAACTAATATAGAGGGAGAAAAGAAAGAGAGAGAGAGAAAAAAAAAGAAAAAAGAGGGAACCACTAAAAGAAGAAAAAAGAAAGGAGAGAGAGAGAGAGAGAGTTAAGGGTTTTGGAGTGCAACCCTCATAGAGAGAAAGGAAGAGAAGAGAAAAGATAATGGGAGATGTAACACTTATGGGTAGTGTAGTTCAAGGAGAGGAGAGAGTAAGACCGGTAGAGAGTTAATCAGCCAAATTGGAGGAGGAAAAAAAAAGTATCAAGAATGAAGATAAGAGAAACAAATGAACAAATATAATAAAATGGGATAGGTTATAAAGTCTGCAGGTTATTCTTGATTTTGAGAGGTTATCTTCTTGCTTTTTCTTTTCTCTCCCTCTTCCTGGTCGGTGACTCTGTACCCCGGGTTTTGCCCCTTTGCCACGCTCAGGTGGAGGTTTGCAGTTGATAAGTCTCTATGGCAATGTCATGTATTGTGCTTTAGTCTCGTTGGCAGTCAAGGCTATTAGCATTTATAGGCTCCGACAGTGAGAGAGTCCGTGTTCCTGGAGCCTTTCTCCTAGTCTTTCCTTCCTCAATTAGTAGCCTGATAATCCAGCTATGGGGTTGCTGCTGCCTCTGCCTGGATAGTAAGAGGCTCAAAGAGCTGGCAACTCCCCACTCTATTTCCACTCAGCACAGGGCTCTGGGTAAGGCTCAGTCAGTCAGAGCTGCTAGCATAATCAGGCGGGCTTTCCGGCCATTCAAAGACCTCTGGCTCTGCCACTCTGTCCGGTAACACAAGCGGGCGCCCACTTCTGGGGCGCTTGGAGGAAACTCTCACTCACTGGCTGCGCGCGCAGACCAGGATATCCGGCCAGCAGTCTCACGCTCTGAGTGAAACCCCCGACCACAGGGAAAAGTTGCAGCGTTGGAATTGAGTCTCGCTCCGTCCCCGTGAGCGGCTTTTGCAAGGCGCTGGGGCGGTCCGAGATTCTGCTTTGGCCCACACAAAGGCCCCTGACTCCTCCCCTCTGTGCGATAACACCGGCGGGCACTGCCGAGGTACTCGGAGGAATCGCTCACTCCCTATCTGCGCGCGCAAACCAGGATATGAGGCCGGCCGCTTTCCCTCTGAGTGAAACACCCTCCGGCAAGGAAAATCTCCACCGTTGGAATTAGTTCTCACTCCCTCCCGTGCGTGGCTTTCCCAGGGCGCTGGGGCTGCCCAGAGACTCTGCCCTCGGCCCACAGAAAGGCCTCTGACCCTGCCTCTCCGTGGGGCAACAGGGGCACCCACTTCCCGGACTTAGGAAGAAATCTCTCGCCCACTAACTGCGCACCAACCAGGAGACCGGGTAAAATGTCCGCGCCGCTTGTCTTTCTTTCTTTGGGTTTGGCGCGAGTGTTAGCTTGTATTGCCCGGGTTGCCACAGGATCAGATTTTCCTTGGCTTGGATCTCCGTGCCACAGCCTGGTTCGGCCATTTCTGTCACGGCCTGGATGTATTCACCCCCTTTGCCCGCCTCAGTTTCTATATTCACAGTTACCAGAGAAAGCCGCCCTGTTTAGGTTAGTGAGGAAGGCGGAGCATTTCTTACTCCCTATTTCCTTCGGGGTTTGGTTATATATTTAGCCAATTTTTCACTCAATCATACCTTTGGGTGTATTGCGAAGCATCTGGAAGCTCCAAGTATAGGTTTTTCTGTTTCTGGTTGAAGATCTTGTTGAGTTTTGGGGGAGATTTATCGGTATCGCTTCCTACCCCGCCATTACTCTGACGTCATCTTCCAAGCCTTTTACATTTATTGAGACTTGTTTTATGTCCCCAAATATAGTCTATCTTGGTGAACATTCTATGTATCCTTCAGTAAAATTTGAGTATTTTGTACTTAATGTGTATACTATTGTATAACTTTCAATTTAGTTGAACTAGCTGATGGTATTGTTCAACTATACTATATTCCTATTAGTTTTTATTCTATTGGTATTATAAATTACTGAAATATGTTGTATTCTCTTACTATATTTGTGTCTATTTCACTTTTAATTCTGTAAGGGTATGTTTATTATTTTGAAATCTTGTTATTAGTTGCATACACACTTTAGAACTGTTTTATTTTCTTAATGAACTGGCCACTTTACCATTATGAAAAATAACTTTACAAGTCTTTGCCATATTTATTCTTTTAATATTTTTTGAATTAAAATCTCTTTTGACTGATATTAAAATAGTCATTCTAACTTTTTATAATTAATTTTATATGGTATATAATTTTTTCTTAATTTCTTTTATTAATAATTATATTTTGAATAATTTCTTATAAAAGCATATAGGAGAGTACTGTTTGGACTCAATTTGAAAATCATTGGCTTTTAATTCAAGTGTTTAAACCATTTATATTCAATAAAATTATCAATACATTTGGTTTTGTCTTATTTTTTAATATTTATTTTCGATATGTCTTATTTATTATCCTTTTTATTTCATTCTTTACCTCTTTTGATTTAACTAAGCATTTTTTAGTGTTCTAGTAGGTCTCCTCTATTGGCTCATTGTCTTTATTTTAATCTTACTGGTTGTTCTATGGTTTACAATACGAACTGTATCTTTACAGCCCTTCCTCAAGCAATCTTAAACCATGTCACATATATATATATATATAAGAAACTCACAATAATATGCTTCTGTTTTTTCCATCCTATTCTTCTTATGTTTGTTATTTTTCTACATTTGTTATAAAAGCATTACATTAATAGATATGATGCATTGATATCTTTGTTTTCAAAAGTCAATTATCTCTTAAAAGAAGCAAACCTAGGAAAATCAGTCCTTCTTATATGTTAGAATACTTATAAATTCTAGCACTTTTTTTCATATATCTTTTCATTTTTTTCTAGCTATTTACAGAAGGATGGCAACTGCACTAGCATTACTCCATTGTCCCTAGAAAATAAATTCATAGATGTTTTCATTTAAATTTAGAAGTTTTAAAATCAATATCTTAGAGGAACTATGCATCATTTGACACTCAAATCTACTACTGCCTAAAGTTTCAAACTGAACCCATGGGGACTTGGAATATAATATATCAGAGCTATTTGGAACTCCACTGTCCAGAAAATATCTTCCAGACCAGAAATTTACCAGATTCCAAACTATTTACTTTGTCAGTTTCACTTTAACTATTATTACAATTATTTCCATGGTACATGAATGTTATTAAGTAATAATATTGCCAATATTTTAGATTTATTTAGTGCTCTTCCTGGGAGATTGTCAACTATCTATGTTATAGGATATCAGAGAGTAATCTTATCAGAGGATAAAATTTAAAGATATATTAGTGCATTTTTGTTTGTTTGTTTGTTTTGTATTTTTTCTGAAGCTGGAAATGGGGAGAGACAGTCAGACAGACTCCCGCATGCGCCCGACCGGGATCCACCCAGCACGCCCACCAGGGGCCACGCTCTGCCCACCAGGGGGCGATGCTCTGCCCCTCCGGGGCGTCGCTCTGCCGCGACCAGGGCCACTCTAGCGCCTGGGGCAGAGGCCAAGGAGCCATCCCCAGCGCCCGGGCCATCTTTGCTCCAATGGAGCCTTGGCTGCGGGAGGGGAAGAGAGAGACAGAGAGGAAGGGGGGGGGGATGGAGAAGCAAATGGGCGCTTCTCCTGTGTGCCCTGGCTGGGAATCGAACCCGGGTCCCCCACACGCCAGGCCGACGCTCTACCGCTGAGCCAACTGGCCAGGGCCTATTAGTGCATTTTTGAACCCAACATAATGAGTTTAATTGATGAAATGATGATAATAAACCCAGAAATAGTTTATTACACCTTTTAGGAAAAAAGTATGGTTTCAAAGTCAGACCCCAGTTTGGATCTGCCTCCTTAGTAACTGTGTGACTGGAGTTTGGTTTTTACTTTTGGAAATATAGTTTTTTAAATCTATAAACAGGCAATAATCACACAGTGCTTGAATTACTGTGTAGATTACACAGGACAATGTATGACAAGCTTCTGATATTGTGTCTAGAAAAGAAGTGGTTCTCATTTAATTTTAGTTTTTCTTACTAAAAGTTTCTCATATTACAAATAACATAACAGGAACTTAAAGGTTAAATGACTTTCTCAATGTCAAACTGTTAATAGTGTCAGAACTAAATTTCAAACCTGCCTTTTAGTTCTAAAGCTTTTTTTTTTCTTTCTTAAACTACAACAGAGCTACCTCAGAAGTAGTAGCAGGAGCTTTTTATAACAGTTACAGTATTGTTCTATAGCATAAAACTAAAAAAAGGCAAACCTCTGTCTGGGTACATAGATATGAAAATTATGTTGGACAGGTACTGTCTCTTCACTGAGCTACAGTGTGAATGTTCTAAATTTGGGTTTTCACCATCTCATCATTGGTCAAAGTAGTAATGTAACAATTTAACCAGTCACTGAAAATAGCTGATGGCAAAAGACAACTTAAAGAAAAGGAAAAGAGCTTTATTTTTCATTTACTATTTTATTCTTATTGGTATTGTTTTACATAATTAATGAGATCAGTTTTGTAGATGGGATGACTTAAGATAAAAAGAAAAACACTTGTCAAGCCTGTCAACTTTCCAGTATTTCTACGAGACTGAATCGACACACTGAAAAGACAAATGTGTGTCTCATTAATACATTCTGTTGTATTTCACTTTTTTAGTTGCAAAGCATTGTGAAGAATTATTTTTTAACTTGAGTTCTTATTGGAATTTCTAAAATCCCAAATGTTTCCTTTGCATTAAATGACACATGGTATTGCATTTCTGTTTTTGGAAAATAGATGCTGTAGACAAACTAAAGATAATTCCATATAATTTTGATTTCTGATCTTTGTTTTTGTTTCTGTGCCCCTTATTATTTGAATGATGAAGGGATAGGGACATATTCAATAAATTATCCCTATGGATATAGATTCTCTTGAGGGTTCACACTCAAATACATGAAAAGTCCCTGTTTATAGTTGATAATCAGAAGATTTATGGTTAAGAAATCAAAGGACAGATATGGATAATACCAGGTAAAAATTAATTAGTCAAAAATAATACTAGAAAAAGTGGACTTTTAGGTTAAAAGGGGCTTCGATGAGCAAGTAATCAATCCATTTTTCAGTTAAGGATTGCAGAGATTATATCTTCGTTTCAAGTGTCCATGGATCATTTATAATATTACTAATAGACTAGAACAAACAAAAATTTCTACAAGCTAGAAATATACAGATTATATTTTAGAATTGCTGTGCAATGAAAACAGAAATTAAAACATATATATAAATAAGTAAAATTGAAGTTCAAAACTTTTCTAATAGTTGAGTTAAAATATTTTTAGATTAAAAATATAATTAATGATGTGCTATGTAGAAAATAATAAAAATACACCTTTGACAATAAAAGTCATAGATATTCTCAAATTTGTACTCAGTAGCAAAACACTATAATATTTTGCTTATTAAACTATGTAATTAAAATTAATATTTATAATTCAATTAAAGACATGGGAGCAACAATCAAACTGAAAAAAAAAACAAGGCAGAACAAACAATGAAAAAGAAGACAAATTAAAGAACTGGAAAATACAAAATAAAGTTTAGCAACTTATAAAAAAAGAAACTATGGCAACATATATGAAGCTATATTTTTACATTGTATGTTTTGATTTGGAAAACATTCTAAAAATTTGAAAATTTTCATAGATTAATTTTATAAGAAATATATATATTCAAAAAAAGCAAACTTCTTAAAAAAGATAAATAGCCATATAAGAAACTAAGAATATTATCAAAGAAATATGTATAAAAGTGTTCCTGGATCAAACAGTTTCAGTTTTCTAAGAAATAAGCATTCCATATCCTAGCATCTATTTCAGAGTAAAAATAAAATGAATAACTACAAATTATTTCAGAAACTAGAAAAACCCTAATGCTAATTTTTGGCCTGGAGGAAACTAATCCTAAACAGAAAAATCTTAGCATACTTAAAATAAAATACTTTATTACCAAAACTCTTAATAAAATATTTGGATTATAAGTTAAATAAAATCCACCCTGAACAGGTAAGGATTATATCAAGAATAAAAAGCTTGCCCTAGACTGGTAGCTCAGTTGGTTAGAGCATTGTTCAGCTATGCCAAGGTTTCAGATTTCATCCCTGGTAAGGGCACATATGAGAATCAACCAATAAATACACAAATAAGTGGAAATTGCTGTCTCTCTCTCTCCCTTTCTCTCTCTCTAAAAACCAATAAGGAAATGGAAGAATAAAACTAGTTGGTCATTTAGTTGTAAGAAAACAGATCTATGGCACTGAAAACCCAAGTAAGATTATTAGTACATGAAGAAATTGAATTTGGGAATATATAATGGTAGCATAGAAAGAATCTTTTTATGTGGTAACAGAATGAACTTTAGAGTACTTATATGTTTGCTTTTCTTCTGTCCAAGCTTCACTTCACCCCTAATTTATAAGCCTCGACTTCTGGACTTCTCCAAGGGGCCCACTCTTTACTCTGATGAGCTGGGTAAACATTGCAGAGACGTATATTATGGTAAAGTATATGCTACCTCTCAATCTCATGTGCACTTTTTTCACTCCTTGTTTTATCTTCAGTAGAAAGCTAAAGTGAAAGTGACCTCTCCATGCCTATGGTATCATCGTCATCAATGCCAGGGACTGAAGGAACACTTCTAGCTCATTGATAAGATGATATTGGGTCAAAGCTATCACCCACTTCTAACACTTACCTATCATGATCCTGAGTCTTCTTTATATCTTTCTCTAATCTCTGGGAAATTGTAAATCATTAAATTCTTATAAAATTGCCTGACCTGTGGTGGCACAGTGGATAAAAGCGTCGACCTGAAATACTGAGGTCGCCGGTTCAAAACCCTGGGCTTGCCCAGTCAAGGCACATATGGAAGTTGAAGCTTTCTGCTCCTCCCCTCCTTCTCTCTCTCTCTCTCTCTCTCTCTCTCTCTCTCTCTCTCTCTCTCTCTCCCCCACCTCTAAAATGAATAAATAAAAAAAAATTCTTATAAAATCAAGAATAAGACCAAAGTTCTAAAAGTTTTGACAATGCAATAACTTTGGTAACAAACAAAACTAATGATGATTAAAAAGGGAGAAATAAAAATAAAATGATATATTAGCATAAACAATAAATATATTAGTTAGAACCAATTAGAGAATATAAAGAATTACCTGGGACAAAAATCAATATATGAAAGTCAAGAATATTCTTAATAATCATTTTGAAAATGTAATAAAAATTTTTAACAGAATTAAAAAAATTTATATGAATATTCTAAATTCAAAGTATTTGGGGTACACACATATATATGTGAACACTTCTATATACTATTGCAATTTACATATACATATATAAATATGTATATGCATATATACTAATTAACAATTTACTTTGAAAACATAAAAATACACCAAGTTAAATGGAGGAAGAAATTGTATGATATAATTGCAGAACTTATTACTTTACAGCTCTTAATGCTTCTAAAGTAATCTTCAGTTTATGATAATTACAATTGAGAAATAATTTGGAGGTAGTTATCATTACCATGTTTTTATTTTTTTAACTTGGTAAAATTGTCTTTTCTGAAAGCCAAAACTCTTACCAATGACTCAGAAAATTTGATAAAAGAATACTCTCAAAAGAGGCTTTGATGTAAAAGGCATTAGGACCTATACAAAGTTACATAATTAAGAAACATTACTGGCACATATACTGGCAGTGAACAATAAAAAATTAGTCTTGAAATAAACTTTAAAAACTCACAAAATTAATACAGCATAAAATCTCCACAAACCAATAGAAAAGATAATGCTGCTAAAATAACTTGCTATGTATTTAAAATCATATAGTATATAATTCCTTTGTACCTGCTTTTGTACAATTAGCATATTGCTTTGAGATTCATCTATGTTATGGCCTTATCAGTATTCATTTTAATGACCAGCAGTATGTCATTGTGTGGATATAAAACAATCTGTTTAGTCATTTAATTGTTGTTTTGTTGGACATCTGGATTGCTTTCAGTTATTTGGCTGTTAGGAAAAAGTTGCTTTGAGGATTTGGGTGCAAGTCTGTGTCAGTATATATTTCCATTTGACTTCAATAAATACCCAAGGATGGAATTTCTGGGTTGTATAACGAAAGTATGTCCAGCTTTATGAGAAACCCTCACAATATTTTAAAGTAGCTTTATTATTTAAAATCCCATTCAGTAATACATGAAAATTCCATTTACTCCACATATTTTCCAACACAGTTTTGTAGTCTTTTTAATATGAAACATAATAAATATATAATAGTATTTCACTATAATTTTTAATTCACATTTTTTCAATGACTAATGGTTTTGAAAAATCCTTAATTTGCTAATTTGTAATACATACATCTTTGATAAGTGTCTTCTCAAATAATTTGTCAGTTATTTATAAGATAGTTTGTCATTTTATTATTCAGTTGTAAAATATTTATACCTAGAAAAAAATCATCAGATACAAACTATGCAAAATACTTCCCTTAGTTTACAACTTGACTTTTAATTTAACAAGATCTTTTGAAGATTAAAAGTTATTATATTTAATGTTGATAAAGTCCAACTTATTCATTCTTTAATTTTATAGTTTATCTTTTCTAAATTCAATTAAGAAATCATTGCCTAATACAAGGTCTCTAAACTTTCCTGTTTTCATCTAAATGTTTTATAGTTTTCTATATTTTTTGTATCATGATCAATTTTGAATTAACTTTTCAGTATGATCTAAGCTAAGAGTTCAGTTTTGTTGTTGTTTCTGTTTCTTTGCATATTTATAGACTAGCTCCAGCACCATTTGTTGAAAAGTTTGTTCTTTTCCTATTTTACTGTGTTGACACTTCTGCTAAAAATTCATTGACGATAAATGTGAGGCTCCATTTCTGAATATTCATCCTTTCCATTGATGCTGCTTTTATGAAAATACCCATCTTGATTAATGTAACTCTATAGTATTAAAATCAAGTAATATAACTGTTCTTATGCCAGTACCAAGCTGTTTTGAGTACAGTGGCCTTCTAGTATAACTTGATATCAGGAAGTGTGATACTTCCCACTTTATTCTTACTTTTCAAGATTGCTGAGGCTATTCATGTTCTCTTTTGGTTCCACATAAATTTTTGGAATTTGTGTTCTATATCTTTGAAGTATGTCATTGGTATTTTAATTAGTACTGCATTGAATTTATAAATTGCTTTGGGTAATATAGACATTTTAATGATGTTTATTCTTCCTATCCATGAACATGGTGTATGTTTCCACTTGTTTGTATCTTCCTTGATTTCTTTTATCAATATTTTATTATTTTCCGAGTACAGGTCTTTAATCCCCTTGGTTAAATTTACTCCTACATACTTTATTTTTTTTGTTGCAATAGTGAAAGGGATTGTTTTCATAATTTCTCTTCTGACAGTTCATTGTTGGTATATAAAAATGCCTCTGATTTCTGAGTATGAATTTTTTTTGTTGTTGTTGTTGGTCTTTTTTTGTATTTTTCTGAAGTTAGAAACGGGGAGAGACAGTCAGACAGACTCCCACATGCACCTGACTGGGATCCACCTGGCATGCCCACCAGGGGGCAACGCTCTGCCCACCAGGGGGCGATGCTCTGCCCCTCCGGAGCGTCGCTCTGTCTCGATCAGAGCCACTCTAGCGCCTGGGGTAGAGGCCAAGGAGCCATCCCCAGCACCCGGGCCATCTTTGCTCCAATGGAGCCTCGGCTGCGGGAAGGGAAGAGAGAGACAGAGAGGAAGGAGAGGGGGAGGGGTGGAGAAGCAGATGGGCGCTTCTCCTGTGTGCCCTGGCCGGGAATTGAACCCGGGACTTCTGCACGCCAGGCCGACGCTCTACCACTGAGCCAACTGGCCAGGGCCTCTGAGTATGAATTTTATATCTTGCCATCTTGCTGAATTCATTTATCAGGTCCAGTAGATTTTTTGACTGAGACTTTGGGGTTTTCTATATACAATATCATATCATCTACAAATAATGATAGTTTTACTTCTTCTTTTCCAATTTGGATGCCTTTTATTTCTTCTTGTTGTCTGATTGCTATGGCTAGGACTTCCAAAACTATGTTAAATAAGAGTGGTGAAAGGGGGCACCCCTGCCTTGTTCCTGATCTTAAGGGGATTGCTTTTAACTTTTGCCCATTGAGTATGATGTTGACTGTGTGTTTGTCATAGATGGCTTTTATCATGTTGAGTATGTTCCCTGTATTCCCACTTTGCTGAAAGTTTTGATCATGAATGGGTGCTGGGTTTTATCAAATGCTTTTTCTGCATCTATTAAAATTACCGTGTGATTTTTCTCCTTCCTTTTGTTTATGTGATGAATACATTGATTGATTGGCAAGTATTGTATCAGAACAGAGAACCCAGAAATAAACCCACACCTTTACGAACAACTAATATTTGACAAAGGAGGTAAGAGCATACAATGGAGTAAAGACAGCCTCTTTCACAAATAGTGTTGGAAAATTGGACAGCTACCTGCAAAAAAGTGATACTAGAACACCAACTTACACCATTCACAAAAATAAACTCAAAATGGATAAGACTTAAATGTAAACCATGAAACCATAAGCATCTTAGAAGAAAACATAGGCAGTAAGTTCTCTGATATCTCTCACAGCAATATATTTTCCAGTTTATCTCCATGGGCAAGGGAAATAAAAGACAGGATAAACAAATGGGACTATATCAAACTAAAAAGCTTTTGCACAGCTAAAGACAATAAGAATAAAATAAAAAAACAAACCACACAATGGGAGAACATATTTGACAATACATCTGATAAGAGGTTAATAACAAAAATTTATAAAGACCTTATAAAACTCAACATCAGGAAGACAAACAATCCAATCAAAAATGGGCAAAAGAAATGAATAGACACTTCTCCAAAGAGGACATACAGATGGCCAATAGGCATATGAAAAAATGTTCAACATCACTAATCATTAGAGAAATGAAAATTAAAACCACCATGAGATATCACCTCATACCAGTCAGAATGGTGCTCATCAACAAAACAACACAGAGTAAGTGCTGGCCAGGATGTGGAGAAAAAGGAACCCACCTGCACTGCTGGAGGGAATGCAGACTGGTGCAGCCACTGTGGAAAACAGTATGGAGATTCCTCACAAAATTGAAAATGGAACTGCTTTTTGACCCAGCCACCCCACTATTAGGAATATATCCCAAGAACACCATATCACTGACTCAAAAGGAAAAATACACCCCCATGTTTATTGCAGCATTGCTCACAATAGCAAAGATATTGTTACAGCCCTAGATTTCTTCAGTGGATGAGTGGATTAAAAAGCAGTTGTACATATACACAATGGAATACTGCACAGCTGTGAAAAAGAAGGAAATCTTACCTTTTGCAACAACATGGATGGACCTGCAAACTATTATATTAAGTGAAATAAGCCAGGCAGAAAAAGAAAAATATCATATGACCTCACTCATTTGAGGAATCCAATGAACAATGTGAACTGAGGAACAGAATTGAGACAGAGGAGGGATCAAAGGGACCAGAGGAAAAGAGGACAGAGGGAAAGGGGAAGATAGGATGAGATAAACCAGGAGGGAAGGGGGGAGGGGGTTAAGGGAGATGTTGAGGGGAATACTGGGGAGGGGGGATGCATTGGGGGCGACACTAGAATCTATGTAAACACAATAAATTATAATCGATATAAAAAAAGAAAAACCCCAGGCTTGCTCGGTCAAGGCACAATGAGAATTGATGCTTCCTGCCCCTCCTCCACTTCTTTCCCTCTCTCTTTTCTCTCTAAAAATGAATAAATAAATAAAGTCTAAAAAAATTAAGTAATATAATTTTTAAAATGTTATTTTTGTAAAAATTGTTTTTGCTTTTCTGGGTCCTTTGCATTTCTATGTCAACTTTAGATACAAAATGCAAATGTTCAAACATACATGCAAATATTTTTTATGTCATTTTAAGTAAAATCAATGCACAGTATAAACAAATTTGAAATATAATTTTTGACACCATCAAATTTATATAAGTAAAAAAGAATAATTAGTAGGGGTACAGTAAATAGCTATTTTTGCATATATTTGAGTAATCTTCCTGCATAGAGTTTAGCAATTGACATCAAGAGACATAAACATCTTTATATGCTTTTACTTGATAATTTCACTTCTATTCATCCAGTTAAAAGAAATAGCCAGAATTGTTGTTGAAACGTAAGAGAATTTGGATAAATGTGTAGTAGACCGACAGCGTCCCACTTATAACAACCTTGGCTCTCATCATTCCCATGTACCTTTGCCAACATAGTACATCACTAGCACCCATGAGTTCATGAGTATGCAGACTGTGTGGCTGCAAAAAAATCTCTGTACTCAAAAGAGCTCTGGTTTAATGCTCTTCTGTCACCTTCTTAAAATTCTTACGTATTTTCTTAACAAGGTATTGCACATTTTTAATTTTCACCTGGTCTTGCAAATCATAAAGCGTATCCTACTTTTGATGGACTTTCTTTGACCCTTGGCCAAGTAGGTCACTGAATGTGTGAATCTGGAATTCATGGAAGTGGTTAAAGCTGCAGTTAAGTACTTGAGAGTTCTGAGTATATATGTAATATTAAAACCCATGACACTTGGTGAGTTCAATAAAGATGGTTAAGTGCTAACAGAAAAGAGAAGTTATACAAACACAGCTTTAAGAGTTCAGGGACATGGTAGAGAAGAATCAGCCAGCAATTTGGGAAGGACATGGAGATCATGTTCTAGAAGCCAAGTGAAGAAACTGTGTCAGGAAACAGAGATCCCCTGATTCAGGAGTGACTTTTGGATTTAACATTATAGAAGCCAGTGTTGACCATGACATGAGCACTTTTGTTGCAGTGGTAGAGGCCAAAAATCTGAAAATGTGAGATTAAGAAGAAACGGAAGAAGAGAAATTGGAGCAACCATAATAGAGATTCTCCTAAGAATTTTGAAAAAAAAAAGAGAGAGAGAGAGAGAGAAAGAAAGATAAGAAATAGGTAGTAATTTGAAAAGTAAGTAGGGTAAAAACTTTTTTTTACAGAGAGAGAGTCAGAGAGAGGGATAGATAGGGACAGGCAGACAGGAACAGAGAGAAATGAGAAGCATCAATTATCAGTTTTTCATTGCGACACCTAGTTGTTCATTGATTGCTTTCTTATATGTGCCTTGACCGCGGACCTTCAGCAGACCAAGTAACCCCTTGTTCGAGCCAGTGACCTTGGGTCCAAGCTGGTGAGCTTTGCTCAAACCAGATGAGCCTGCACTCAAGCTGGTAACCTCTGGGTCTCGAACCTGGGTCCTCTGCATCCCAGTCCCACGCTCTATCCACTGCGCCACCATCTGGTCAGGCTGTTATTTTTTAAGTTAAGAGATATAACAGTATATTTGTCTGTGACTGAGAAAAAGCTGGTAGTGAGAGAAAGAATACATTTGCTTTATTCATTGCCATTACTGAGAAAATCAGCCTTAATAATCAGGTAAATGGCCAGAGATGATTGTCTAATCATAATACAATATTAAAATATTCTTTAAAACTATTGACTAGATAATTTCTAATTCTTCTACAATGTTCCTTCAAGATTTTTTTATGGAGGTGAATAAATATATTATAAGAGGAAAATATAAATATTTTATAATAATAAAATAACAAAAATAAGTCCTTGTATTTATTTATAAACCTCACTCTGGGAGAGAAAATTCTATTCTTGGTTGTAACTTCCAAATATAATCTCAAAACTTAATATTATACTTTGTGATCTTTAAGAAAATAATCAGTTATGGATAAATAATACTCAAACATATATTTATTTTAGATCAGCTAGCAAACTATTATTGACCTTCTCACATATTCTGTGAAGAACATACAAAATTATAAGACATAGTCCCTATCATCAAGAATATATGATTGGGCCCTGGCTGGTTGGCTCAGTGGTAGAACGTCGGCCTGGCGTGCAGAAGTCATGGGTTTGATTCCCGGCCAGGGCACACAGGAGAAGCGCCTATCTGCTTCTCCAACCCTCCCCTTCTCCTTCCTCTTTGTCTCTCTCTTCCCCTCCCGCAGCCGAGGCTCCACTGGAGCAAAGATGGCCCGGGCACTGGGGATGGCTCCTCGGCCTCTGCCCCAGCGCTAGAGTGGCTCTGGTCGCAAGCAATAGAGCGACGCCCCGGAGGGGCAGAGCATCGCCCCCTGGTGGGCAGAGCATGGCCCCCTGATGGGCGTGCCGGGTGGATCCGGGTCGGGCGCATGCGGGAGTCTGTCTGACTGTCTCTCCCTGTTTCCGGCTCCAGAAAAATACAGAAAAAAAAAGAATATATGATTGAGGATATTCTTTTAGAATGCTTAAAAGAAAAACAAGAATATAGTAGGAATATTTGTTTTGTTTAAGGAACTATTCTAGAAATGCTATACCTTAAAGCCATTCAAAAACCTGTTTTACTAATGTAGATAATGAATAATTGTTATGTTAACTTTAATATCTGATGGTCAAAAACACTTGATTTTTTATGCTCCAGTATATCGAAGTCTCATGAGAGCAAGGTAGGGGAGCTGAATCTTTTTTGTTTGTGTTTTTTTTTATTTGGTTTAGTTAGTTTTGGGGGTTATTTTGCTAGTTTTTGTTTTGCTTTTCTTTGTTTTTGGAGAAGAAAAGTTTAGTATATGTGGCACACCAAATATTTTAAATATTTCCTGTTTGCAATGATCACATACTGAAGGTCATTTCATATTCAGTTAGAAAACTATATACACTATTTTCTGGTTTTGTTTTAACAGTGCTTGCCTATAACCTGATTCCCGGGTAATTAGTGACTGAAAAGGTAATCAGAATTCAAGTGTGGTGAAGCTCACAATTGGGATTTGTGCTTGAAAGCCTTAGAAACTTAGAAAGAAACCCCCTCTGCATCCCCTTAAAATGGTCCAAAAGTCTAATCACCAACTCGAGAGACGAGATACTACAGCGCCTTTGAGTCTGGCCATTATAGAGAAGACCCCTAGAATACCCCTCTCATCGCTAAGTAAATAAAGTTGCTTTCATCGTCAGTTTTAACAGGGTCTGGAACCCACCCAAATGTGACTGAAATCAAAGTGTCATTTGCATGTCCTAAATATATCACATTAAACTTTATCCCTAAACAGCAATCGATGCGCTGTTGATTTACCAGTTAATAGTTGATTTCACTTAGCCATGTAAAACCTGCTATGCTTCTTTCCCACCATTACAAACTAGAGTTCAAGGGACTCAGTAATATTTTTAAAGGAAAAATAAAATGTAATGGGGCATCTCCTTGAAATTTGGGGTGTCAGCCCAAATGGTACTAGAATATTTCATTAATTATGTAAACAAAACTATACAACATTTCTAAAAATACATATATATTTATTGATAGTTTAATAATGAGATGATCAGGATCAATAAGTCCTAGTCAGTTTTCTCGCTATTACAAATGGCCCCTTGGACATTCTCCAAGGCAGCTAGAAGAATAATCAGTATGTTCACCAATAACCCAGTTAACAACTGGCTCATTTAACTTCCTTGTACTTTATGTCCTTGTCCCCAAAAAGGACAAAGGGAAACAGCATTTGGTCAAACCCCGATAAATCAATAACTTAATGCAGTTAGTTACACTTACTTAGTGCAGTTAATATTAAGAGCTTGTAAGACTTTCCTTGTATTTACTTCTTTATTCCCACATCAGCCGTTACAGAACATTCTCATTTTCCACATGAAAGCCACAGGAACCATTTCACAGCTCAGACCCAACAGACTGAACACCAAAAGATTAAGTGGCTAAGCTGCCTAGCGTTGCTTGTTTAGCCTTGCCCACAGGATTTGAATTTGCACTACACTGTTGAACATCCTAAAATAATTTAACCACATCCCAAACACTGCATAAAGAAAGTCTGTTCCATTTCTCACCTCTTTAGATTGCATGTCCAGAGCTATTTCTCCCAAATTAAATGCCATTTGGTTTGTGTTGGAATAATCAGGACAACTGCAAACATTAATAGTCTGCAATAATAGCAAACTTATTTTCTCTTCCCAAATAGCCCTATACTTACCTGAGAAAGCTTTCCATCCCTATTTGTTTTTTTTAACTTCAAAAATAGATGCATCTCTGTAATATTGTTGAGTGTTATGATTTGCACCCTAGTTTTATAACAATATGAAGCTTAATATAAACACAGGTGTAAAAAAAAAAAAGAGAGAATAAAGCAGCCTACCAAAACAAGTTGTCCATTTACAGGTTTGGCCTGGGTTGCTGTAAGCATCATTACGTGCACTCACTCCGTCATTCATGTATTTTAACAAGCATTTATTGAGAGTCCATATTGTGTCAGGGGTGGTCTGAGCATCCTCAAATAAGAGAAAATGAGAGAGACACTGGTCCTTATTATTAAGAAGCTCATGGTTAGTGTGGAGAAGATAAGCAGTTAATTGATCATTAACAAAGAGAGAGATATACCAAATGATGCAGTCTTGTTGGAAAGAATCTTTATTTAGATTTTTTCCTTAAAAAAACGTAGTTGTATTCAGAGTAGAGAGTAGAGGACTAAATCTGCCTGCTCCTACATTCACTCTAAAAGTAAAGCTATATGCTCTATTTAAGACTAAGTTGGCATTACGTGGGGTCATTATAAAGTTGTTTTAATGACCTGCTTAAGTGTATAAAGGTGGAGAAAGTGAGACACAGAGCAGTGATCTAGTTTACCCTAGGGCAGAACTAGAAATCTGCAACCAATTCGTCAACTTGGTCATTTCTATCAAATGGTAACTCCCGCCACATATAATACATTTAAAAAGTATTAAGTATAGCAGGTTTATCAGCAAAGGATGGACATGATAAGACAATTTAGTCCTATACTCTAAAATAGATGAAAAGAAGTCTTAAAATGGGGAAGGGGGCTATTAATCACATCAACAATTAGCCTCTGAGGGGGAAATCTGGAATAAGAATGCATTCTACGAAGCTATTTATAACTTCTTAAGGTCATTTCAAATCAAAAACATCAAGTTAAATGTCAATATTTTTCTGAGATATTACAAGGTACTATTGAGACCAAATGTTACAGATTTTCAGAATAAGATTGCTTGTTTTACCTGGTATTTTTCAAGAGATACCAAAATCTTGTTAAAATATTTACATTTTTTCTTAATATGCTTCATATAGTTCAACCCTATTTAATGGATACAATAAAAATTGTTAACTTTTCTTCTTTACACCTTTGCCTTTCCATTTATTTATGAAATCCCCTGCAAGAAGCAAATGCTTTAAAATATTTAATGTGGCATTATGATATTTAAACCCATCTCTACTTTTCTAAGATAGGTACCCAGACAAAGAGCACTGTTTTTCCCTCGTCACTTTATTTGTTAGAGATCCTTCCAGTAAATCCATCACTTTACTACTTGAGCCACAGGACAGTGTTCTAACCTACATACCAAGATTTCTTTTCAAAGTTAACAATTGTGATTTCTAATATCACAGCAGTGTTTTTGTTTCTGCTATGCTTCTTTGTCAGGAATCAGTTCAAAAGAATGCAATGAAGCCTTCATTAGGGGTCTATGATACTCATAGACTCTGGGAAGACAGCCAGGGGACTCAATTGGTGAAACATTCAAAGCAGAAGTTGTCCCATCCTCTTTTACACTCACATGCCAAAGCTGACTGTTAAGACGTCGAACTAAAGATCCTTTGCCCAGTCTTTGTGGTGTTCAACTTCTCTTATTTCCTCAGACCTGAATACCTGTTTTTATTATGGTGCTTTCAGAGTGATATGTTATGATGTTCTGAGATTTCACTTCAAGGCACTTGCAGGGTTTTTTTTTCCCCATCTGTGCATTTACTAATCATGGTGTGGTACTGGAGAAGAGGCTGCAGGGCAGCCCATGTGATGTAAATTGTAAGAATACTTAAACCCTGACAGAGGATGCTTGTCTGGGAGATGTTCTTTGCCTGAGTCAAAGCAGGGCAGGAAGTTCATGCTCTTGGGACATGAACGCTGACTTTTTCCTTATTATTAAAATATCAGCCAACCTTAAAAGAACAATGACTTTGTGAAGAAAAAGCACCAGTTCTCTGGCTCCAGTGTTCACCTGTCAATCCACTATTCCAGACCCAGATTGTAAAGAACAAAGCCGGCCGAGGAGAAGAAGAAAGAAGAGGCAAATTGTCTCACACCGACATTGTTTAGATTAGCTAATAAAATCTGCTAAGCTTTTGAAAATCCCTATCAAAATTCAGGCAATTAATTTTATCTCCATTTTTAATCAAGAGCAGCCAACATGAGTTTCGGAGCAAAGACAGAATAATTTGGTAATGTTATTTGGTTAATTATAGTTTTATACTTATAAACTATAAAGTCCTCACAAAGTAGAAAAAAATCATAGATTACTGCATAAATTTACAGAGTAAAATAATCATATTTATCAATCTAATATAAAATACTAATTTTAAATGCCATGGTGACAAAGTGAAGCATGCTACAGTTTACCCAGAGGTGGATTAAGGTTCGATGAGGCCCCAGGTGCACAAGAAAATATTGGTTCCCTTAAAAAAAGAAAGAGACAGGGAAAATAAAAATACATGCTAACCATATTTTTAAATAAATAAAAAATATTATATACTATTAATGTTAAAATTGCACATATGAAACCAAACTTGGTGTCATTAGAGAAAAGTGTAAAGTTGGGGTTTTGTGAGGACCTTCAGAAGTTGGGACTCAGGGCATGCGCCCAGTGTACTCGCTGTTAAATCTGCCTCTGAGTTTATCAAATCATTTGCTTACATTATGCTCCTGCAGACCACAAATGCCTTGTGCATGTTTTAACATGCATGCTTTTAAGATTTTCCCAAAAGTTTGGTGTTTTATCAAGAATCTTTAAAAATACCAGTAAAATTGCTAGGTCATCAAAGTTTTAGAGCTATCAAGAGCTTTGAAGTCATTTAAGTCAAATTTTTCATCTTATAAAACAAGAAAGAATAAATTTTGTTCAAGATCACAGAGTTAACTAGCAGAGACAAGCCTTTTTTTCATTTAGGACTTCAAGACACCATATCGCATTCAAAGAATAGAATAGTTGGCAAAACTTTCCATATGAAATTCAGTACTTTCAAGTAAACCTACAAAGTTTTGAATATAGCAATAGTTTTTATAGAGTAAGCAACTGCTGAGATAAATCATATTTTATAACTCTATATAGTTATATATAATGCAAAAATTCTAATATAAAAGATATATATTTATTTAATAAAATAGTGTTCAATGGTTTAAGAAAAGACTACATAGTTACAATAAATAAGTTTCTATAAGATACTAAATGATCACCAGTATAAAACTTTCGCTCTTCTTCCAGAAAATAAGTGCAAATAGTAAATTTGACAAAACATGATACTACACAAATGAATAAAAAATGCATTTGAAATGTTAAAGTATTACTTTTTAACTTACTATTTTGACAAAGAGTTCTTTTTGTATGTTCAGTAACAATTTTTTCAACAGGAAGTATAAATTATAGAAACTTATTTTTTCAGCTTCTTTCTAATGTGGTTGACTGAACATTGGGTTGACATATTCAGTGGTCATATTGACATCAATTGGGGTAATGATGTAAAAATAACAAGCATGTTTGCTTGAGAAAATAATATACTAAACCATATAATAAAAAAGAAAGGATGTGTGTGCTCTTTAAATATTTTTATAAATATAGTGAAATATAAACAGAACATGAAAAACAAAAAATGGAACAACAGGTGTTTCAGGTGGCATTTTGAGCAAATGGAAAAAATAAAAAATGAGAAAAAGTTGTGTATTCTATATATAGGAGTTAACTTGAAACCAAAATTATAAGTTTATTATATAATGTTCAAAATAAAGAAAAGTATTAATGATTCAGAAGAAAATAAGCTAAATGAGGACTATTTTCTATTTAATTTCAATGGCTAAATAAAAAATGTTTGATATAAAAAAGAAAGTGGTGGATAATGCAATGAGATAGCCATTTTAATTAAATTTTCAAAATATAAGTTAATCAAACTCTATACAGGCCAAATTTTAAAAATATGAAATGCATGGTATGCCAAGCTATGAAAAGAAGAATATGAAGAAATTTTAATTTTAGAAAAATATCAGTTCACTAAACTTTTTGTTGACTAATTGCCTGCAGCAGCACTATTGCTAAAAATGAGAGTCTTCAGAATCTTACCAGCACAATATCTTTCATGATTTATTTCTTAGCAACAATAGAAAAGTCAAATGAAGGCACTACACAAGAAACTAGACAATAATTTGCAACAAAAGTAAGTCAAGCCTGACCTGTGGTGGCGCAGTGGATAAAGTGTTGACCTCAAACATTGAGGTCGTTGGTTTGAAACAGAGGGCTTGCCTGGTCAAGGCACGTATGGGAGTTGATGCTTCCTGCTCCTCCCCCCTTCTCTCTCTCTGTCTCTCCTCTCTCTCTCTCTCTCTCTCTCTCTCTCCTCTCTGAAATGAATAAATAAACAAAAAAATAAACAAAATGCATATTAAATAAATTGTATGTGCTATTGTTTTCAGTCTTATTCTTCCGATCAATAGGGGAAAACATGTTCTCTAGTGCTCCACTGTTAGAGTTTAAAACTTTCTTAAAGCTTAACTAATTCATTTAAAACACATTTCTTTTGTAACCAAAACAAGATTTGTGGGTTTGATAAGGCACTTGCTTGAATCACTATAAACATATATGCACTTCTCAAATTTAGTCATAAACTCTTCTTGAAAGGTCGCTACAGTATGAACAGTGTCATTAGACAAATTTCTGTTATTTTGCAATGTTATGCAAAGGTAATTTGGGTTTTTTTTCCACTACTTCTCAATAATGACACTTATATAGAATCTCCAACTTGTTATAGTTAGTTGTTTTTCCCCAATGCTAAGAAAAAAATTGAGTATTTACCTTACAACATAAACCATTTCAAATTTTGTGTTGCTATCTAGTCAATCAGTTTTACAGCTCCATTCTCACAGCTGGTGTTCCCTCTCTCTTCTTTTTGATTGACTGGGCATAACTGCTGACACAATAGCCTCTGACCAAAGGGAAGGATTCTTTTCCAGAGTTATTGTTTTAAATTCTATTCAGAGTTAACTATGTCTCACTGAGTCCTTCCAATAGAAACAAAATATTTGGATTAGTTTCAAGGTAATAATGCCCAAAGGCAAAATTTAATATAAGACCCTTTTTTTTTTTGGCAGCTCAGCAGAAAACCTACAAAATATTTAGTGCTTAGTAAAATGATCAAAATAAATTTTTTTATTGTTGTATCATGTCAGCCACTATCTTCTCTGGTAAGTAGACTGTCCAGTTTTTTTGTGTGTGTGTTTTTTTTTTTTTCATTTTCCTGAAGCTGGAAACAGGGAGAGACAGTCAGACAGACTCCCGCATGTGCCCGACCGGGATCCACCCGGCACGCCCACCATGGGGCGACGCTCTGCCCACCAGGGGGCGATGCTCTGCCCATCCTGGGCGTCACCATATTGCGACCAGAGCCACTCTAGCGCCTGAGGCAGAGGCCACAGAGCCATCCCCAGCGCCCGGGCCATCTTTGCTCCAATGGAGCCTCGGCTGCGGGAGGGGAAGAGAGAGACAGAGAGGAAAGCGCGGCGGAGGGGTGGAGAAGCAAATGGGCGCTTCTCCTATGTGCCCTGGCCGGGAATCGAACCTGGGTCCTCCGCACGCTAGGCCGACGCTCTACCGCTGAGCCAACAGTTTTTTTTTTGTTGTTGTTTTTTTTTTTTTTTCATTTTTTCTGAAGCTGGAAACGGGGAGAGACAGTCAGACAGACTCCCGCATGCGCCCGACCGGGATCCACCCGGCACGCCCACCATGGGGCGACGCTCTGCCCACCAGGGGGCGATGCTCTGCCCATCCTGGGCGTCGCCATATTGCGACCAGAGCCACTCTAGCGCCTGGGGCAGAGGCCACAGAGCCATCCCCAGCGCCCGGGCCATCTTTGCTCCAATGGAGCCTTGGCTGCGGGAGGGGAAGAGAGAGACAGAGAGGAAAGTGCGGCGGAGGGGTGGAGAAGCAAATGGGCGCTTCTCCTGTGTGCCCTGGCCGGGAATCGAACCCGGGTCCTCCGCACGCTAGGCCGACGCTCTACCGCTGAGCCAACCGGCCAGGGCCAGTTTTTTTTTTTTAAGCACACACTCTACTAGAGGAAGTGCAACACCAGTCGTTCATGACCAGTTTTTACATAAATATGAGAAAGTTGCACCACCCAACAGATCTGGGGAAGAGTGACCTCAAATTATTTGAAGCATTTCCAGTTAACTTGTGGTAATTAAAAAAAACCTCTATCATGCAGAATCCATGTTGTTTCAGTCATCAAATAAGCAAATGAGTAATAGTTTCTAAATACTTCCCTGAATAGTACCTTAGAATATGTTAGAGGAGGATAATTAAAGGCTCCAAGTTCTAGACAATTTTTTTCTTCATCTTGTTCATTATCCAGATAGAATTTCTATCTAAATAAGAAATATCAGTAGGTAAGATAATCTGATCTTGGCTATGACTGGTCTTTAGAGAAATTTATATTAGTCAAGTCTTCTTAGGAATATTTTCTCCTACAAAATCATTAACAACTTCTACATAGGAAGTTGTCTGGAATTTATCAGCATCACATGACTGATTCTTAGGATGTATTTCTAGACTCAAAAGCATTGGTTAATAGTTACAGAATATCATTTTTCTGGTGCATTACAGGTAGAGTTTCTATTATATTTTTGCAATCTGGAAATAATGTCTAAAGTTATTTTAGCACTTTGTCTACCCTCAGACAAAATAAAGGCAAGTTTCTGAATAAATACAAGAAACAAAATTATGTACTGGATGAAATGATTCTAACATTCAGTATAAATACAAGAAATATTATAGTGTTGTTGCAACCATTAGTCATTGGTTTATTCGTGATTTATTTAGATATACTGGTATGGAATTTTGAACTAGTATACAGCATGTACCAGAGTCATCATAGTGTTTTACTAGACCCGTGGTAGGGATCACATCACTCTCATCAGCAGACTTTTTATTCTTACATATATGTTGCCTTTCTTTATCTTTCCCATAACTTCCAATTTTCACCAAATGAATCCATAAGTTTTGCAGTCAAACCTGAGATTGAAGCTTGACTTTGAGTGAGAGTTATTACTTGCTTGATTTTGGTCAAGTTGACCTGTTTTAGGCTTAGTTTCTTCAACTGTATAATGGAAAAGTTAAATGGGTCAGCAGTGAAGTGAGATATGTGTACACACACACACACACACACACACACACATTTAGCAAAGTGCCCACCATAAAATATTTAAACCTTTACTAGGATGTTTTGATTTCATTATTAAATTTGTAAGACATCTTAACTTTTTAATAAGATAAAAGTTAGTTAAATATATGAAAATGCATGAAGTTATTTAATTACTATTTTATAAATAATTACTTTTCTGATACCATGCTTGTCTTTGACAAACAAGGAATCAATAAAATAAAACCCTAGATTTTTAAAAGAATCACAGAAGAGGGGATAGCTTCTCCTTTCCTGAGGGGATATTCAAGGGAGATTCTACAGAAAAGATAGCTTTTGAGTTTGACCTTGAAACATGAGCAAGAATGTGCTGGTTCAGGGGGAGATGGAGAAATCACAGACAAAATAATATGAGTAATGCTTCATAGGTGTTCACGTGCACATTTGGTCTGGAATGTGAATTAGGTCTGGCTAGGCGACCAGATGACCTCAGCTTTACTGAAGAAACAATCTTTCTGAATCTCACCATTTGATTAATAGC
Source organism: Saccopteryx leptura (assembly GCF_036850995.1). NCBI lineage: Eukaryota > Metazoa > Chordata > Mammalia > Chiroptera > Emballonuridae > Saccopteryx > Saccopteryx leptura. The sequence continues at coordinate 157,371,794 of NC_089505.1, read as the reverse complement.
AACTTTACTGCAAACACAATTGGGTCAGTTTTGATCTCTATCCAACAAAGTCATGATGATCCACTGCCAAATGTGGCCACCTTTGTTTTCAGTAATGAATTTTGTAATATTTTGTTTCTATTCATTTCCCCTACTCATACATTAACCAGAATGGCATGACTTTATTTATTATCTTCTAGGCACTCTACACTCCATTCGCCTTATAAAAAAAAAAAATTAGCACCTTTAAAGAAGCTTATTGTTACATTTCTCTGCTGATTAAGAAAGCCATCTAAACATTTCAACATTTGATTTCAAGAGTTGTTATCAACTCTCATAGGCCTATTGTCCCTTTCTTCTTTCTCATTATTTCAAACAGGTCCTCACTGGCTCTGAATATGGATTTTATTCAAACACAGCACTAACGAGGATGGTTAAGATTGCTGGTTCTGAAGCCTGATTGATAAGTTTGTATTTTGTGTTCTTTACACCAAGGATATGTTCTCTATTCCAGATAAGTACCTTATCCTCAGTGTCTTTATCACTAAAATGGCAACAATACCAATACTTCTTTAATAGGATTAAGTGAGTCAAGAATACGTGAATTGCCTGATCAAGTGGTGGCGCAGTGGATAGAGCGTTGGACTAGGAAGCAGAGGACTCAGGTTTGAGACCCCGAGGTCGCCAGCTTGAGCATGGGCTAATCTGGCTTGAGCAAAAAGCTCACCAGCTTGAACCCAAGGTCGCTGGCTCAAGCAAGGGGTCACTCGATCTACTGAAGGCCCATGGTCAAGGCACATATGCGAAAGCAATCAATGAACAACTAAGGTGTCGCAACAAGAAACTGATGATTGATGCTTGTCATCTCTCTCCGTTCCTGTCTATCTGTCCTTATCTATCCCTCTCTCTGACTTTCTCTCTCTGTCCCTATAAAATAAATAAATAAATAAATAAATAAATAAAGAAAGAATATGTGAATTAATATATTTGCAATATTTAAACAGTATTTGGCACATGAGCAATATTCAGTAGGTTTTAGCTAATATTACTATTCCTTCTTCAAAATTCCTTACTTATATTATTATTTCAGAGGATTTTTAAATGACCCAAAATTGCTGGAGGTGGGGTGGTGGACGAGGGTAAAGTGGGGGATAAATGGTGATGAACAAAGACTTGAATTGGGGGGGGCTGAACACACAATATGTGTACAGAGATGTGTTTTAAAATTGGGCAACTGAAACCTATATAACTATGTTATCCAGTGTCACTCCAATAAAGTTAATTTAAAAAGAATTTAAATGACCTATGCTAATATATTTTTAAATTATGCATAAATATATGCCTGTTCTAAATGAGACAAGCAACAGTTAACTACATGAAGTCTAACTAAAGCTCTCTCTTTAATCCCCACCACTCTTATTCTACACTTCATATGTAACCTCTGGTCACAGTTTAACAGCTAGAATTCTGGTTTTTTATCTCTATGTTTGTTTCTTCACACAGTCATTAGGTCTTGCCCTATAATTTATCCTGGAATTTAGTCGTTTTTTACTTAAGACTATATCATAGATGATTTGCATAAAAATACATATTAAATTAATTTATTTACCAAATATTTCCTAAACAGCTATAATGTACCAAGCTTTTTTTTGTACTTATGGAGATAACTCAAAGAAGGAAAAAAAAATCCCTGAGTTATGTAAGCCCAATTGTAGCTTACATTTTCTTTGATGTATACTTTATTCATTTCTAATAACTACAGTATATAATAGAGTATGAATCAAACATAAGTTCCCTTACCACTACTCTATTGAGAGAATATAAGTATTTTTCAGTTTTTTAAGTATAATAACACTGATAACCTTTATACTCATGTTTCTCTGAGTTTTTAATTTTTAAGAGATATTCAAAGAAGTGGAATTGCTATTTTAAAGGTTTTAATAGACATAACAAAATTAACTTCTGAAAAGACTTTGTTCATTTATAGTCTTACCTAGAGTATTTAAATAGTTATTCCCCCATATCATCCAAATTTATGGCTGCAAAATAATGTCTTCAGGCCTGACCAGTGGTGGCACAGTGTGAATAAAGCATCAACCTGGAACACTGAGGTCACAGGTTCAAAACCCTGGCCTTGCCCAGTCAAGACACATACCAAATTTGAGCTTTTCTGCTCTTCCTCCCACCCTTTCTTTCTTTCTCTAAAGTGAATTAAAAAAAAAAGTCTTCAGGACATTAGTCAGTTTATAGAATTACTATAAAAAAGATTTTCTTTGGTCCAATACATTTGAGAAACCCTCTAGTTATCTGTACAGAAGTTTCCATATTTCTGTCTATTATAAATGTCTATTGTGAATACATAGCATAGTGTCTTTTCACCATACATTTATTAACAAATTGAGGAATAGCATCCTATCTGTTTCCCTGTGATAAATGGTTTTTTGAATTACTTAGAATTATTTCCCTCCACTACATTTTCTTAGGTGAAGTTAGGCCATAGCACTAAGTACTCTCCAATATCAATATATAATAGAGCCAATGTAATAAAAGTTTATTTCTTACTCACGTAATGGTACATGTTGGCTACTTCTGAACAGCAATTATCTCTTCAACACATGGTGATTCAGAGACTCAAACTTCTTTTTTGTAAATCTTCTGTCCCCTAATGTCTTATTATCATCTATGCTCCAATGGTGGGCAATCAGAAAGAATATGGAGTAGGTAAACCTTATTAAGAACCTTGCTTTAAGTTGAACACATTATTTCTGCACTTTCCTTTGGTAAGAACTATATACATAAGCATAACTAACTGTGAGTGGGTGTGGGGAATACAACCACACACTGACTTTGCACTCAAGAAAAAAGGAAATGACTATTGGCTAAGAATCAACAGTCTCTGACACATTTAATAAATCCTTAATAATAACATAGCTAATAATTACTGAACATTCATCACATGGCAGACTTGTTCTTTTTATATATATATTTTATTTATTTTTTTAGAAAGAGAAGAAAAAGAGACAGAGAGAGAAAAAGAGATGAAGAGAGAGGGGGAGAGAGGGAGAGAGAGAGAGAGAGAAGGAGAGGAGCAGGGAGCATCAACTCTCATATATGCCTTGACCAGACAAGTCCAGGATTATGAACCAGCAACCTCAGTATTCCAGGTCAACACTTTATCCACAGCACTACCACAGGCCAGCAGGCTCATTCTAAACACTTTACTTGTATTAGTGCACAAAGCACTGAAAACTGTTGTAAGAGGCCTGACCTGTGGTGGTGCAGTGGATAAAGCGTCGACCTGGAAATGCTGCGGTTGCCGGTTCGAACCCCTGGGCTTGCCTGGTCAAGGCACATAAGGGAGTTGATGCTTCCAGCTCCTCCCCCCTTCTCTCTCTCTGTCTCTCCTCTCTCTCTCTCTCTCTCTCTCTGTCTCTCCCTCTCCTCTCTAAAATGAATAAATAAAAAATAAATAAAAATTAAAAAAAAAGAAAAACTGTTGTAAGAGGTAGTTTTTTCTGCTTCAGAGTACCGGCATTTCAATTCTAGACATTGAAAAAAACCACATGAAAGATATGCAAGATTTGATGGAAAATGCTAATAAAGTCCAGCTGAGGGAATACAGGAAAAATATAAATAAATGAAAGACTAGTTCACAACAATTAAAAGAATAAAAAACATAAAGTTGGGGAGACCAACAATTCAGTATGAAAAGTATTGAAGATGAAGATAAAATATCCAAGTGCAGATGTAGATGACCTAATTAGATAAATGACTCTGGAAGAAGAACATGTTCATGGGGAAGATCATGAATTCAGTTTTGAAGATGTTGAAGAAAAGATGAGGCTTCCACATGGAGATGTAGATGACCTAATTAGCTATTAGAGTCTGAAGCTCATAGGAAATAATTGGACAAGAGAAATAAATTTGAGAATCATTAGAATATAGATATACTTAAATCCATATGTGTAGATGAGATCACCTTTGGGAAAGAGTATAGAGTGAGAAAAAGACTGCAGGGTGAGGGCTTATGAATGCCCTTGAAAAGCCAGCTTTAGGAAGAATTGCTAAAGGTGAGAGCAAAGAAAAGGAAAGAGAAGTAGGGGCACGAAAAGTTGTGTGTGGTGACCCAAAAACCAGGGTAAGAGTGTATTTCAAGAAAAATATATTAATAGCATTGAGTACTTCTGAGACGATGATGACTGTTTTCATACCCAGCACTTATAAAGGTCAGAGAGGTTGGCTCATCAGGAGAAGGTACACTGCGACCTCATGTCCAATGTTTATGGTAACTTTACATAAATTACAAACTCTTTTTCTAGTTTCTCTATTATAAAAGAGAGGTAAGAACACTGTCTTCCTCTGGGTGATCCATTGTGGATTAAATAAAATAATAAATGTAGCTTTTGGTAAATGCTCAAAAGTATTAGATATTTATTTTTTTAGGAGGAATATTAAGCAATTATCTGTTTTATTTATATAAAATAATTATAAATTTAATATTTGTTACTAATGACACACAAGAATAGACTATAAAAATGTCAGTTCTGGCTCATACATACCGGGTGCAATGAAATTCAGTGACCATCTCACCAGTTGTTTCATCTCTTCCTTGGGTTCTTCTGCACAACCCATCTTTTATCTGATCTCTTTCAACTTTTGAACTGTGCTGCTTGATCTTTCAATTCTTGATCTGTAAAGAAGAATATGTTTTTAATAATTCACCCTGAGAATCAGATCATATCTATCACTCAACCTCTTTCTGATGCCACCAACATAAAGCTTCTGGATTTCGTTTTATCATAAATATTTCAATAAATCTATAGGTAGCTTTGGAGATTTATTTTTGAAAAGAAAAAAAAAAGAACATCTTTAAATGTTAAAAAAAAGCCCCTTTAATAGTTTTAAAGTTTAATAATTGGGCCAAGGCCAATTCTTTATTTTATAAATTGTGGATATTTGCATCTTTTTCAAGTAATTTCTACTTTACAGATTTTTGGATTATATACATAATTATTTTATAAAGCAGGCCAATAATTTTTGGAAGCTTTCTTTGAAAGTGAAAGAAAAATTCTAAAGAAGTAAAATGGATAACTCGTCTTTTACAGGTTATGAAGGTAATTCTGTGTAGCAAGAGAAGAAATGGGAAGCAAACTAAGTCTTTTCACAGATTCAGAAACTAATGTAGTGCAACTTTTAATTTAAATAAAGACTAATAAGGTTAAAATTACCTAATTATATTTATCTCTCACACTGCAAAGCTAAGTTACTGCTAACATCTGAAGAAAGATTGTACTAAGTTTAATTACAGCACTAGTGAGTTGTTTTAGAAATATTTACTGAGTTCAAAATACATGTACAAAGGAGTCCCTCTACTAGACACTGTGAGTCTACAAGTACAAATATGTAAGCTTAATTCCTTCACCTAAGGAAGTTAGAATCTCACTGAAAAGATTGCAAACATGTCATTAATTCTGATGAAAGGAAAACTCTGGTAATGGATTACCATTCATGGGAGTTATAAGTTCTGGTGGGAAAGTTGGCATTTGGGCTAGACTTGACAGGAACACCCTTCTTTTAACATATGAATAATGACCATAAAGGGCAAGATAAGAATAAAGAAATGTGCACAACTTGAGAGGTACCAGCCATGGAATGGAATGTTGAGCAATCAAAAAGGGTGAGGAGTTAGCAGTGTTGATGGCGGTAGGATGCAACTAGACCTGGATATGCTGAAGTCCTCCCCCCACCTTTTTTTTTTTTAGTATTTCCATAGGATATTCAGGAATCTAAATTTATTTTGAAAACAGAAGTCACCATCAAAAGTTTTTTGTGAGTGTGTTTGGTGGGAGTAGAGAGGAGGTAGTGGCTAAAGGAGTGATACAGAAATGTGATTACACTTGTGTTTGGAGAAAAATACTATCAAACCATCTAAGAGCTGGGTATTGGCAGCCTTCTTTTCAAAGTGAGTTCATAGAAATGTTGAATCTCCAAGTTACTACCTGTTATTCTTTTTCACATCCCTGTTCTCATGCAATGAGCACAACCCCTTGTCTGATATTCAATATGTGTTTGTTGAAATCATTTGGTTTCATTTCAGCTACATGTGAAAACTTAGCTCTAATACTCTAGGAAGTGAAATAGCGTCTAGGTGGTGTTTTAAACAGAGAGCCATGAAGAAGCAGAACTCACATGGATGGAGAACAATGAGTAAGACTCTGTGGAAGAGGATGAATTTGAGCTGGACTTAATTCATTGGTAAAGGCCTAAAAAAATCAATAACCATAAAATGAGAACTAGAAAGAGTCATCAGTGCCTAAGAAGGAGGGGCCATGGAGTTTAGGGAGGGAATTCTAAAATGAATATTCATCAATTTCCTAGAGTCAAAAAACTATCCAGTCTGTGGAGACAGATTACAGGAGACTCAAGTTTCTTCTATCACCTTCTGCTTGAGTGTGTGTGTCTGGCTACTGACAGGAAATATGTGACATACCCAAATTATATAATTTATGGAGCGTGTAATAAAAGGACCATTTTCAAAGGTGTGAATAGGATGTGGGAAATCACAAAATATACTGTAATACTCTGGTTCTCATAGCACTAGGTGTTTTTATTATATGTACTCCTCAAGGACCAAAGAGAGGCTGCATTTCTAGAAATGAAGAGGGAATGCTATGAGGAGAGGGCTGTCTGTCAGGACAATGAAGCCAGTGCTTTGCAAACCACAGAGAGAAAGCAGAGTACCTCACTCTGCTGCGTCCCTCTGATCTCTTTCTAAAGATTCCTTTACTTAAACAAACAGGAAACAATGGGTAAGGGGGCCCTTTGATAGAAACTATACAGTCCTTCTCATTGGGCACAGAGCCAATGAGAGTGTATTTGAGAGGAAAATAGAAGCTATATAAGCATTATGCAGAATCACACCTGATAGCCCATGACAAATCAAAGTCCTTACAATGAGAATACTAAAACTAAATGAAATAACATATATCTACTTGGATTATCATGAGAAAAGATTAATCTCTTTTATGATGTATTTTCAAATGCCAACATAGTCTTAAAAAATTCTTCTATTATGTACTTGATATACCTAGGCACACCAAATTAAAAATAGTATGTAAATAGAATTACAAAATATAGCTTATATATTACACATGCATTTTCTTGACTAAAAGCCACTCAACTAGTGACTAGATTTTTAATTTTCTATGTAGATTGATGGGAAATATGCCCAAATTTGTAATATGATCTTTAAAACATGGATATTTGTCTTTAACATTTTCTGTTATACATCATGGAAGACACTATTTTACCAAAATGCATCATGGCAACAATTTTTTTTTCAAATGCCAAGATAAACGATGTACTAGTATTTATTCAAAATATGAAATACTTAAATAATTTTTTACCACATGAGATTTTACAAGTTATATTTTAAATCATTAAATCATAAAAATTAAAGTTAAAAAAAAGTCTGCAAATAGAAAAAAATCTTGAATCCTCTTATAGTTAAGCAACAATTTAAGAACAACAATGGTCACACATGAGTATCCAATATTAATTTGGAAGCTAGATTATACAACATTTATATATTGCAAATTACAAGGACAAGTAAAAAAGTATAGGCCTGAAGAAGAACACACCTGACTCTTCAGGGTTACACAGACTGCATAATGACCTATTGTTGGCTTAAATTACTGTGTCTATAAACCATAGAATTAGGCATTTTTATTAAGAAATATCTGAACCAAATAAAAAATCAGCACTAATTTAAAGCTTCTTGATTTTCTCTTAAAATCTCAGAGATCTTCTTAAGTTTACACGGAAAAAAATATAAATATAGTTACTCAAAGGAGCAATAAAAATTAACAAAATTACTAATTTATCCTGATGTGAAAAATTGGGAAGGGAGACTGGCTTTATCCATAGTGACAGCTTATGCACCATAAGCAAAGCATTAAAAAGTTCAATTTCCATTTCAAAACCTCTGTTTTCATTCTCATTGTTCATAGTTGCTTTGATGTTCCTGCACTCTGACAGAGCACATGGTTTCATTTGGCAAAGTAATCAATTTCTCAATGTAAATTATGATTTATACACTTCCCTTCCTCACCTATTTTGAATTGATTTGATTCTAGAAGCAGTAAGACATGTGAAAAACACTGATTTGCTTGATTTAATAAACACTTGGAAAATAGCTTGTTGGATAAGCCCTAGACCAAATACTAGCAATCTTGAAGGAATGTATTTTCTTTTTCTATGCCAGTATGCCAGTGGTCTTTAGTTTTCATGGCTCTACTCTTTAATTATGGTACAGAGGAATTCTCAGGTCAAAGCAAGCTAACATCTCAGCAGAGGAAATCCATCTACCTTATAATAACTTATTTTCAGAAAGCACTTAATTTTGGTACCCAAGTATGGTTTATTAAAATTGCATGGTATTGTTAACATTAATAGAACTCAAACCTGAGCCTTTTCCAAAGCTAAAGAAAATAGTAAAATAGTGAAGTGGTTTATTTTTACAGTTATATCAGTAGATCAATCAAAACAATCATAGTTTTAATATTTCTATAGAGACAATATTGCATAAAGTTCCCCAAAAAGTTAGTAGTTAATAATCCAAGTGGTTTATTTGAAATAATGAAACGTATTGAGGTGTGTTTTTGATCACTTCGCAATAAGTACTCTATTAAGTACTTCACTTACATCATACTTAATACTCCAAATCAGTATGCTTATTTCAAGACAAGAATACAGAACTCTCTTGCAAACGTGTTCCATTTCTTGAGTACCTATCTGCTCAAGATTAAAATATGACCAAAAATCTCTCAAGTAACCATCTGGTAATCATCCATTGAAAACCTTGTTTTCTGTCTTGGTGTAATTGTGAGCAATTCTAAGTAACTATAGCTCTTGGATATATCCCAGTCAATCGAATAACCCTACATATAGCAGAGGATGTTGGTTGTAGGGAGAAGCTTGATGTTCAATAGATATTGACCTCATTGGTAATATATCAGGTGATATTCTGGAAAACAAAAGAAACCATATTAATAGCTGTAGATGTTAAAACAAAACTAAGTCTTAGAAAAGCCAGGGGTCTGAGTGCTTCTGTAGCTGAGTCTTCTTTATAGAAATCAAGCCAAATTGGAAGAGATTTGGGTTTGTTTGTTTTTTTCTGATGAAAGTTCTTAGCAAAGTTCCAGCATGTTCTTAAGGCAAATATGTCCTAAAAGACTAATTTGTGAGCAGGATTCTAAAACAACTCTTGGGTCCAGATATGAAATGGAAACATTATAATTAAAGGTATCGAAAGAAAATTATTGTCAGAGTGGACTGAACACATTACAACCAGATTTACTTGATTACAGGTACCAATAAACATGTATCAAGCAAAAGCTACCTTTTTTACATTCTAAGATAATTTTTCTTTATGGAAAATGTGTTGGCACAGCTGTGTATATGCACTCTTTTTCTTCTCTGGTTTCCTCTTTTCACATTCAAAGTTAAGCAACAGTGAAACAAGAGACAATGGTTAAGATGTTCTTATATCCAGGAACAGAAAGACATGGATTTGCAACTCTGTACCATCTTTTAGTAGCTCTGTGAATTTATAAAGTTATTTCATATTTCTAATATTAATTTTCTTCATTTATGAAATGGAGATAAATATGTTCTTGTAAGGATTACAGGTAATTGATAATTCATATAAATTTCTCAAAAGTCTATAAAATATATTAAGCGCAAAATAATGTTGGCTAAGTTAATAAAATTATTGTTATTATTCTATTAATTTTCATTAAAGGTACAACTGTTATAATTACTAATTGAAAATATAAGAAAATCTCTAAAATCTTTTCATTAAATATCAACAGTTTGAACTTCATTACTAAAAAAAGCTTATTCATTCTGCTCAGAATTTTGATATGCAATCAGAAAATATTTCATAATCAATCACTAGGCTTGATGAAGCCTCTCTCTAATTATCCAGAACAAACTTCTAGAAAGACACATCCCTGGGTGACTGTCATCAGGTGATCCTGGCAGTGACTCTGAGTAACGATCCAGAGGTCTGAAATGACTGTGGAGACCTAGCTGCAGTGAGCCATGATGAGACTCAGAGGAGCCTGGCATCATTAGAGGAGCATTTTCCGTTAAAGAGTCAGAAGGCAAAGCAAATAATTAAAAATAAAGAATCATTTTTAGTTTAAATGATGAGAAATATTTAGAGCTCTTTGAAGACCATTATAGTCTTCTATCACTGGGCCTTTATATAGGTGGTCATCCAGCAGAAAGCCCTGTCCTCAGCTGGCTGTGTTCTTTCTCTGTGTCCTTCAGAATTCCCAAGCATACTGTCTAATCTATCCAGGTTGGCATGCAGAGTGGATGCTCTTGGCCACCCCGAGTTCATAACTTGTCTGCAGGTTATAAACAAAAAGAATATTGGTTCCGAATTAAAAGCCCAGATTTGAGTTTCTGGGCCCAGAACTTGTAAATTCAGTAACCTTGGGTAGATCTTTTCTGATCTAGCTTCTCTGAGCTGGAATCTTCTCAACTGAAAAACGGTCATATTAATGCTTTCTCTGCTTATCTGTCTCATAAAGGTTTACAAAGATCAAATGATAGAAGTTAGAAAAGAAGCATGGGAAGATTGAGCAACTATAAATACATAAAACAATTTCTTTTATTATTAACACATTTAATCACCTCAAAGACAAAATTTTTCAAGTGACAGTAAAAATAATTTAGTACAATATTTGACCTTTTCTTAATTTGGGGAACAAATAATATTTGAGTTGTCTTTCTCTGGGGACTTTGGCATCTTTTTCTTTTTCCCCCAAAATAAATTTAAAATATACTTGTTTTGAGAGATAATATACATTAGAACCTTGTACTGAAAATATTTTCTCAAATTAGGAAAGTTCAAATTATATTCTAGAGATTTGTTCAAACAGGTATCAATCAATAATTAACCCCAATATCATTTAATATACAAATTAAATAATAAAGCTTAATGCATTTTAAGTATCTCTTTATGTAATATAGTCAACATTTTTTCTTTATCAAGCATGACTCTGTTGTTTGATGTATCTGATATGAGGCCCGCCCATTCCCCACTGGCACCATAGGAGCTTCGGGAGTTGAGAGGTACTGGATTTAATGTTTATTAGAAATGATAGGCATTCTATCAATATCTTTTTAATATGAGGTGTCAGAGTGGGTGAGAAATAATAGAGTGCGAGTCAAAGCAAGAATAGTAACAAAGGAGTCACATAGCATTCACTTATGGATGACAGCTTTATATTTTTTTATTATGCCATGTGAAAAATATACTGGTCATACAACTCAACAGTAAGAAAAGAAATCTGATTAAAACATTGGCAGAGAACCTGGAAGGACATTTCTCCAAAGAGAGCATAAGGATGGCCAACAGTCATATGAGAAGATGCTCAACATCATTAATCATCAGAGAAATGCAAATTAAAAACATGGTAAGATATCACCTCACACATGTCAGAATGGCTGTCATTAGTAAATTAACAAACAAGTACTGGTGTGGATGTGGAGAAAAAGGAAACTTTATGCACTATGCAAGATTGGTGCAGTGACTACAGAAAACAGTATGGAGAGTCTTCAAAATTAAAAATGGATCTGCCTTATGATTCAGAGATCCTACTTCTGGGTATGTTTCTGAAGAAACCCGTAACACTAATCTGGAAAAATATATGTACCACTATTTTTATTGCAACATTATTTACAATAACCAGTATATGGAAGCAACTCAAGTGCCCATCAATAGATGTGTGAATAAAAAAACTGTGGTAAATATATAATATGCTTTTTAAATATATAATGACTTGTATATTAGTATATATATATATAATATAGATAATTATATATAATTGGTAGTTATAAAATAGTCATAGGATGTAAAATATAGCATAGAGGATATAGTTAATAATATTGTAATAACTATGTATGGTGCCAGGTGGATACTGAAATTATTGAGAAGAACACTGTAAAGTATATGATTGTCTAGCCACTATGCTGTACATAAGAAACTAATACAAAATGGTATTGAATGTAAACTGTAATTAAAAATAAACTTGAAACATATATATGTAAGTTTCAAACTATGAAAAGAGAAGTGACAGGTGCATGAGGCCATGGTCAAAGAATAGAGTTTCTTGAAAGTAATTATATATTTATTTTATATTAAAATATTGTGGACATTTTAGGTGTATCTAATTTATGTTTTTCCCTGAAAATTTTTTTTCATTTTTCATTCAAGCTGGTATCAGAGGTTTGTTTGTTTTAAGGAAAGATAATGGATAACATGACAAATTTCCCTATCTCATTGTGGCTATTTACAAATATCCTGAACTCTTGGCCTCGACGTCACTCAGAAATGGAGAAAAAGCTTTGATAGAATAAAGCTAAGTTTTCACATTTTAGTGGAATGGAAGCTCAGAGTTTAAAATTAAGTTGATCTAAAAATATTTAAAAATATAATATTTTTTTTCCACAGTTGAATTGTGGAATGAAAACTGTCCAAGCTGCAATAATAGTAAAGTTTATTAAGATCTTACTGCATACCAGGTGTTTGGATAATATGTTTATGTTGATTAGCTTATTTAAGTCTGACCCACTCTGTAACATAGGTACCATTATAATCTCCATTTCACAGATGAGAACCCTGAAGCAGGGAGTGGTTAAAGAATATGTTCAAGACCCACTCAGTTAAGAGGTGAGTGCAGGCTATAGGTCTAACCTAACTCTAGGATCATGTTTGTAGCTACTAGTCAATATTATATCAAGAAATTAATCATATAGGCCCTGGCCAGTTGGCTCAGCGGTAGAGGATCGGCCTGGTGTGCGGGGGACCCGGGTTCGATTCCCAGCCAGGGCACATAGGAGAAGCGCCCATTTGCTTCTCCATCCCCACCCCCTCCTTCCTCTCTGTCCCTCTCTTCCCCTCCCGCAGCCGAGGCTCCATTGGAGCAGAGATGGCCTGGGCACTGGGGATGGCTCCTTGGCCTCTGCCCCAGGCGCTGGAGTGGCTCTGGTCGCGGCAGAGCAACGCCCCGGAGGGGCAGAGCATCGCCCCCTGGTGGGCAGAGCGTCGCCCCTGGTGGGCGTGCTGGGTGGATCCCGGTCGGGCGCATACGGGAGTCTGTCTGTCCCTCCCGGTTTGCAATATTGTTTATTATAAGGGTAAAATTTGTTAGATTTAACATAATTAAACATAAAACTTCTAATATAATAATTTCACATAATTAAAATGTGTTCACTGAGAGGGACTTCAGAGGAAAGTACATATTAGAATATTTTTACTTTTTCAGTAAAAAAGAAGTTTTTATGTAAATAATATTTTATGGTTCAGACCAGAACAAGATAAAACACAGGATGCCAATAACATATTTGGAATATAAAAATTCATTCTACATATCTTTATTTATTTATTTATTTATTGTATTTTTCTGACGTTGGAAACGGGGAGGCAGTCAGACAGACTCCTGCATGCACCCGACCAGGATCCACCCAGCACGCCCACCAGGGGGCAATGCTCTGTCCATCTGGGCGTCACTCTGTTGTGACCAGAGCCATTCTAGTGCCTGAGGTAGAGGCCATAGAGCCATCTTCAGCGCCTGGGCCAACTTTGCTCCAATGGAGCCTTGGCTGCGGGAGGGGAAGAGAGAGACAGAGAGGAAGGAGAGGGGGAGGGGTGGAAAAGCAGATGGGCGCTTCTCCTGTGTGCCCTGGCCGGGAATCAAACCCGGGACGCCTATACACCAGGCTGATACTCTATCACTGAGCCAACCGGCCAGGGCCTCATTCTACATATCTTTAAATAAATCAGACTAGTAACATGGAAGAAAGTTTGCCAACTTCTATTGAAATAAAATGAAAATTGTGGTTCTTTTGGGCCCGTGATTATCTTACAGAAGAAACTCAGAAATAAAAATTCTAAAAAAAAAGAAAATTCTAATAGTGCTCTGAATTAATGTGAGTAGGCACTCCCCTGCAAAGTTTTCAAACAGTAGTTTACTTAATCTGACAATTACTCTGACCAAAACTTCTGGGCAGCTGACTCTTTGATAGCCATGAGCACTCCCGTGTAGCAAAGTATAATAGTTGAAATTCGATTTGTTTAATCTGCACTTTTCATTGTCTGTACCAAATAGCTATTTGGATGACTGCTTCTTTGCATCAGCTGCATAAACTCTTCAGATTTTTATTGAGTAACTAGTATGAAGTCCTTTGCATTACTGTCTGACTATACTTGTTAAGGTAAACTGAAGTCCCTTTTTTTCACAGAGAGTCACTGTTTACATTGAAAAATAATTGGATTTTGGTTCTGGGTCGTATTCCTTTTCATAAATTTACAGAAAACATCTCTTTACTTAGAATATCATTTTCTAACTCTGGAACTGTGGGTCAGTCAAAGCTGATTGTCCTTATACTAGAATGATGACTTTTACAAAATTTAGCAGAATAAATAAACACTCAACATTAAACAGTGAAATGGTTTATCTTTTCAACTAAGACCATTTTGGTTAAATTACTTTCTCCTTATATACTGGGCATTTTGCATATTTAGTCCCTGCCTGCTTATTCTAAATTATAAAGCCAGAATACATGTCATGGATTGCCATTTATTTTTCTTTTCTTGGAGTTCTGCTTTAATCAATTAGAACAATATGATAATATTGTTTACTGGCCTGGACAGGAAAAACATTAACTTACCTTACATAGTGACCATTCAAATAATAAGTTTTTAAAATAATGACACTTGAAAAGATACATTAGCTTCTAAACAACTCATTTTGGAGATTTCTATGACTTTCTAAACACACATATGCACACAACATGAAATGAACATATTATAAGAAGTTATCATTTGACATTTTAAATTCAGGCAAAGATACATCACCAATTTTTCTGAAACAATAGTTTCTTTTAAAAAGGAAATAAATCTGAGTAACACATCATCTTTGTGTTAACTCAAATATGTTGCTCAGTGTCTTTTATGATTATTTTATCTGTTGTATGTGAGCAATTTTAGTGTTTAAAAGCCTTCTCATTCACTCTTTAGTTTTATCTAAAAATGTTTTTTGTCCTACAGTTTTATTTTTAAATGAATAATTATGAGCTCCCTAAAAGTTGAAATATTTGTAATGAAGATAGTATAGAAAGAGAAAAAGTATAATAAACCTTCACTGTTTCATGTACAGACTGAATTTACTTCCAAGTGTTGTTTACTATTTACTCAATATATAGTTTTGAGGGTTGTTTCATTTTTTTTGGACTAGGCAGCAAGAAATCAAGGCAGTTCTAGGCAGATTACTCTGGCAGGGACCTGTTTGGTGGCAGAGTGACTTCAGCCATTGAAGTAGTCTGATATAAGCATTTGAAAGAGGTTAAGTTTCTAAGGGCATACTTTCTCTAGCCTTTAAACTTTTTGCTTTAGGTCAAATTGATTAACTCTTGGTAGATGGTTAGATACGTAAACATGGAATACTGTAATCTAGAGGTATATGTGAATTAATTAAATCCAATTCCTAGGACTAAATCTAAAGCAGTTTTTTCAAACTGTGGGATATGACTCAAAAGTAGGTTATAAATCAGGTAAAGCATTGTGATTGGTATTTTTTAACTGAAATAAATAATAGAATAGAATAGCGTTGCACAGATAAAACAAATATGTTTTCAAAATTTTATTTCAACTGCGTATATGTGTGTGCACACACATGCAGGGAGTCATGACACAAAATATATTTATTACTATAGATTTTGTAAAAAAAAAAGTTTGAAAGTCTCTGATCTAGAGATTAGCACTAAATTTAGACAACCTATACTCCTCCCATATAAATTGTCAAGGTCTGCATGATTGACTTGAACATTCATTGGAAAACACAATCACCACTCTCCTGTTAGGACCTTTGCCTGATCCATTTCTAACCACCCGAACTCAACTTTTACGTCTTCAGTCTCCCTACTCCCCAACCAACCCATCATTTGACGCAGCTGCCAGATTAGTCTTTCTGAAACACTGCTCATATGACATGCCCATTTTCTCTTTTTACCTTAACTAAAAACATATTATTTTTATACCTGCAAAATATTATTTGGGAATTTTGTCCAAATGGAGTACATAATAATTTCCCCATAAAATTAATGGGCTTTTTGCATATAGTGGCTCTTCAATGAGATGCAGAATTTTTAAGAATTTGAAGTTGTTAACTTAAAAACATACATACACAGATAGATGAAAGAGAGAATTTATATTTCATAACAATGATAATAAGCTTTCTGAACATTATTGCTTTTAGGATTTTTGAATAGAAATGAATGGAATGAGATGTATATGTACACACATATATACATTTGTATATATATAGATATGCGTAGAAATCTATATTTGTATTATATTTGCACACTTACAGAAACCTTTGTGACTTTTACAAAGCTGAAGCTTATTTACTGGTTGAAGACTTGAGAACCTGAGCCCAATGTTCTCTCTCCTTGTCATGCAACCAATTTGACTTCTTTTTTATTTGGGAAAAACTAAGTCACCTTTTTAAACAAGTTCTTTATATATAAAATAAAGATGAAAATAAATACTATTATTTCAGCCTGTCCTTCATAACAATGTTAAAAAGTTAAGATTACATAAAATAGTTCTGATTCCTTAGAGGTAGTGTGTTAAATAAATTGAACATACTATTCCAGTTGTATTTCAATGATATAGAAGTGACAGTAGAAGCATACTATTTATACATAGAGGATTTCCATAAGTAAATAGGCAAGGTATTATGAACCTTACAGTCATCATTTTAAATAGGTGGCATTATTAACTAATTATTTTTTTCCAAAGTATTACAAAGGTAAAAAAAAATTAAAAAGTTAATAATCAGCGGTAGAGCGTCGGCCTAGCGTGCGGAGGACCCAGGTTCGATTCCTGGCCAGGGCACACAGGAGAAGCGCCCATTTGCTTCTCCACCCCTCCGCCGCACTTTCCTCTCTGTCTCTCTCTTCCCCTCCCGCAGCCGGGGCTCCATTGGAGCAAAGATGGCCCGGGCACTGGGGATGGCTCTGTGGCCTCTGCCCCAGACGCTAGAGTGGCTCTGGTCGCAATATGGCGATGCCCAGGATGGGCAGAGCATCGCCCCCTGGTGGGCAGAGCGTCGCCCCATGGTGGGCGTGCCGGGTGGATCCCGGTCGGGCGCATGCGGGAGTCTGTCTGACTGTCTCTCCCCGTTTCCAGCTTCAGAAAAATGAAAAAAAAAAAAAAAAAAAAGTTAATAATTACTCATGTAAAAAAAGTCAGCCTTAAGCTAGGTCTCTTAAATGTCATGGCTCTATTAAAAAGTCATTTTACTTTATATTATGTAAGCTGCATCAGAATATATATATATCCAATTAATTCAACAAGTTATTGTGTGGTTTAACTAAAACTTTTATCAAAGTCCTGAATAAAAAAACCAATACTCTAAAATAATAGAGATAAGAAGCAGTTTCCAAGAACCAATATAATACTGATATAACTATAATTAGTTATACAGCAGGTCTTCAAATAATGTCCTTTCATTCAACATTACTTCATTATAATGTTGATAAGATAAAAATATCTATTCTGGTGCAGGGCTGTTGTCTGTGTGCAGTTTGCCTGCGTGGGTTTTCTCTGTGGACTCTTTTTTATCCCACACCCCAAAGATATGCACATGAGGTGAGCTGGCCTGACTACATTATCCCAGCCTGAGTGAATGTGGGTGTGGACATGAGGATGCCCTATGAGGGAAGGGCATCCTGTCCAGGGTCCCACCTTGTGCTCTGAGCTGCCTAGAAAGGTTCTGGTCATGCTCGACCCTGAATTGGAATAAACAGTTTGAATATAATTATGTTACTTATTTTATTAGTCTTTCTTAAATGTATGCATATTTCACGTTTTGTTTTGTTTTTATTTTAAGTGAATGGAGGGGAGATAGTGAGACAAAGTCCTGCATATGCCCCTATCAGGATATATCCAGCCTCTGAGCTAATATTCAAATCAACCGAGCTATTTTTAGCACCTGGGGCTGACACAATGGGACCAACAGAGCTATCCTCAGCAACCCCAATACTGGAACCAGTTGAATCAGTGGAAGGGTAAGAAGGAGAGAAGGGAGAGAGAAGCAGATGGTAGCTTCTCTTGTATGCCCAGGCTAGGAATCGAACCCGGGACATCCATATGCCAGGCCAACACTGTGCCAACTGGCCAGAGCCAACATGTATTTTAATATTTAAGATTAAAAGTATTTGGTGTTTCTATTTAGATATTTGGTGATGTCTTGTGAACAGAAATAAGCCATAAAAAATTAACTCCTGTTTATATTAATTGGCCCATGTTAAAATTTGTTTCATTTTACATTGTTTTGTTTAAAGTTGCATTTTCCAAGAACCTATCAATGACATTGAGAACTCACTGTGTATATATTAATATATATATCATATGTACATCAAGAACAAGTGAAACAGTTCAAACTAAAATTGAATAAGTCACCAATTTTTAAATTTTTTTATTCTAGAGAATATTGCAGAAAACCCATTTCAAAGTAATATTAAGACTTATATAAATATAATTGTATATTTTAAGATAAGCAGCAATTTCTAACCAGATGGAACAAGCACTAACATATACACAGAGTATAATGTAATGACTAAATAAAATCAGAGTGATTTTAAGAAATTGTTAAAATATTATATGAAGCAACTAGATTAAGAAAGGCAGATTAAAATAAAGAAAAAATAAAGAGAGAAAAATACTATAAAGTAAAATAAGGATAATGAGATTTGATAATGGCTGATGAACACCCTCATGTTGATTTAAAAATTTTGAGACTTAATGAAAATAATAGCCATTACAAATGAACAGTTCCTTATAATATAAAGGCATATTAAGTTCAGATAAAGATGTAGTTTTCACTGCAAGTGAGTCAATTATTAGCACCACTAAATCAGAAGTCGGCAATATTATATAGAGTCCAGTCTATATAACATCTTACTATCATTTGAAATTCAACCAATTATCTTTGAAAAGAAGGAAGTGATTTGCAGGAGCTCTTTGAAGTAAACATGAAGAAGCAATCAAGTAATCTGAATACCTATCATGCAAAGTTATCTGGTCAAATAACTAAAATAAAAGCATGAGCTAACAGTTGTAACAGACTTACGAAAAAGTGCCAAGAGACACATTGCCCTGGGTGGGACAGACTTGTCAATTCCCTTCCATAGTGCCTTTGTGAGATCACCCAGCCCTGGACCCATCTTCAAACCTTTAGGCTGAGAAATATTTTCTCCAGTATAGTAGTAATGTATATGTGTGTGTGTGTGTGTGTGTGTGTGTGTGTGTGTGTATATATATCTATATATATATATCTGAAAGGCAGATTTGCATTAACCAAGCTTGCAAGACTGAAATACAAACGAGAATTATATTTTTATGCTTTTAAAATAACAAACCCAGCTTGAGAGGGAGCTGGGCTATATGTTCTTCTGTCATTATTCTTTTTCTCCTTGTAACCACACTAGATGGGGACTTACCTTGTTCACCAGAAGAGCAATCTCAGGCTCTGTAGTAGTTCATGTCAGAGGGAGATGTGGTGGCACAGTAGTGAACATATTTTGTCTGCAGTCTAATGACAAAATCATCAGCACTTACTCTTGGGCATGGCTACAGGTAGTAAGGGAAAGAGAACGGGAGAAGAGTCTTTATCCATAGAGAATGCTTCTAGATATTTGATTAGCATCAAGGGGAACAGAGATGTAAGGCTAGCAGAAGAATGCAAGAGAATCAAAGAAGTATATTTTGTTTGGCAGTATAGATTGTTATATGTATCATAGGTTATGCTTGAGAAAGGACAGTTGAGGGCTCATGAGTAACACCTACAATGGCAACAGAACCAATTACCTATGTCTGACTCTCCAACAATAGAACAGCTAGAATTCTGACCTGCCCCCCTCCCACCAACCTGACACGTGCTTCCTCATTTCTCTCTGCTCAAGAAAGTTTCATATCCCAGCTGAACAGGCCATACTGTAACTGTCAATACTGTGGATGACTGTACCCTCTACTCCGGCCATGTGGCTCCATCCTTACAACCTTGCACAACTGCTTTGCCCAGGCAGCCCCAGCTGTTGTACTCGAGACTGAGTCTACACTAAAACACCCACCTTCTGAAGACTCATTCCTCATGCCTCAAGAACAGAACAGTTCTATCCCTTTTCTGGGGACATTGGTGCAGACACTTTTCTCTTTTCCTAAAAAGCAAGGCCTGTTTGCTTAGAGTTGCTTTGTGCTGACTTTTTAACAACTATGAGTCCATAGATCCACATGGCCCAGACCCAGAGCAGAATCATAATCACACACCTCCAACACCAGCAATCAGTTGTTTTCCAAATGGTCTGTCTAACATGAAGTTTGAAATACAACAAAAGGAAAACATAGCACATCACATTTTAAAAGTATCATTTTCCTGCATCCACATCCTTATCAGGTATAAAGGATCCAATAATTCTCTATTACAAATTTTTCATTAAAAATAAAATCAACCAATTTCTCTCACATTCTATCTATATCTACATTTTAAATCCTTGAATGCTCAATTCTGATCTTCCTTTTGTTTAATTTTTTAAAAACCATTTTTCTTTTCAAAAAAATTTTTTTTTAATAATTTTATTTTTTCAATGGGGTGACATCAATAAATCAGGATACATATATTCAAAGATAACAAGTCCAGGTTATCTTGTCGTTCAATTATGTTGCATACCCACCACCCAAAGTCAGATTGTCCTCTGTCACCTTCTATCTTGTTTTCTTTGTGCCCCTCCCCACCCCCTTTCCCTCTCCCATTCCCCCCTCCCCCCCCCGCCATAACCACCACACTCTTATCAATGTCTCTTAGTTTCACTATTATGTCCCACCTACGTATGAAATAATACAGTTCCTGGTTTTTTCTGATTTACTTATTTCGCTTCGTATCATGTTATCAAGATCCCACCATTTTGCTGTAAATGTTCCGATGTCATCATTTCTTATGGCTGAGTAGTATTCCATAGTGTATGTGTGCCACATTTTCTTTATCCAGTCATCTATTGATGGGCTTTTTGGTTGTTTCCATGTCCTGGCCACTGTGAACAATGCTGCAATAAACATGGGGCTGCATGTGTCTTTACGTATCAATGTTTCTAAGTTTTGGGGATATATACCTAGTAGAGGGATTGCTGGGTAATAAGGTAGTTCTATTTTCAGTTTTTTGAGGAACCACCATACTTCCTTCCATAATGGTTGTACTACTTTACATTCCCACCAACAGTGTATGAGGGTTCCTTTTTATCCACAGCCTCTCCAACATTTGCTATTACCTGTCTTGCTAATGACAGCTAATCGAACAGGTGTGAGGTGGTATCTCATTGCCGTTTTGATTTGCATTTCTCTAATAGCTAAAGAAGATGAGCATCTTTTCATATATCTGTTGGCCATTTGTATTTCTTCCTGGGAGAAGTGTCTGTTCATCTCCTCTTCCCATTTTTTTATTGGATTGTTTGTTTGTTTGTTGTTGAGTTTTATGAGTTCTTTGTATATTTTGGATATTAGGCCCTTATCTGAGCTGTTGTTTGAAAATATCATTTCCCATTTAGTTGGCTTTCTGTTTATTTTGTTATCAGTTTCTCTTGCTGAGCAAAAACTTCTTAGTCTGATGTAGTCCCATTCATTAATTTTTGCCTTCACTTCTCTTGCCTGTGGAGTCAAATTCATAAAATGCTCTTTAAAACCCAGGTCCATGAGTTGAGTACCTATGTCTTCTTCTATGTACTTAATTGTTTCAGGTCTTATGTTTAGATCTTTGATCCATTTTGAGTTAATTTTTGTACAGGGGGAGAGACTGTAGTCCAGTTTCATTCTTTTGCATGTGGCTTTCCAGTTTTCCCAGCACCATTTATTGAAGAGGCTTTCTTTTCTCCATTGTGTGTTGTTGGCCCCTTTATCAAAAATTATTTGACTATATATATGTGGTTTTATTTCTGGACTTTCTATTCTGTTCCATTGCTCTGAGTGTCTGTTTTTCTGCCAATACCATGCTGTTTTGATTGTCGTGGCCCTATAATATAGTTTGAAGTCAGGTATTGTAATGCCCCAGCTTCATTCTTTTTCTTTAGGATTGCTTTGGCTATTCAGGGTTTTTTATAGTTCCATATAAATCTGATGATTTTTCGCTCTATTTCTTTAAAAAACTTCATTGAAAGTTTGATGGGAATTGCATTAAATTTGTATATTGCTTTGGGTAATATAGCCATCTTGATTATATTTATTCTTCCTAGCCAAGAACAAGGTATATTCTTCCATCTCATTATATCTTTTTCGATTTCCCTTAACAATGGTTTATAGTTTTCATTATATAAGTCCTTTACATTCTTTGTTATGTTTATTCCTAAGTATTTTATTTTTTTTGTTGCAATCGTGAAGGGGATTATTCTTTTGAGTTCCTTCTCAGTTGTTTCATTGTTGGCATATAGAAAGGCTATTGACTTCTGTATGTTAATTTTGTATCCTGCGACCTTACTGTATTGGCTTATTGTTTCTAGTAGTCTTTTTGTGGATTCTTTGGGGTTTTCGATGTATAGGATCATATCATCTGCAAAAAGTGATACCTTTACTTCTTCTTTTCCGATATGGATGCCTTTTATTTCTTTGTCTTGTCTGATTGCTCTGGCTAGAACCTCTAGTACCACATTAAATAAGAGTGGAGAGAGTGGACAACCCTGTCTTGTTCCTGATTTAAGGGGGAAAGCCTTCAGTTTTGTGCCATTTAATATGATGTTAGCTGATGGTTTATCATATATGGCCTTTATCATGTTGAGATATTTTCCTTCTATACCCATTTTGTTGAGAGTCTTAAACAAAAAATTGTGTTGTATTTTATCGAAAGCCTTTTCTGCGTCTATTGATAAGATCATGTGGTTTTTATTCTTTGTTTTGTTGATATGGTGTATTACGTTAACCGTTTTACGTATGTTGAACCATCCTTGAGATTCTGGGATGAATCCCACTTGATCATGATGTATTATTTTTTTAATATGTTGTTGTATTCGATTTACTAGTATTTTGTTTAGTATTTTAGCATCTGTATTCATTAGAGATATTGGTCTGTAGTTTTCTTTTTTTGTGCCATCCTTGCCTGGTTTTGGTATGAGGGTTATGTTGGCCTCATAAAATGTGTTTGGAAGTATTGCTTCTTCTTCAATTTTTTGGAAGACTTTGAGTAGAATAGAAACCAAGTCTTCTTTGAATGTTTGATAAAATTCGCTGGTATAGCCGTCAGGGCCAGGACTTTTATTTTTGGGGAGGTTTTTGATGGTTTTTTCTATTTCTTCTCTACTGATAGGTCTGTTTAGGCTTTCTGCTTCTTCTTGACTCAGTCTAGGAAGGTTGTATTGTTCTAGGAATTTATCCTTTTCTTCTAGGTTGTTGAATTTAGTGGCATAAAGTTTTTCATAGTATTCTACAATAATTCTTTGTATATCTACGGTGTCCGTGGTGATTTCTCCTCTTTCATTTTGGATTTTGTTTATATGAGTTCTTTCTCTTTTTTCCTTGGTCAGTCTTGCCAAGGGTTTGTCAATTTTGTTGATCTTTTCAAAGAACCAGCTCCTTGTTCTATTAATTTTTTCTATAGTTTTTCTGTTCTCTAATTCATTTATTTCTGCTCTGATTTTTATTATCTCCTTTCTTCAGCTGGTTTTGGGTTGTCTTTGTTCTTCTTTTTCTAGTTCCTTAAGGTGTGAAGTTAAGTGGTTCACTTGGGCTCTCTCTTGTTTGTTCATATATGCCTGAAGTGATATGAACTACCCTCTTATCACTGCTTTTGCTGCATCCCATAGATTCTGCTATGTCGTATTGTCATTTTCATTAGTCTGTATATATCTTTTGATCTCTGCACTTATTTCTTCTTTGACCCATTCATTTTTTTAAAGTATGTCGTTTAGTTTCCACATTTTTTGTGGGATTTCTTTCCTCTTTTTTGCAGTTGAATTCTAGTTTCAAGGCTTTATGATCAGAAAATATGCTTGGTACAACTTCGATTTTTCTGAATTTGCTGATGTTGTTTTTGTGGCCCAACATATGGTCAATTCTTGAGAATGATCCATGTACACTGGAGAAAAATGTATACTCAGTCACTTTGGGATGAAATGTCCTGTAGATGTCTATCATATCCAGGTGCTCTAGTGTTTTGTTTAAGGCCACTATGTCTTTGTTGATTCTCTGTTTGGATGACCGATCTAGAGCTGTCAGCGGTGTATTGAGGTTTCCAAGTATGATTGTGTTTTTGTCAGTTTTTGTTTTAAGGTCAATAAGTAGCTGTCTTATATATTTTGGTGCTCCTTGGTTTGGTGCATATATATTAAGAATTGTTATGTCTTCTTGATTCAGTGTCCCCTTAGCCATTATGAAATGGCCATTTTTGTCTCTGAGTACTTTTCCTGTTTTGTAGTCAGCATTGTCCGATATGAGTATTGCTACACCTGCTTTTTTTTTTGATGTTATTTGCTTGGAGTATTGTTTTCCAGCCTTTCACTTTGAATTTGTTTTTATCCTTGTTACTTAGATGAGTTTCATGTAGGCAGCATACAGTTGGATTTTCTTTTTTAATCCATTCTGCTACTCTGTGCCTTTTTATTGGTGAGTTTAATCCATTTACATTTAGTGTAATTATTGATACTTGTGAGTTCCCTATTGCCATTTTATATCTTGCTTTCTGTTAGCTTTGTGTCTTGTTTGATCCTTCTCTTTCATTTTTCTATCTTTTGTTTTTATTTGGTTGTATTCCATACATCTTTCCTCTGTTGCTATCTTTTTTAACTCATGTGCTTCTGTGGTGGTTTTTTCAATGGTGGTTACCTTTGAGTAATGAAAAGGGTCCCTACCCTGTTCATTGTAGCAAACTATTTTGCGAGTACTTTTACACTCCATCGTCCTTTGCTAATCTCCATCTTCTCCCCCTCTTTCTTTTTGTTGTTGTCACAGTTTAAATTTGGTTTTATTGTGTTTTCTTGGAGCTTTTACTTGTGGCTCTGTTTTTTTTTGTTCTTTGTATCTGATTGGAGAACCCCCTTTAGTAATTCCTGGAGTGGGGGTTTTCTGATGATAAATTCCCTCATCTTTTCTGTATCTGTGAATGTTTTTATTTCTCCTTCATATTTGAAGGATAGCTTTGATGGGTATAGTATTCGTGGCTGAAAGTTCCTCTCTTTCAGGACTTTAAATATTGGGGTCCACTCTCTTCTAGCTTGTAGAGTTTCTGCTGAGAAATCTGATGATAATCTAATGGGCCTTCCTTTATATGTTGTATTCTTCTTTTCCCTGGCTGCCTTGAGAATTTTTTCTTTGCTGTTGGTTTGTGTCAATTTCATTATGATATGCCTTGGAGGAGGTTTGTTGGGGTTAAGAAAACTCGGAGTTCTGTTTGCTTCTTGAACTTGAGGCTTTAGTTCTTTCCACAGGCTTGGGAAGTTCTCATCTATTATTTGTTTGAGTATGTTCTCCATTCCATTTTCTCTCTCTTCTCCCTCTGATATACCTATTATTCTTATGTTATTCTTTTTGATGGAGTCAGATAATTCTTGTAGGGCTATCCCATTTTTTTTTAATTTTTGAGTCTCTTTCTTCTTCTCTCTGTTGTGCCTCAAGTTGCTTGTCTTCTGTTTCACTAATCCTCTCTTCTATCTGACCTGTTCTATTAGCTAAGCTTGTTACTTCGTTTTTCAGCTCGTGAATTGAGTTTTTCATCTCTGTTTGATTTGTTTTTATAGTTTCAATTTCCTTGGACATATATTCTTTGTGTTCATTGAGTTGTTTTCTGAGCTCCCTAAATTGCCTTTCTGTGTTTTCTTGTATATCTCGGAGGATTTTTAGGATTTCTATCTTGAATTCTCTGTCATTTAGCTCCAAGGTTTCCAATATATTAAATTTTTTCTCCATAGATTTTTCCTCATCTAGCTGTGTTACCTCTCTTTCTTTTGTATCCATGATATTCGATTTTCTCTTCCTTAATGGCATCTGAGGGTGGTTTTGTTGATAGTATTAATGAGATTTAATAAAGAATAAAAAGTTAAAAAAATAAAAAAAAATAATAAAAAAATCGAAGTTTTTTTAAAAAAAATTAATAACGAAATAAAGAGAAATAAAATAAAATAAAAATTTTAAAAAAAGGAAATTATTCCCCCCCTCCTTTTTTCCTCTCCTCTCCTCTCCCCTCTTCCTTGATAAAATCTTGTGGTTAACTGTGAATTATAACAAACAATGCCTGTGATGGAGGGCCTGAATTGGGGAAAAGTAATAAAGGGGCAAAAAAAAAAAAAAAAGAAAAAAAAAGAGCGTATGGACCCACAAAAAGCAAATAAGGAAAAAATTTGGGTCAAGAATAAAATGATTTGCTTTTAGGTGTTGGTTGTCTAAGAGTTATGATGAGAGGAATAAGAGGAAAACGGAAAAATGGGGGGACAAATTAAAAAATTACTATTGTATTTAGTGGAACAAGAACTAGATAAAATGGAGAGCCAGGGATGGGAGCACTGCTAGTGAGTTAAAAAGGTGAAGTAAAAACCCCCCAAAATGCCACAAACATAAGTTTGAGTCCCAGATAAGATAATTTGTTTGTTATTGAGGTTTGAATGAGAGGAGATATAAAGGAGAAAGGAAGAAACTAATATAGAGGGAGAAAAGAAAGAGAGAGAGAGAAAAAAAGAGGGAACCACGAAAAGAAGAAAAAAGAAAGGAGAGAGAGAGAGAGAGAGAGTTAAGGGTTTTGGAGTGCAGCCCTCATAGAGAGAAAGGAAGAGAAGAGAAAAGATAATGGGAGATGTAACACTTATGGGTAGTGTAGTTCAAGGAGAGGAGAGAGTAAGACCGGCAGAGAGTTAATCGGCCAAATTGGAGGAGGAAAAAAAGTATCAAGAATGAAGATAAGAGAAACAAACGAACAAATATAATAAAATGGGATAGGTTATAAAGTCTGCAGATTATTCTTGATTTTGAGAGGTTATCTTCTTGCTTTTTCTTTTCTCTCCCTCTTCCTGGTCGGTGGCTCTGTACCCCGGGTTCTGCCCCTTTGGCACGCTCAGGTAGAGGTTTGCAGTTGATAAGTCTCTATGGCAATGTCATGTATTGTGCTTTAGTCTCGTTGGCAGTCGAGGCTCATTAGCATTTATAGGCTCCGACAGTGAGAGAGTCCGTGTTCCTGGAGCTTTTCTCCTAGTCTTTCCTTCCTCAATTAGTAGCCTGATAATCCAGCTATGGGGTTGCTGCTGCCTCTGCCTGGATAGTAAGAGGCTCAAAGAGCTGGCAACTCCCCACTCTATTTCCACTCAGCACAGGGCTCTGGGTAAGGCTCAGTCAGTCAGAGCTGCTAGCATAATCAGGCGGGCTTTCTGCCCACTCAAAGACCTCTGGCTCTGCCACTCTATCTGGTAACACAGGCGGGCGCCCACTTCCGGGGCGCTTGGAGGAAACTCTCACTCACTGTCTGCGTGCGCAGACCAGGATATCCGGCCAGCAGTCTCACGCTCTGAGTGAAACCCCCAAGCGCAGGGAAAAGTTGCAGCATTGGAATTGAGTCTCGCTCCGTCCCTGTGCACGGCTTTTGCAAGGCGCTGGGGCGGCCTGAGATTCCGCTTTGGCCCACACAAAGGCCCCTGACTCTGCCCCTCTGTGTGATAACACGGGCGCGCACTGCCGAGGCACTCGGAGGAATCTCTCATTCACTATCTGCGTGCGCAGACCAGGATATGAGGCCAGCCGCGGTTCCCTCTGAGTGAAACCCCCTCCAGCATGGAAAATCTCCACCGTTGGAATTAGTTCTCACTCCCTCCTGTGCGTGGCTTTCCCAGGGCGCTGGGGCTGCCCAGAGACTCTGCCCTCGGCCCACAGAAAGGCCTCTGCCCCTGCCTCTCCGTGGGGCAACACGGGCACCCACTCTCGGGGCCTAGGAAGAAATCTCTCGCCCACTAACTGCACGCGTGCCGACCAGGAGACCGGGTAAAATGGCCGCCCCGTTTGTCTTTCTTTGATTGGGTTTGGCGCGAGTGTTAGCTTGTATTGCCCGGGTTGCCACAGGATCAGTTTTTCCTTGGCTTGGATCTCCTTGCCACAGCCTGGTTCGGCCGTTTGTGCCGCGGCCTGGATCTATTCACCCCCTTTGCGCGCCTCAGTTTCTATATTCACAGTTACCAGAGAAAGCCGCCCTGTTTAGGTTAGTGAGGAAGGTGGAGCATTTCTTACTCCCTATTTCCTTCGGGGTTTGGTTATATATTTAGCCAATTTTTCACTCGACCATACCTTTGGGTGTATTGTGAAGCATCTGGAGGCTCCAAGTATAGGTTTTTCTGTTTCTGGTTGAAGATTTTGTTGAGTTTTGGGGGAGATTTATCGGTATCGCTTCCTACCCCGCCATTACTCTGACGTCATCTCCCCCCAAATTTTTTTTTAATCTTGGAACTGGTAAAGGTTGGTCCATCCTTCAAAAATCAGGAGAGCAACTAGAAGTAACCACTTAATAATTTTGGACCTTCTAGACCGTCACAGCTAGGGAAGGTGCTATGTCTCCCTGATTTCTGCCTTTTCACCCAATACCTTACTGCATGGCTTTGGGAGAAATTCCTTAATATTGCTAGCATCCATGTTTGACTATATTGGAAAAAGAGAGCATTAATTTCTTCTCCTACTACAGATGATATAAAAATGATTAGATATGCATGGCAGGAGGAAAAACAAGGAAAGAGAAACATTGTTATTTAAACTATAATATTTGCAATACTATAGGGATGATTCTACTACTACTAAATGAGAAGGTGAGGAATCTGATTTGTGTTATAAAATACATCACTTCACCATTAGTGTGCACGGCCTTGACACAAGATTTTTAAAAAAAGAAGACCAAGTTGAAAGAAAATATTAACAAGGGATTTCTAAAATGAAGCAGGCAAAATATAAGTACTTGTGATTGAAGCAAGGGAAAAAAAGCTTTTTGGAAAAATATTTAAGTGATTGGGTTGACTTACAAGTAGAAGATAAGAGTTTAGACTGGTTGTTAAGGAATATAAAGCCTATCAGAGACTTGGAGGGTATTTATAGATCATAAACAAAAAAATAAACTCCTGCTATAACTGCAACTCAGAAAACAGAGTCTCCAAGGGCCCTAAAGAAGCTTCTTGAATTCTAGTGTAAAATGATTCTTATGATCCGAAGAAAGAAAAATGTCTCAATAAGAAGTAGAGAATATCAGCAGGACTGACAACAATCTATGAGCAGCTTATAAAAGTGAGTTTTTTGACAAGAGGAGAAAGTTCTCTTGGACTGTTTGCATTAATGGAAATAGGTGAATAAAATATAACTATACTAAATTACTAATTTATTGTTTCAAATGAAATACACTGAGGTCAGAATTCTTGAAATGTTTCAGTTATATACTTTAAGTGTGAAAACTTTTTCACACAAATCCTACAGAAAAAGGCAGATAACAGAGTTCTCTGTGATTTCCCGTTTTCTAAGGTAGAGATCCTCTATCGTTGGAATATCCCATATCTTTAGATTTCAGGTCACTAGTCTCCGAGACTCCGATTCAGAAAGTATGAGATCAGGCGTGCAGTCCTACTGCAGCTGCCCCACGGGCCACATTGGGAGACACTAACCTAGAGAATCAAGTCTGAATTTACCAGCAGTACAGTCAAGGTCTTCAACATTCTAAGTATGGATTATTTTTTCCATCTTATCTTTAACAACATTCCTCCAAAAATGTCCTCCCCATTCACTCAGCCTATTCACCTCACATTCCATACTCACAGGCCAGCTCTCTTGTTTGACTCAACTTGAAAGACTGCCTCCCATTCCAATGCATCAAAATTTTACTTTGAGGATATCTTTGTATTTCAGCATTTCCTCTACTTAATTATTATTTCCTTTCATTTAAAAGTATCTTTTTTGCCTTATATTTCAAAATACATTTTTGGTTATGCCTTAGTTCTCCTGATACTGCACTGTATATTATAGTGACTTGCATTGGTGTCTACTTCTTCCAGTAGATTTTAAGCTCTTTGAAGACACTTATTTAAGCAATTCAAAAGATATTTGCTTAATTGAATTAATAGACCACTTAGTGTTTCATATCTTGTAGGGCAAGATCTTCATCTTATAAAAGCAAGGAATTTAAGGCATAAATTATGTAGAATCAATTGATATACATAGAACTTGAAAGTTTGATTCGAAGGAATCTGGTTCTCAAAGTGATATTTGGTTGCTTACTCCTCAGGGTGAAGTCTGTGTTGTGCTGCTTAGATCCTGAAGGACTGTTTGAGATATAAAGTTCTTCCTCTCCTAAAGATATATAAAAGACCCATGGAGAATTATCTTTTAGCACCCAGATGCTGGAAATACTACTGATCAACCAGCCTTAGCTGCCAGTCTTTTTAGGGTATTGGCAGAGGCAGATTTAAGGGCGGACATACTAGATGTGGGCCCTGGACTCCGACTTCTGAAGGTCCTCCAAAACCCCAACTTTATACTTTTTTCTAATGACACCAAGTTTGGTTTCATATGTGCAATTTTAACATTAATAGTACATAATATTTTTTATTTATTTAAAAATATGGTTAACATGTATTTTTATTTTCCCTGTCTCTCTCTCTCTTTTTAAGGGGCCCAATATTTTCTTCTGCACCTGGGCCTCAACCCACCTTAATCTGCCTCTGGGTATTGTCTAGGCCGAAAGGAATTTCTTTGCCCCACAGAGTCACATCCTCTCCTGAGACAGCCGCACATGGAATGGCTGAGCCACATGGGAACAGAAAGGCCTACATCTCTTGCCTTAATGCACAACAGCACTGAAGGATTGCTGCATCATTAGAGCTCCTTGCATGGTCAGCTGAGCTCCAACTAAGGCTTCACTGTGGCTCAACTTCTCCCTCTGCCCAAACCTTCCTTCTCTTCTCTTCTGTTGGCATTGTTCTTAAGAGTGCTCACTAATAAAACTTTTGCAACACTAACTTATTTCTCTGTCTGTTTCCCAGAAAATTCAACTTTCACAATGCCTCACATTTCTTGTCCTTATACCTAGAATATCATTTACCCTCATAGAGATAGCATGAACATTATGAGAACTAGTCAACAAATGTTTATTTAACATCAGCTGCACACCCAATATTATACATACATTTTTTAATGTCACCTTCCAAAATTCCAAATTTGTGTGCACTCTTGACACATTCATGCTTCTAGATCTTACCACAAATAATGGAGGGCTTCTCTCTGGCTACCCTATCAGAAATAGCTGCTCCCTCTAACTGCCCCCACCAGCGCTTCCTTATCTCTTTCATTTAATTTATAGCAATTACTGCTATCTGAAATTATGCTGTATGTTTTATTTTTTATAAAACTTTGATCTGTTTCTTTAGTAAAATGCAAGCTACATAAGGGCAGGGACTATGTCCTGTCACCATTTTAGCTCTAGTGCAGGGGTTGGGAAACTTTTTGGCTGAGAGAGGCATGAATGCCACATATATTTTTTTGTACTTTTCTGAAGTTGGAAACGGAGAGGCAGTCAGACAGACTCAGCATGCACCCCACCGGGATTCACTCGGCACGCCCACTAGGGGGCAATGCTCTGCCCAACTGGGGCATTGCTCTGCCACAACCAGAGCCATTCTAGCACCTGAGGCAGAGGCCATAGAGCCATCCCCAGCACCCGGGCCAACTTTGCTCCAATGGAGCCTCGGCTGTGGGAGGGGAAGAGAGACACAGAGAGGAAGGTGAGGGGGAGGGGTGGAGAAGCAGATGGGCGCTTCTCCTGTGTGTCCTGTCCAGGAATCGAACCTGGGACTCCTGCACGCCAGGCCGACGCTCTACCACTGAGCCAACCAGCCAGGGCCAAATGCCACATATTTTAAAATGTAATTCCGTGAGAGCCATTCAACGACCTGTGTACGTTATGCATTATCCAATAAAAATTTGGTGTTGTCCCAAAGGAGGGCTGTGATTGGCTCCAGCCACCCACAACCATGTAGATGAGAGGTAGGAAATGAATGGACTGTAATACATGAGAATGTTTTATATTTTTAACATTTTTTTTTATATTAAAGATTTGTCTGCGAGCCCGATGCAGCCATCAAAAGAGCCACATTTGGCTCACAAGCCATAGGTTTCTGACGCCTACTCTAGTATCTAGAACAGACTCATGGCAGGTCCTCAAAATTTAATTGTTGGACAAATGAATATGTTTTAACCTTATTCAGTGGGCGGAATATTTTTATAAGTAAGTCACTCTTGTCTACATTAAATTCTTAGACTTTTGTTCCCCAGAGAATAATTTGCCTCTTAGAATGAAATAATTTCAAGTGGCTGATAACTACATCGGGGAAAAGCAGGACTGCGTTTGTATCATACAGAAAAGTTCTGTATAAAAAGTTGACAAGAATTTCAGAAAAGGAGAGAATGAGAGAAAACTCATTCTGATAAGTGGACTGTTCTACAGCCAAATTAGCAACTTTGCAGCAAATGATGAGCAGGGAGTATGATGGATAACAGTATACCGCGATGCGGGGCTTTTAGCAATGTAATATGACATGAAATTCTGGAGGGGGAGCTTTTTGAAAAATCAGTGTGAAGACTCCCACTGTTGCAGCTGCAGCTGTTCTGTGGAGTGGCAGAGAGATGCTCACGAGAATTCTGAACTGTGTCTAACAAGCCCCTCCAAGCCTGTGAACTCCCTGCCGTTTGCCTGTTAGCCTCCTGTCTGGCAGAGAGACCGCGGCTGCTGCGCTGACATTCATCACTGAGACTTCGGGCCTGGTGCTGCCACTCCCAGGCCGACGTGCTCGCTCAAAACCAGCTGTGGGAGCAGCAGACAGAAGTTGTCTCTGGGGTGGTGAGCGAGGAGGAGAGGAGGCCAGGATATTGGAAACATCTCCCCTCCAAAGTAATGTCATTTTAGCTTAAAACCATAGGACACATTTCAGAGTGGTCTACAAAATAATCTCTGAAAAACAAGGCATTTAAAATTCTTTATATAATTTAAAAAGAAAAAAAAAGAGGAGGATTATTTGGTGCTGGTATTACTGACTGAGATACATATTTTCCTGAGAGAAAGTAGTTAACCCAAAAATAACCATTTCCAGGATTTGTAGATACCCAATGGCAAAATTGCTCCTAACTCCAGATTTAATATAGTAATACACGAGGCAACTGAACAAAAGCAAGAACAGATATCTTTAAAGTCAATGCTTAAACTGGGGAAAATGAAAGCTAGTTAAAAACATCTTACATAAAACAAAACAAAGTCTTCATAAGTAATAAGATGCATTACCTCTAGCATGAACAATATGAGAAATAACAAATGTTCATTCCGTGTCACTCCGCACCCACTATGGTGCATACACTCCTGCCCTGAGTCATTAGTAGTATCTTAGTATGCACATACGAAAGCTGAGGCGAAGAGGCAAAAGGTGAGAGATGCAAGGTTAGAAAAGGTCTTGAGTGATCTGGCCCCATCTGCTTTTACGACCCTCTTCCCACCGGATCCCCCTCCACCAGCTCCCCCCTCCCACCAGCTCCCCCTGCCAGCAGCTTCCCCCGGCAGCGAGTTAGGCTTCCATGCTTTAGCCTTCTAATTGCCCATGGAAGGCAACAAGTGCTTTTTTCAATCTGATACTTTGTACACTCGGAATATTCTTCTGCCTTCCTTGTTTCTGTGCCAATTGCCGTTCATCCCTTAGGGTTGGTTTAAATGTTTCTTCTTCATAGAGACCTTACCTGACTCTCCTTACAGGTCCATAGGTATAGAGATCACACTCCCTTCCTTGGGCTAGCAGATTGGGGGAGGAGGGAGATGATATATACGGGGTGGCCAAAAATAGGTTTACACTTGGGAGTACACAAAACAGATTTAATTGTTGTATTATTTGCCATATGAACAACTATAAACCTGCTTTTGCTCACCTCTCTCTATATAATGTAATATATGTAATTTTAATGCATGTTTTTATCATGCAATATTTGAGACATACTAAAAATTATTATTCATCTGAAATTCAAATTCAATTAGACATCATTTATTTTATCTTGCAAACTTCTCCAGTCTTCTGAATTTCTGTGGCTGTTAGGTTTCCTATTTATATTGGCCTGTAATTAATCTTCAAATCAGTTTTCATATTTCAATGATAAGATGATTTGTGGGTTTATTCTGTTTCAAGTTTATCTCCCCCCCTAAACAGTGTCTCTGTGCTTATCTAGTAATTTTGTTAGCTGGAAAGTACATGATTTATACTAAGCACTCAAAAATCTGACCTGAATCAATGATGACATAAAGCCATGATCAAAACCCAGTATGTGTGATCCTAAAGTCCTTTGTTCTTTTCGCCTCTCCAGATGGTTGTGTAAGACAGATAGATATTTGTACAGCATACATCATGTGCATTTACAAATATTTAAAAACAAATTCTAATTATTAAGCTGATAATAAAAGAAAATACTATAAGATTAACATCTCTTTTCTTCTGAATTTTAATAATGCTAATTGCTCCTTCCCTATCTTAAATATTTTATCAGTAAAATTGTTGAAACTCTTGACATTTTATTTTATGTGATAGAAACTTAATTGTAGCTCCCTGGAGAATATGGACATGGTTATTTCCTTTAATGGAACACAGTTTCACTGCTCAAAATATGGCACATAGTGTTGTTACTGGTTCTGTTCATGAACAAGGATTTCTAAACCATGCAAGGATGATTTAGTGATCTTATATCTTACCAAAGGCTTAACATTTCCAAATAGGCTTTTGCACAATGAAGTGTAAAGTTCATGGACTGCTGTTGCCATGAGCTTTACCTAAGCAACCTCTAGGAACTGATTCCATAGCCAACTCTAAAATTTTGGATGGCCAAGACCCACTGTGCTGCTGTCACCTTTGGTTAAACTGGTTCTATTCCTTGGGTACGGCAAAAAAAAGAGTACTCAGGATAAATGAGTTTGTTAATTTCCTTTAAAACAATTCTAGATAAAAAGTATACATATAGCTATAGAAAAGAGAGAATTGCTCTTATAGTCAATCAATTGAAGATAAATAGCTTTGTCACCAAAGATATTTTCAGAGTTTTCTCTTCTATGTATACAGATGAAGGACACCAAATATTAATGCCCACAGCACAAAGACCTTATGTCTCCTCAATGACTGTTGGACCTCTCTTATTTTTAGAAATTCTTAAAAGAGTCTCATATTTTTCAATGCCTACTTATATTCTTCTCTCTGACCCCTTCATCTACATTAGTTCCACAAGCACCAGACTCTCACATTGGAGTGGTTTCAGTTACAATTAATGCTGAAGACCCAGCACTAGAGGTCTACAGATCAAGAGAGGTTCCATTCCCTGCTTGATTCAGAGCAATTTTTCATATGCACTATGCCTCCTCTCCTCATCCTATTAACAGTGAAATTAATACTTGCTCTGTTTACCTCTCATGTCCTTTTCTTTTTTTTTATGACAGAGACAGAGAGTCAGAAAGAGGGACAGATAGGGACAGACAGACAGGAAGGGAGACGAGAAGCATCAATTCCTCACTGTGGCACCCTAGTTATTCATTGATTGCCTTCTCACATGTGCCCTGACTGGGGGCCTATAGCAGACCGAGTGACCCCTTGCTCAAATCAGCGAACTTGAGCTTAAGCTGGTGAGCCTTGCTCAAACCAGATGAGCCCGCACTCAGATGGCAACCTCAGGATCTCGAACCTAGGTCCTCCACATCCCAGTTGACACTCCATCCACTGCGCCACCACCTGGTCATGCTCATGTCCTTTTGAGAAAATAAAATGAGTTAATAAGTGTGAAAGCAAACTGAGAAAGTTGAAAGTGCTAGATAATTATATGAAATTGATAATTCTCTCTGAACACGATGCTCACTTGTATTATGAGACTTCTATTTAGAGAGATAAGACCAAATATAAATTGCCACATTCCAATTTACATAAAAGATAGAATTTTAAAAGTAATGCATTTTTAAAAAAGAAAACATAAACCTTTTTGAAAGTTACATATTATTTGATTTGTTTTCAGATCTGAAACAATCACCCATAACATTGCCTCTGGCCATAATTAGTGTTAGAAACATAAGTCATTTATCAACTACATGCTGGCTAAATTATTAAGAATGTTTCAGAAGAGATTGTGTCCAAAACTTTTCTACTCAATGAATAAAAATAAAATAAAATAAATACTGGGTCTATGAAACACCAGTCATAGTTAAATTCAGCTTTTATTAAGCTTTATGGACAAAATTTCTACTGAGAATTTACTGTTTTATTATTATTATTATTTCTTAAAATTTGATGCAATAATAGAGTTGAGAAGAACATATACAATCTCCTCATGTGTTCAGGTGGGGAAACTGAGGAACAAACAGGTAAAACATTCTTCCTAGATTATCAGAGACTATAGTTTGATGCCTCGGTGAATCTTTTCTTGATACCTCACTACTCTTGGCTACTGGTTTATCTTCAGAGGTCCATAAAAAGTATAGTCAGTATTTACAAATTGATCCAGATAAAGTGAATTAAACAAATTAAATGGAATATCATCTTAATATTTTAAAAAAATAATAGTTGGTAATTAAACTAAGAAAATATATTATGTTGTAGGCTGGGAGTAGGTAACTTGGTTAGAGAAGTAAAAAGAAAAAGTGGTGTGGTATTTTAAAAAAATATTTAAATTCAAAAAACATTAAAATTTTACCATAGTGCTGGAATTATATATACTTATATATAAATATATGGATTATATATAAATACAGAGTTCCTCAAGTTACAACACAGTTCTATTTCTATGACAGTGACATAACCTGAATTTTGTTGTAAGTCACAATACACCCTAGCCCAAGTCACTCACCTATCTTAACACAGTTGTAAAATTATAATCTAGAACATAAAAACACAACTAAACTTCAGAAAAAGGAAAAGGACATAAAGTATACTGTACTGTACATGGTACTGTAGTAACAGAAAAATGAGAAAGAAATAAGTGTAAAAAAATTATTCCTTTTTTTTATTCCTGTTCGATGGAGTATTGCAAGGTGGGAGAGAGTGTCCCATTGGGAGGAAGAAGCTGGAGAGGCAGGAAAACATGCAGAAGGGCTGGAGATACGGGGTCAGATGAACCAGGATTGCCTCAGGAACATGCAGGAAATGCTGAAGATGATCCTACCTGTACTACAGGTGTTCCATCTTGAGAAGCAGCTGATGTAGAGCACACAACATCTGTTTCAGGCTTCTCTATCTTCTTCAAGAATTGTTCCAGGATAGTCTGGAAGGTTGATGACTTCTTCTCTTCCAAAATCTGCCTATAGCATTGCAAGGCACCCATAACAGCTCTGTAGACCTCACTGAATCTGTCATCAATGGGGTCCTCAGCCCAAAATTTTGCCAACCCATCCTCTACCATAGAAAAACCTTTTGCCAAACCCTTGCTAGTGAATCTCTTGGGTTCTGGGGTTTCTATCTCTTCCTCTTTAGTCAGCTGTTTCTCTGGCTGAAGGAGGTCTTCAGCAGACAGCTCCTCTCCATGTGATGCCAGTAGCTCTGTGATGTCCATCATGATGGCTTTCCTCTTCTTTGAAGCACTACCATCTGAGACTCTGACTTCATTTAGGAGGCATAATAGGGGCCAAAGAGTCACCAAATAAAACAAGACAGGTGAAACACTTGCATTTTTAATAGTCCAA
Organism: Saccopteryx leptura; assembly: GCF_036850995.1. Classification (NCBI taxonomy): domain Eukaryota; kingdom Metazoa; phylum Chordata; class Mammalia; order Chiroptera; family Emballonuridae; genus Saccopteryx; species Saccopteryx leptura. The sequence continues at coordinate 157,334,022 of NC_089505.1, read as the reverse complement.
AATGGCATAGGTAAGCGTACCGGGGGACGCCAACTCCCTCACTCATATGCTGCATTACTACGTATTCTTTTGCTGAGCGCAACCAAACTAGTTTGCCCACATAGTCCATAAGTATGATGCTGAAGGTGTACACCAAAACACTCACGTCTCAATTGATTTAACTTTTTATGGGAGTGTCATAAACTTGAAATGTTGTATGATATATCTAGACTGTGATAACCCAAGAATCCCCTGTATATCTTTATAACATATAAAGTAGTATTCCATTAATTTACTCAGCAAATGTTGAGTGACTATTGTATATCAAGTAGACAGTGGGTATGCCTTTAAGCTTATATAAATGAAAGCCACAATATTTCTCAAGAGGCTGGTAGTCAAATGGAATGTATTAAGGTATGCATCAATTAACTTGGAAACACAATTTCTAATTAGTTCTTGAGAATTACTGAGCCTTTTGAATAACATTACACTGGAAGAACAACCTCAGAGTGTTAAAAAATTAAAAAAATAAAATGAACATATATAGTAATATACATAATAATAATACACTGATTTAATTAAGGAGAACTTGCATCTTCTTTGGAGAAGATGTGTAGAAGAAAATATTGGAGAAAAATTACTTCTGTTGTATCTTATTTTTAATGTCAGAAACCACAACTAACTGTTAAAATTTTATATTTTTCTAAAATTACAGTAAAAACAATGGTAGTATCAAGTACTTTTTTATGAGTTAACAATAATGAACAATGATATAAAAGCCAGTATGACATGGGAAAAAGCTGATAGAAATGGAAAATTTTAGAAGAAAATATGTATCATCTATAAAATATCATCATTTGGTCTCATTTTTAAGAAATTTAGACATATCTGAAGCCATGCCTTTTTGAAAGTTTTTTTAATATAAATCCAACAACCTATTCACTATGTTTTCAAGTAAAATCTTAAATTAAATTACTTCTTTAAGAGACTGGGTAAATTCAACTCATAAAATCATGTCTATGCACTGATAATATCAATTTTACCACTCACTTTTATTTTAAAAAATATAAAAGTGTTTAAAAAGTTGTCAGTTTCAAATAACATTTAAACCTGGTTGTTATGATTGTCTGTTAGTGTAAGCACTTCAATACATGTAAGACTTATGTTAAAAGATTTACGAATAAATGTCAAAAACTGTACTCTTTTAACAGGTCAATGCAAAAGTCATAAAAAGTAGCATTCTTTTCTGTATCTCTTCTATAAAAGATATCTGTTCTTAGCAATTGGTGACTTTTACTTAGTAGTTTGTGTTTGAAAGAAGGAAAATACTACCATCTTACTGAAAGATTCTTGAAGATTATATACACATTTGATTAATCTTATTACTTTCTCTCTTTATTTCACTAATTTCATCTTTGGAATCTGATAATGGCCCTCTTTTCCTTAAACCTTTTATTCTGAGTGGTTTTCAGAGCAACTATAAGTTTTTCTGTCTGTGATATTTCTTATTTTTCTCTTTATTATGTTCTATAATGAGCACATTCTATATCATATAAAAGAATAAATCCCTATCCAACTGAGAGAGTTCTTTTTTTCCTTAGGGTTCTGACTTTCATGGCTATACTAATAAATAGCAACTCTGATTGCCACTTCTATTTTCTATACTCATTCTTAGGTTCATATTTCAAATGCCTCCAAGATATTTAAATTTAAAAATCCCATCCAAATCTCAAATCCAACGTGCCCTCACTGAGCTCATCCCCCATCCAAACCAACTTTATTTCCCAACTGTTCTCCCTTGGCCAGAGAAACCATGTCCAAATTATTAGAGTTCCACACCTTCAGCTTCTTTAATTTATATTTCCTATATCAAAGAATACCCCAAATCCAGAACTTCTGCATTCAATTTTTACTTCAATAAATATCATGCATTTCAATAAAATCTCCCAAATTTAACAAATTAACCAGTGCTCAATTAGCTAAGACAAAGACAATCTTTCTTTCTTTCTTTCTTTCTTTCTTTCTTTCTTTCTTTCTTTCTTTCTTTCTTTCTTTCTTTCTTTCTTTCTTTCTTTCTTTCTTTCTTTCTTTCTTTCTTTCTTTAAGTAGCAGAGAGAAAAAGACAAAAACATTTAGCTGCTCCTATATGTGCCCTGACTGGATAATTGATCCAGCTACTTCTATGCTCCAGGACAGTGCTCCAACCAACTGAGCTATCTGAGCTTAATTTTTTTCTTTTTATGTTTTTAGAGACAGAGAAAGGAATAAAGAGAGGGGAGGGGAAACAGAAACATTCTTCAGTTGTTCCCTTCAGTCATGCAATGATTGGTTGCTTCCCATATGTGTCTTGACTGGGGATCGAACCCGCTACCTTATTGTTTCTGAACAATGTTCTTAACTGACTAAGCAAACAGGGCAGGGCCAACAATTTTCAATTTAAGGGCTTAAAAAGGCTCTGCTGTGTATTCTCAGTGGTAGAACTAAACGATGTCTTCATTGCTTGGAGATTACATTTGAAAACAGAAATTATGCACACCAGAGGCACTAGAACATTTTTTTTAACATTTAATTTGAATCACTATCCCTTTACTAATTTTTTTTAAATCAACCTGTGAATTTAAAAACTTAGATTTTCTTGCTCTGGCTGGTTGGCTTAGTGATAGAGCACTGGCCTGGCCTATGGAAGTCCTGGGTTTGATTCCCAGTCAGGGCACACAGGAGAAGCACCCATCTGCTTCTTCACCCTTCCCTCTCTCTTTTTTCTCCTTATCTCACTCTTCCCCTCCCACAGCCAAGGTTCCATTGGAGCAAAGTTGGCCCAGGTGCTGAGGATAGCACCATGGCCTCTGCCTCAGGCACTAGAATGGCTCCAGTTGCAACAGAGCTATGCCCCAGTGGTCAGAGCATCGCCTTTTAGTGGGCTTGCCAAGCGGATCCCGGTAGAGCGCATGCAGGAGTCTGTCTCTTTGCCTCCCCACTTTTCACTTCAGAAAAACACAAAAACAAAAACAAGCAAAAAAAAATTTTAAAAACTTAGATTTTCTTTATCCTTTGTTTATTTGTACTGCTTTCAGACCCTCACTGAATCTACTCTGCCTCTGAGAGCACTGGGCATTTGAAGGAAGAGCACGTTTCTTCTATCATTTGTGTGGAATAATGAAATATTATCCAGAAACCCATCATAACTACAGACAAAGGAATGTTATGTGTAAAAAATCTGGGTAGTGAACTAACATCAACTTCAAATTAAAGCAGCTAGATTCCAGAAAATAGAATGTTACAGATGGTAGTAGCATAGTTTATCAAAACACAAATTACAATATTTTTAACAAAATACTTGTCTCTGATTTTTTAAAATAAATAAGTTTTGTATAATTTTATGTTTTCCTACCAAAGTTTCTTTTAGCACACAACAGCCTTTTCTTTTTGAGCATCTCCCAAATCTACAATTAAGTATTTGAAAGGCATATTGTAGAATCACTAAGATTTCTATGACTGTTACAGCTTCTGGAATAACTCTGATGATAACCTTTCTTGAAGATTTTTTTTCAAAGTTCTTATTAGTTCTTTACAAATTCTGTTTGTTCTCTTAACAGCTCATTTGGTGGGAGGGAGGGATGTTGTTCAATAGTATCACAGCTGGCTTTTTATAGTTGGTAACTACCTGCATATTACACTGGATTACATTTTATTGCAAATACAACAAATAGCCTTTAGCCACTCTGCTGTTGCAAGGGTTTTAAAAGTCCTCCCTCATCAAGTATTGACTTTTTGCAACTTTTGCCTCCAGGTACAAATTGTATTTCAATGGCATGCTGCTCTCCAGAAGAAGTTTGCTTCTGAGTCATTCTTTGGGGACACTGGATGTACAATGCATCTTGTTCAATAGTAGCTTATGTTTTGTAGAGATTTATGGGAGACATACAAGACCATAGTTGGCTCTAGAAACTCATGAAAATCATGCAGTGCTCCATGAGAAGTAGCACTGATATCATATCAAACTCAATGGGGGGCTAAAAGTGCAGAATTGAAGAGTAGTCACCAGACTAGATTTGGATGATACTCTATGACAAATGATTAAGGAGATCTTTTTTTCCAAGACCATGTCCATCTTGCTCTAGCCGTACTCATAGAATTAGGATAGTGTAGGTAAACACTAAAGCATATCTTATAAGACTTTCATTTGTTGTCAGATTTTTCAATTACACAATAGAATTCTGAGAATAAAGTATCTTCTAGAGCAGGGGCCGCGAGTTTGAGACCCCTGTTCTAGAGTATGCATTTTCTATTGTTACAAGGTTTGTAACAAAACAGTCCCTATTCTCTTTGCAAATTATTAGAAATAAAGGAAAACAAAATTCTATACTGAAGCCATTTCAGTAATGAGATAGAACAAATAGTTACAGTTTAGAGATCTTACAAATTTTGAACTAAAAATATTTCAGTAACATCAAAAATATGTTTTTAATAAAATTTGCAGAACTAGACCACCCCACACCAAAAATACTAGCATATGAAAAATATTCTAAAAGTGTATCTGAATTTTTGTTCCAAGCTATACCTATCTATTTTTATTTTTGGAAAATTATTGAAAACCAAAACAAACATGATAAATTTATAAAACTAACCCTTTTATTGCATCAATTCAGTTTGTTATATTTTTTGAGTATCTACTCCATGTTAGGCACTCTAATAGGCACTAAGAATACATAAATAGTACAGTTCCTGCCCTTGAAAAACTCAGAGAATACTGAGCAAGAGCGATTTGTGAATAGTTAACTCCAGTATAATATGGTGAATATAGAAGAAAACCAAGGACATGCTTGTCCAACCTGGGTGTTAGGTAAGCTTTCTTCGCTAATGTGGTGTCTGAAGAGCAATTTCATTGATTCAATGAATAGTCTATTTGACTTTAATACAGAGGACCACATTTAGAATTGCATTTAGATGACTACAGAGTAAATTCATCTCAGACTGACATGGTTTCTTATGTTCACACCTTTCCTCTTCTCTTTGCACACTCATACAAACTTTGCAAAGTATTTGTAGGATGTCAGTTGAAATCTATTGAAGATAAACTTAACTTTATTTTTTTTAGTTGCTTTTCCCCCCCTGGGTTTACTGGTAGCAGTCTAAACCTCTCATTTCTAATGATTGTTGGCTCAGGAGTTGTTTTCCAATATTCTGATTGTCTCAATTGGGCTTTGTTATTTTGAGAGCAAAACAGAAAGAAATAAACCCAAACTGTCTATTTTACTGTAGTTCTCTAAAGAATAGCTTATTATTTGAAATTGTTTTCTATATATCAATTAGATAGAATTTAAAATATCTGAAATATTTACATTTAAAAATTCACTGCAAATCTCTAAAATGCCTTTATATAGGCACAATAGGATAATTGGAATCTAACCAGGGATTTAGAATGATAACTATTTTATCTTTTTATTAAAGAGAACTAAAAATTGAAATGGTATTTTAAAAACCTCTGTCTTGGATCTAAATATCTTGAACTTTGTGTTATTAGCATTGAGCATTAATTTGCACTGCATCAATTGAATTTCTAGCAACTTGGCAAGAGAATTAAAGTACTCCTAGGCAGGTCTTATAAATAGACAATTATGTTCCCTTCTTGTACATAACTGATGTTCTGTATATGATAACAAAATATTGTATTATTGACATATAACTAATATATTCATTCTGCATGATTGCCTCTGATAAATGTAAGCTTGTTTTATCTTCATTCTTCTAATTTTTTATAATCTCTGACATAATTGAGTATTATCAATATAAAATAATTTCCAAGGTAAGTATAAGAAAATACAGTGTTTGAAAATTTAAAATGAGCAGATACCATTATCACCCTAATATGCTTTAGACTCATCCAGAGAAAATGGAATGAAGAAAGATAAGAAACTTCCATCCTTCACAACTTGGTGCAATATACTTTATTAGCATTAAATTTTTTTTCAAAAGGTGAGAAGTTTTTATTTCTGGGCAGTAGTCAAAAACATTAAGAACAATGAAAGTTCTAAGTAAATATCTGTAGGCTCTGTGGTAGTCTAAATCAATAAGTACAAATATTTTCCAATGGCTAGTATACCTTGGGCATTGTTTTAAATCAAGATAATGTTCTTAATGGCATGGATCTTACATTCTAGCAAGACAGAGAATAAATCAGTAAAACGGTAATGGGTGTCTAGGGAGGATATTTTATATAGTATGGTCAGAGGTGGCTTCTCTACACAGGTGACATTTGAGCTAGTGACTGGTGAAAATAAGTAAGCCAAGCAAAAATCTAAAGGAAAGGAGTTTCATGTTAGAAAACAGCAAGTGCTAAGGCCTTGGACTAAAAATGAACTTGGACTCTTAAAGGGTAAGAAAAACAAAAAGGCAATATAGTTGAAGTTTTGTGAGCATCCAGGAGAATGGATGAAGATGCCATCAAGAGGTTGGAAGGCTCAAATTGAGTAAGATACTAAATTTGAATAAGAGGTTAGATTTGAAAGTTCCCACGTGCAATCCAACAGAAAATTTCATTTCCCTTGCCTTCAAAATATATCCAGAATCTGATCACTTCTTAGAACTTCTGTCATCATAGTCTGCTCAAGCTATGGTAACTCTTCACCTGGAATTTTACAATAATCTCTTCAATTATATCCCTACTTTCACCTTTGCACTGTGTTCTTAACATATGTGTCAGTAGTGATCCCCTTAAAATAGATCCACCTATATGGTCTGAACTATGTCTTTTAGTAAATTAGAAAAAAGATACTCACTATGGGCAGAAACATTTTAAAAATTAGTACCATCTGGGTACAAGAAGTAGAAAAATCATCTCCCTGGGATTTTCATCCTTCTTATCCCATCTGCCAGGTTCTATGCAGTGCCAAAGTACACAACTGCACAAGATGACTTCCTAGGCAGTCAGTCCCTATCCCTTTTGCGCCTTGCACTTTTCCATAGTATTTACCTTCCAAAACACTACTTCACTATTTTGCAATTTTCTTCCCCTACCTATGTCCCCAATGGAATGTCAGTTCCATGAGAGTAGATATTGTGATTGTTTGCCATACTGATACAGCCGCACCTCTCAGAATAGATCTGGAGCATAGGAGGTTCTCAGTGAACATTAGGTAAGTGAATGGTGGATATCACTGTCGCTTTTTAAACACCCTGACTGCTATTGGAGAATGGATCTTAATGCACTAAGTGTGGTAGCAAGAAAAGCCCTTAGGAAGCAATTACAGGAATCTGAGTCATGGTTTTCTTGTTTTAAAGGGAGGGCAGAAGAAACAGAGAGAGTGGATGAATTTGAAATCTACTTTGGTAAAGTAGATAATAGTTGCTGATAGATTAGATATGGAGAAACAGGGAAAATAAAAGAGTCAAGGGTGACTTATAAGGGTTGGATTTTAGTAAGTAGGTAAATGGAAATGTAGTTTAATAAAATGAGAAGCACAGAGGATAGTTTGAGTGCTGACAGATATAGTGGGGAGAAAACTAGAGCAGATAGATGTCTGCTGACTTTTTTCCCCTCTTCCTCTTCTTCTCTTTCTTCTTCTTTAATGAACCAAATACATAAATTGTTTCTTATATGGTTTTTTTTTATCCTTTTTTTGCTCAGAACATCCTTCCTTACTTTGAACTAATTATGTATATTTTAGTTGTTTTAAGATTTCATACTTTTTTATTTAAATTGTTGCATCATTTGGAATTTATTTAGACAAATGACATTGAGTTCTAATTTAATTTTCCCTAAACATTTAATTATCTCAAAAATCTTTGTTCACATGTTAAATAACTTTCCTTTTCCACATACAAGAAATATACTGACTATTTTTTTCACATACCAACTTTTGTAGATGCTTAAATATGTTTCTGGTATTTCTCTTTATTCTGTTAATATTAAATGTCATATTTTTTTCAATTAATGTAGGTAAATTTCCCCTAACTAGCCACCCTAGCTCACACGGAGATGAAAATCTTTGTAAAGACCCTGATGAACAAGATCATCATCTTGGAGGTTAAGCCCAGTGCCACTGCTAAGAATGTCAAAGCTAAAATCCTAGACAAGGAAGCAGTCCATCTGCCCAGCTGAGTCTAACATTTGTAGGCAAACAAATGGAGGATGGCCACATTTTCTCAGAATGCAACATCCAGAAAGAGTCCATCCTGCACGTGATGCTTTGCAGGGAGGCATCATTGAGCCCTCCTTCTACCAGTTCACCCAGAAGTACAACTGTGACAAGATGATCTGCCTGCATCCCTGCATAGTCAACTGCTGCAGGAAGAGCGAATACACCCACAACCTGCACCCCTGGAAGGGCAAATAGAACCCCCATCACCTCCACAGCATGCAGGAATGCCTCTTTGTGAACCTCATGGCCCTGAGGCCTCAATAAAGTTTCCCTTTTGTTGAAAAAAATATTTTTTAATTTTTAATGTTGGTTTGGTTATTCCTAACCATTTATTCTCCCTAATAAATATTATACATTTAGGATTCTAACACATTCTTTATATCTCAGCCAATTATCTTATTTAAATAATCAAGCCTCTAGTTTCCTTCCAATCTTCCCACCCTCTTCCCCACTGGATTTTTCTCCATGGTCTAGTCATAAAGGGCTAATTAAAGTTTATATCTCTTAGCCTTATGCTCTACCCACTGCACCACTGCCTGGTCAGGCACTATCTAACTTCTCTCTGCCTAAGAAATCTTGTATTCTTTTCTCTAGACTCAAATTAGAGGCTAAAGTCTCTTATCAAATTTAACTTAGTGGCTCCATTACCATTGCATTTTTAGTAGTATATTCATTTACTCATAATACTAATTTTATCATACTTTAATTTTTTTATACTTGTGTCTTTTTCCTTCACTAAACTGTGTCTTAAGATCTTGTTCATGTTTACATTTCCAGGATCTGTCACAATTCCAGCCACTTAATAAGTGTGGAATACATATTATTTACTAAATATATGCAAAAATTACTATTTTAGACTCCATAAATCTTCAGTTTTCCAGACTAAAAAGCCCTAGTTATTATAAGTATTTTTTATATATACAACCTAATTTTTATATGGTGATTTATATGATGATGTTTATAGTCAACTAAACAACCAGAGCTTTTTCATTGACTTACTGTCTTTCTATGCTTATGTGGATAAAGCGCAGAGCACATTTCTAACAGCTGTGGCTGATGCAAGGCTGTGAGAATATTCCAGCTCCCAGAAGCCTCCTAGGCACACCTAGGAAGGGAGCTCGCCCGCTATAAGGAAGTGACTTAGCGCCAACCATGCAACTCCCTGATCTTTTCAGCCATTGGCTATGAAGGATATGCTGTAACACCCTATAGGCTGAACCCATGTATATAAGCTAGTTTACTTCCTGAATAAAGTGGATCTGAGTCATTGAACCTGGTCCCCAGAGTTGGGTCTTTGCATCAATGTTGTCCTCACTCCCGGCAGGACTTGTCCACAACTGGTACCCAACGTGGGGCAGGGATCTAACTGGCATCCAAGGGACGGGTGAGTGACCCTCTGCAATGGAAAACCTTCTTCCCCACTCTCGAGCACCGCAGGCTCGAGCCCTGCATGCCCTATTGCAGAGTAGGTGAGTTAAAGTTTGTGAAAAGGATCTTTATACTTACTGGGAAATACTCTCTGGTTTCAATCCTTGGCTCCAGGATGCACCTTTTTGGGACTCCGATACTTGGGCCCGAGCTTTCTGGAACGTTTGTTCGGCCGAGGTACATAGGGGACAAACCTTCCCTCTCGGGCTCACTCCTGCCCTGCTAGCCCTGCCCATGCCTGCCTGACCAGTGCTCCTCCTGGGGACCCTCCACCGGTGCCAAAGATATTGCAGACTGCCTCTCTCTCTGGGGAGCCCCTACCTCTCTATTCACCCCCCTCCACTGAGAAGAAAAATAGTTTAGCCTCCGAGTTTGACAAAATTGCAGCTGAGCGCACAGAAATGAAACCAACTGAATTACTAACTGAGCCATCAGCTCTGCTGCCAGAAAAAGCAGAAGTTGCTACTTCCGCACTCCCTGCCGGGGCTCAGTGTCCCACCCCAGCCTCTCAGATGCCATTTTCTCCAACATGTGTTCCTGCTGCAGACCCATGTCCCAGCCTATACGCCCATATGTGTCTTTTTTATTTCTGTCTGTCTTGTCTATTTTTCTGTATCTCTCACTCTCTCTCTCCCCCACCCCTCTCTCTGAAATGATGCTGGAAGGACCCAGCCACAGCACAGTGATGAGGATCACACCCTCTTCTAATGCCAGGGAGAGGTTATGCTTGTGTTTTTCAGCCAATTTGGATCCCAGGAACCCCCAAACTGCTTGACACGGTTTCTTGGGCACCTACTAAATGGTTCAGTCTTCATCCATCCAAAGCCACAGCTCTGGACATCTCCACATCGATTACGCCTGAGGGGAAGGGTTCGCAGCACTAGAGAAGAGAACCTTGTGGCCCGCATGCATGTCCCATCACCTGGGGGGATGTGGAGGCTTTGGCAGGGCGGGCCCAGAGAATTGCCCCTGATGGGCCCCCAGGCCCTGGTGCTCTGTTCTTGCTTATGAGTGCTATAGTAACCACTGACTCCCAGACACAGGCAGCAGCAGCCCGGGGCTCGAGCCTGGCAGTGCAAGCTGGTGTTTTAGTTCATCTTTGGAGGCTGAGAAGAATTGGGCCGGAGTTGTGATTCACAGACTTCAGAAGGTAAACGGTGGCAACTGCAGCAAGAGGATGAATGAAAGCGAGGCTTGCATTGCCGAGTGGCCACTGGAACAGCAGGGAGTGCCTGCTAAGCTGCTAGTGACATAGGAGTGGTTGCCATCAAGCTCTCTAGAGAAGAGATGGAAATGCTGACTGCCATTGCCATGTGCTCCTCTGAGACAGTGTAAGACCTGCCAGGATGGCAGGGATGAGGGGGGTGGCTGAGGCCTCATGTGCATGGACTGATTTCCTGGCCTATGACCTGAGTGATCATTGGCTCCTTTGTTGGATGGACTTATGGATTTTGGATAATGTGAAATACCCTGATGGGGGTGGGGTCAGCTTTGCTGGAGGCCCTTCCCCTGCCCCAGGAAGCTTTTCCCATGGCTAGAAAGAAGGCTGAGGACATTTTGTGCTTTTGGCAAAGTGCTCAGAGACTGGTGAAATGTACCTTTGTAATTGTTGAAATTGTATGATTTGTCATGTTGTTGTAATTTGTGTAATGTGTCTTGCAACCATATGCAGTAGGCAGCCCATGGCAAGCCATTCGTTCTGTGTTTGGACATTGGGACCTTTGTGGGAAGGGGGCATGCATGGACCTACATCCATTTTTTACACAGCACCTAGAAGGTCTCTGTAACACAATGGCATCCTGAACCCTAGGAGAAATCCTCTGTTTAAGACCCCTGTTCTGTTTCCTAACTAGTCAAACATTACAGAAGCTTGCCTCATTGTTTAATCCAGCTAATCTATTAGCATATAGTGTAATAGGTATTATAGTTGTTTTAGTTCTACCAGGGTTCTGTTGCATAATGCGTAGCATTCAGAAACTACAACAACAGCAAGCTGTCATTCATCAAGTCCAATTGGCCTTAATTAAAAGAGAAGGGGGAGGTGTGGGTGGAGTGCAGAGTGCATTCCTAGAGGCTGTGGCTGATGCAATGCTGTGAGAATACTCCAGCTCCCAGGAGCCTCCTGGGCATACCCAGGAAGGGAGTTTGCCCACTATAAGGAAGTGACTTAGCACCAACCACGCAGCTCCCTGATCTTTTTAGCCATTGGCTATGAAGGACACACTAAAACATCCTATTGGCTGAACCCATGTATATAAGCTAGTTTATTTCCTGAATAAAGTGGATCTGTGTCACTGAACCTGGTCCCTGGAGTCAGGTCTTTGCATCTCCATCATCCTTACCCCCAGCAGGACTTGTCCACATGCCTGTCCATTCTTATTTAAACACTTCTTTCAAAGGAATACTGCTCAGCCATAAAAAAGAAAGAAATATTACCTTTTGTGACAGCATGGGTGGATCTGGAGATTATTATGCTAAATAAAATAAGCCGGTCAGAGAAAGATAAGTACCATATGATTTAAATTATGTGTGGACTCTAATGAACAAAATAAACTAACAAACAAAATAGAAACAGACTCATAATTATGGAGAACAGATAGCTGTCAGAGGGGAGATGAAAGGTGGGCTGGATGAAAAAGGTGAAGAATTTAAGCAAAAATAATTATAAGGGGGTGGGGATGGTGAAAGAAGGTAGAAGGGGAATAGATGGTGCTAGAGGGAGAACTGACTTAGGCAGGTGAATACACAATGCCATATAAAGATGATGTATTGTAGAATTGTGCCCTGAAACTCATAATTTCATTAACCAATATCACCCCAATTAAGTCAATAAAAAAGCAATACTGCCTGACCAGGTGATGGAGCAGTGAATAGAGCATCAGACTGGGATGCGGAAGGGCCCAGGTTAGAGACCCCCGAGGTCACCAGCTTGAGCACGGGCTCATCTGGTTTGAACAAACTCACCAGCTTGGACCAAAGGTCGCTGTCTCGAGCAAGGGGGTACTCAGTCTGCTGAAGGCCCGCGGTCAAGGCACATATGAGAAAGCAATCAATGAACAACTAAGGTGTCGCAACAAAAAACTAATGATTGATGCTTCTCATCTCTCTTCATTCCTGTCTGTCTGTCCCTATCTATCCTTCTCTCTGACTCTCTCTCTGTCTCTGTAAAAAAAAAAAAAAATGCAAATACCATTAAAGTATTTAGAAAACCACTTTTTATATGTAAAAGTTTACAGGTATATGTGTTTAATCTCATCTTTTTTCATTCTTTCTAGATCATAAATATAATGTTAAATTATAATTTAATCATCAAAAATAATATCTGTTCCACCTAAATCTGCAAATTTGCTAAATATGTTTCCTATTTCTTCACTTCAATGGGTTACATGAAGGCTAAACATCCCAGAGCCTTGTGACAAGAAACTGAAGACCTTGACATTTAAATGATTATTTGCCCAGACTATATATTGCCATTAGATTTAAAAGTTTCATGAGAGACTTTACCAAAGCCATTGTGAAATCTATGACATCCTCTTCCTCTATCGTTTTAGTAATCCTGTTAAAACTCTTTCTTAGACTTGGCTTAATGGAGAATAGAAGTAACAAATCTTAGGTATGAATAATATTTTTAATACATTCCATTACTGCAGAAACTGTATATAGAAATGGCTCTGGCACTATTTCCATTGAACTCTCCTGTTTCTGACCTCTCCATCGTGTCAGCTTCATCTGCAGGATGCATTCACTCATAAAAATGTGATGGCTACAACTGTGTAGTCTTCTGCAACTCACATCATCCAGAAATAGTGGACCAGTGCCAAAATCCCTGGAGAAGGTTTTGGACTTTGAACTGATTAAACCACCCCTTTACATCTTTATTACTCCCCATGGTCAGGGAAAGTCATGCAATGGTTTTTAGGTCTGAGTCACTCAAACCTCAAGGAATCAGTCTTCGTGGACATGAAGTTGCATTGGTGGAAAGTCAGTCCTCAAAACCTATTGCTTCTAAACAGCGTAAAAGGAATACAGTAAAGTTGAAGAAGAAATTATCCATGTGTCCAGCAAACACAGACACAGATAAAGACAAACACAAAGGCAGTATATGAATGGTCAGTTTTGAGATAGTTGTGAGGTTTCTGGCTAGAGTAATTCAACAAAGCATTGTGGAAATGATCATAGCATATGTGATTGTGATTTACAAGGCTGAGAATATTTTTTTATATGGGACAATAAAAAGAGTATTTTAAAAGACGGAATGATATTGGCTCATTTTAAAATTTTATTGGTCAGTATCTAACATCTTTGTCTCAGCCTTCATGATGCAGTACTATTTTTATATATAGTCTGTGGGAGAACTGTATTGAGAAGTGGTGAATCCATGACCATGTTTTCTTTTCTTTCACCATAAAATCCCTCAGGGGCTATGTGTTTGTCTGAGCAAGCTGTCAGCCAATTAGAGTTTACTGCTAAAGAAGAAGCTGAGAAAGTTAATCCTGCTCCTTCAAGGCATATTTAGAAAGGAAATATGAATCTTAAGTAGTACATGTTACTTCATCCACTGAGAACCAGGGGAGACTAGTTAGGCAGGAAGAAGAGAGGATAATTTTAATAGGCTTATTTAAACAGGAAAACCACAGCATACCCAGAAGAAGTCGTTTCTTTCCCTTGGCCTCCTATTGAAAGAGGGGGGAAGTATTAATGAGTTCATACTGACATTTAAAGCCCCCTTCTTTAGTGTCCTACATATTAGAACTGCTATAATTTAAAGATTATTGTACTAAAAATCAGGAGCTATATATCCTCTTCCAATGCTAAAAATCATATGCGTGTCCCTTTCTGTCTCTGGTGTTCTGAGTAAAAGGAAAGTAATAATGACACTATATGGATTCTTTAAAGTTGTGATGACATAGCTGTTGAGAAATAAAGTCTCCTTGTGGAATATGACAATGCATCTAACCAGCATGTATTCTATTTAATCTCTTTTACTTCCAGGTCACAATCTTTTTTTAGGCAGAGAGACATCACTCTCTGCCTAACAAACCACTTAGCCATGAGATATCACACACCAGCCTGCAGACCTGCTGTACCTGCCCCATCCATACAGGTTTCACAGAAACATGTGTATTGAATCCTCACTTAAGGAGTCTTCTGATTCAGTTGGTCTGAGGGGAAGCAGAGAATGTGTATGTTTTTAATTCTCTCGAGATGATTTTGATTCTCAGGATTGGTAATTACTGATCTCATCCAACCATGCTAACCAGAAGATAAGAACACTGACCTTCATTGGAAGAATTGTGCATCTTTTAAGCCAACCAGTCAGTCCTCTGGAGGCACTAACCTAAAACAAATATTAAGACATTATATGAGCACTAAAATATTATTGAAAATGTTTAAAAATGAAAGAAATTATGTGAAAATATCTCAGGTGTATAGTAGAAATATAGAAGGAATTTTGCGGGCAATAAATTGCCTGAAGTGTTTTAGTAGTGGAAAGAGAAAATTAAAACTACCAAGTGGTAGTAATAACTACTTTGAACCTCTAAAATTTCTACTATGGAAACTAATCACTTTAATGCAAAGAAGACTTGCAGCTTTGCAAACTGTGTCATCCTCCTTCTCTTCTGAAACCCTGTGCAGAGCTCAGTTGCTCCTCTAAATAAATGGGGAATAGAGACTTCCAGAGAATTGATAATGAAGGGGCTTTGTGGCATGCCCTCATGTCTCCATTCAGCCCTACAGAGTGACTTCTCTGAAGCCATACAGCTCATCTGGGACAGACTTGAGATTATATCCCATGTCTTTATTTCCAAGTCCAGTAATTTGAAAACCTCACACCATTCCACATGCATTATCTTTAATAATGCCTTAGCAAGGTTACTTTCAATTAATGAATGGCCAGAGCTTCACAGTAGTAAGTTCCAACTCTTTTTTTCCATTAGCTTTGGGGAAGCTAGCTTTGTGAGTTTGCAGTTGCAGGAAAATAGATGTACAGTTAGAGCCCTGCATTCAGGCTCTCCATCAGCCCCAGGGAGCTGCAGTGTAGGGCCAGAGGAAGGTCAGGAAATAAGGAAAAAGTATAAAAATACCATGTTCTGGTGAAAATTATTAGCAGGTTATATCCTAAGTATTATACATGTGCATATATATTTGTGTGTATCTGTAGTCATATGTTGATGACTACAAAACTATTACACTTAGTCATTACTAATCACTTAAATTTTATAAAATAAGTTAAACACAAGAAATGTTACATGATCTTTTAAACCCTTAAAATTACATGCAAACATATCATACTTTAAGAAATTTGATGAACAAAATTCAGACCAACAAATCATAAATAAAAATAAATATTACTTTTATTGAGAAAAGATTTTTAGAAATTAAAATCTCCCTTTCAATACCAGTTCTGTTACTGAATTAAGCATTTGTATTTTGTTTAAAAATTACCAGATAGACAGCCTAAAAGACACTAATCTAAATGTTAGAAGACACTATGAATAGTAGATTTACCTCCAATTTGAAATGATAAGTGGCCAGATGGTCATAGTTTTCCAAAACAATATTTTTGAGGGGAAGCCTAGTCTTCAAAGATTTCATACATGGGTAAAAAAGTATTCTGAGAAATAAGTTCATACTTTTGAAGATTTGCATTTACCATTTCCCCCAAGCTTACATGACCACAGACAAATTATCATACTTTAACCTAAGACGTAAATATCTCTGATACTACTATTCAGAACAATTTTAGATCCAAATCAAATAGAAAACAGATTTGATTTTACATTTTTCATAACAATAATATGCAGTATTTGAACTAAACTTGTGAGCTTCTCAAAGGCTAGTCTATATATTGTAGTCTTTTGTGGTCCCTGAAAGACCTAAAGCAGTGTTTGTCTTGTAGTAAATAGGTATAACTTCTAAATAAACCACTGAACAATTTTTGATTTATGCTTCATATGGAAAAAGAGGAATAATTATTTTGTCCATCTAGAAACAAAGTACAGTAGTACCTTGAGATAGGAATTTAATTCATTCTGTAACTGAGCTCGTAAGTCAGTCGACTCGTATATCAAACTACCGATACTGGACCTGTGTGCCAACGTGCTAGCGCGTCAACTAGCCGCAGCTTCCCGAATCACGACTCGTATCTCAGAATTTCGCTCAGATCTCAAACAAAAATATGGACCAAGTCACAGCTCGTATCTTTAAAATAAAATCTGTATGTTGATCTGTTCGTATCTCAGAGTGCCACTGTAATTAGAATTGTCTTCAGAAATATTAAAAAAAATCTTTATTATCATTGTGATTTCCATTTGTGGCCTGTAAGTCAGCTGGTTAAAACTTGTGTAAGGAAGAAGCAAAATGTGACTAGATCCATCTGCCCATCTTAAGGGAAATATAAAATTGTGACTAACAGCAAAGACTATAATGTCTTGTATCAAGAGGACAAAGTGTAATAGAAAGAGCTGAATTCAAACTCAGCCCTAGTAGCTCCCCTTATTCCAAGAGCCTGGACTAGATGGGCTACATCTCTAGGCTCATTTTCCCTCTGACTTCAGCTAATAGGAGGCAGGTGAAAGTAGGGCCAGGGTTTCATTCCTTTACCTTCAAGTAATGGGTTGGGCAGTGGCCTGTACTGGAGGTCACTTGGTCTATCGGGTGACCCAGTCTTGGGATTCGGGAACTGCTCTTTCCTCTCTTTGCTTTCAGGTCAAGAGAAACAGTTCCCAGGTTTACCAGCCCCAATATACAGCTATATATATATTATATATATGCAATATATATTGCATATATATATTATATATATATGCAATTCCTCATGACTTTTCCTAAATCTTGACTATAACTTTGTAAATTGCCCCCTCATTAAACTCTCCCTAATTACCCAGTCTCTGTGTGTGTGCCATCTCTATCTTGCCTGGAGCTTAACTGATAGATTGGCTGAGAGGTGACTTTATTTAATTACTTAATTTCTTTTAGCCTCATTTTCTTCACCTGTGAATTAGGGATAATAACACTTACCCTTTCTACCTCAACGGCCTATAAGAGAATTTAATGAGTGAATGTTGGCTTTATATCCCTTTCGAAACCATTTTATTTCTAGGAAGTTACTAGGAGCAGTGTGTCCAATCTTAAGTCTTGTCCTTGCTTCAGGTAAGAGATAGTCTTTTGTGGAACAAAATTCTTACATTGAGCCCTGTGGTAGCAAAAGTCAAGCCATGCTATTAGAACAGTATGCACTGTGTGCATGAGTAGGGAATGTGCACGGTGACTTTGAAGAGCAGGGAAGTCTACACAGAAGAGACACCCAGACTAGAAGGTTTCTGATTTGAGTAATAGTGATTTGAACAACCTGAAGACCTTTCTCTTTGTAAATAAAACACAAAGCTCATTCTCTAAGGTATTTGGGAGCAAAAGCACCAAAATAAATAACATATTACTGCAGTGAGGTCAGCTACACTTCTTCAAGTAGACAGTTTGGATGATGAGCTACTGTTTGGAAACCTGATGGCTGAAAATTGATTATAAATAATAATAAATCCACACATTCACATTCAATAAATATAATATTTGTTTAGTCTTTCCATATATCAGCCTTGTGCTAGACACATTAAAATATGATGTTCATTTAGTTAAGGTAATGTAACTCCAAATCAAGAGAAAACTATTTGAGATAGAGTTTTCCCTTATAAGTTGTCTATATTGCTTATTGTTTTACTCACTGAAAATAATCAGGTGCAAAGAACTTTCAAATCCTTTTTTTAGACTAGAAACAGTGCTTATGATTTAATTTTCAAGAACTTTTTTTCTGACATGTAGTTTTCTTACAATGTGATAGTAAATAGAAGAGTAGGGAAATACTAGCTGCTCTCACCTGCTTCTCACCTCCATGAAGAGCTTTGTATGTCCTTCTGTAAATTCTGTACATAGTCAAAGAGGATGCTGAGTGACAGAAGACAGGATCCTTAGTTGAAGGTACATTAGTTATAATAGTCTTTAATGGAACCATTCAATGAAAGCCTTCTTCAGGTATTTATTTAATTGATTTCAACAAAATTATAAATTAATCAGATCAATAAGAGAAAACTTGGAAGGTAAATAACCAGTAATATGTGAGCTCTAACCATATATAAAAGTGAACAGCTATGTGTCCAATAAAGCAAACACCATTCACCATATCGCGCGCACACACACACACACACACACACACACACACACACACCAATAAGCCAATATAAAATATAGTCACTCTGTGCATCTATTTTAGTCATAATAGTAAGAATTAATTCAGTTTGTGCTATTATTTTTCCAAGTTTATTTTGTCATGATTATTTTTAATTGATTGATTTTTAGAGGGAAAGAAACATCAATTTGTGGTTCCACTTATTTATGTGTCCATTGATACATAAATGTTGATTCTTGTATGTGACATGACTGAGGAACAAACCCACTACCTTGGTGTATGGGGATAGCTAACTGAGTGAGCTACCCGACCAGGGCCATCATTTGTGTTTATGTATAATTGAGAATAGGTGAAAGCCATACATAAAACTTTATTATTTTAGGCAAATCTGTTTGTGTGGTTCAATAAACTGAACCAAGGTTTATTAGAAGGGCCCAAACTCAGATTAGGTGATTTTTAGAGATCTTTAAACACAAACTTGAAATATATATTATATAAACCCTTTGCATCCAGCATAGATGAACCTAGAGAGCGTTATGCTAAGTGATATAAACTGTCAGAGAAAGACAGGACCGTATGATTTCACTCATACATGGATTCTAACGAACAAAGTGAATAAGTAAAAATAGAGACAGACTCACAGATAGAGAGCAGGCTGACAGCTGTTGAGGGGGATGGGGCTCTGAGTGGGTAGAGGAGGGACTGAGCAAAAAAGGAAAAAAAAAAAGAAAAACTCATGAACACGAACAATGGTGTAGTAATTTCCAAAGGGAGGGGTGGTGAAGGGAGGTGGAGGAAGGTATAGGGGGCATAAATGGTGGCAGATGGAGACTTGACTTAGAGTGGTGAATACACAATACAGTATTATGGATGATACGCTGTAGAAATCTGCACCTGAAACCTGTATAACTTTGTTAACCAGTGTCACCCCAATAAATTCAATAAAAAGGGGAAAAA
This sequence comes from Saccopteryx leptura, assembly GCF_036850995.1. NCBI lineage: Eukaryota > Metazoa > Chordata > Mammalia > Chiroptera > Emballonuridae > Saccopteryx > Saccopteryx leptura. The sequence goes on along the minus strand of NC_089505.1, from coordinate 157,314,333 downwards.
CAGTATATAAAATGGCTGTGGCCAATAGCTGTATTAATTATAACAGTGTTGACTTGTTACAAGTATTAAATGAGTTGAATGTTCATTGAGTGCCTCCCACAGTAATACCCTCATGGATAAAGCGTGTTCTCTGTTGACCTAGCTTCAGCTTCCCCGGGAAATGTGACATAGACTGGCACAAACTCAAACCCTGACTAAAATAAGCAACTTAGTGCATGTAACTAAAAAGTATTTAATATGCATGCTAAGGAGACAAGATTTTTGTATCTTAAGGACCTCTGTATGGAGAATTGTAAGCACTACATTTTTCTCTAGGGAAGAGGGAGAATTACTTTAAGGAGGTTGAGATTTTTCTGAGAAAATTCTTGGCAAGATTTCTAAACGATTCCTCATATTTTTTTGCACAAATATAAAAAAATGTAAAGTTTAAAATATCCAGCCATGACTATATAGACTATAAACTCTTATACACTTCCTTCTTTTCTTGAGCAGAGAAGTGTACAGTTGACCCTTGAACAACACAGTTTGAACTGCGTGGAAACACTTATATGTGATTTTTTTTTATAAATAAATATACAGTCAGCTCTTTGTAACCCAGGTTTCATACCCATGGATTCAATCAACCATGGATGAAAAGCAGTAGTATTTTTTATCTGCTTTTGGGAATTCATAGATACAGAGGGCAGACTTAAGTTATCTAAGAATTTTTTACTGTGTGGGAGGTTGGTGCCCTTAACTTTCATGTTGTTCAAGGGTCAATTGTATTTTGCTTTTTATTTTTTTCTGAACCTCTCAATTGCCTCTAACTGGTGATAAAATAAAATGGTAGAATGGTAGAAAGGTAGAAAGGTATCTTAAATATTGATTATTTGTTCTCTTTAGTTTTCTGAGATTCAATAATCAGAACTAGAATATGAAAGCATTACAAAATTTAGGTTAGGATTTAGTAAAGTTTCCTGAGAATGTGAGAATAGAACTTTACATCAGGGTTTGGGCTTTTCAGAAGTCTTATCTATATAAGCCAAATAGCCAAGCCTCAAGTAGTTAGTAAGATCAGCTATAGAAACTAACACATTAAGGAGACCCTTTTTGTATAGATCCCAATAGCCTATCTACTTGCTTTATGCAAGATGCAATTAGGAAAAATAATAATAATAACTTGATCTTATGTGGCTAATGGATGTGGCAAAACTCACTGAGCATAAAACCAAGAATTTCTTGATCCTTTAAATTGGCATGCTAGGATTTATCTGGTCTTTTTTTCCAAAGGTGTAGTTAACTCTAAAGATATCACTTAGTGGTAAAAGTGCTTTTAATACTGTAGAGTACTTCAAAAAAATGTCTGTGCCTTTTCTCCTCAACAGTTTCAAAGTGATAACCAGAGAACAGGCAATGATCAATACTGGGTAAAGAAAGGAGATTAAATGAAAGCATGTGAGAAGGAGGGCCCTTTGGTCACCTATTTGCCCCCTCCTCATTTTTCTATCTCTTCGAGAAGGATAAAAATAACCTGATTGATCATATGTCAATATATGTATAACCACAGTTATTCATGAGAGGGTTCACAGGCCATTGGAAGTCCACATAAGGATGTTGCTTGCTTGTCTCTCTCCTTGCCCTGTAAAGCCAAAAGCATAAAAGGGAAGTTCTGGTCATCTTGCCCCTTTCTCCCCTGCATCTTAAATGTTGGCCCTCTCTTCTCCTTAGTTTCCTGAGATTCCATAATAAAATTCAGGTCAATATTTAAAACAGTTTCTTAAGAAAATGAAGGTAGAACTTTGTGTTGGGGCTTGAGCACAAGCACAGATGACAATAAAGTGATTGTGGTTCCAGCATCATTCTCACTTTTGTGAACTCTTCTTCTCTTGACTGCATTTTGAGAAGAAATGGTTGTAATCTGAGATGACATTCAGGTACTACCTCTTTTCAGGTCTTATTAGCATAACTTTGCCTTGATTTATGAAACATACCACTAGAATTCCCTGTATCATTATTCAATATTTATTCAGTCAGTCAATGAGTGTACTGTTCTAGGTATAAGAAACATAGTGGATGACAAAGAAGATGCATATCCTACTTTGTAGAATATGTATTCTATGGGGAAGGCATGCCATAATATGTTACATATATAACATGAGGTGTGTAACACATATTACATACATGAAGGGATATATGAAGGGAGAGGAAAAGAGAGAGAGAGAGAGAGAGAGAGATTATGTAACTACTTTACATTGGTTGAGCAGGAAAGCTCTCTCTAAGGAGGTCACATTATGCTAAGGAGTGGGTGCAGTTGAGAAGGATCAATCAGTAAGGTAGGAGGCAAACTGTAAGAGGGAGCACCTTTGTGTTTCAGAGCCTTCCTGCTTAGATAAGGGAAGATTTATTCTTGCCATCAAACAATGCCAAGAGTTGAAGAGCATTAAAGGAAAAGAGTTCCAGAAGTTATATAAGCTGTATTACTAAAACCATTTGTGAAAGAATCATATTTCATGGTTTTTGTTCCTTTGCTATGCTAGTAAAGCAACATTATCTGATCTTCTTAAGAGGTTGTGACTGTTCATGCTATAAGAATCAGTGCAGGATTTCATGAAGAATTGGAGGACTTTAAAATTAACTTGAATTTTTACCAACATTCCTCAGTACAAAGTACACCTCACTTGGGATGATAGCTATGACTGAAAATGCTGTGAATTCAAATATTTAATAATCAAGTTAGTATTGAAGGATCACATTTGTGGTATTTCAATCCATATGAATTCTAATAAAGGTAACTTAAGTGTTTCTAAAGTAAGCACAGACTTATTTTTGATGCAGCAGAATGTCTGCAGGCCATAATGTGGTTCTACAAAAGACAGCAGGTGGGAAGAAACAAATTTACACAGGAAATTTTGGAACAATAAGAGATGAGGCTAAGGAGTATTGATTGGAGATTTTTGTATGGTTTGGAGGTCAAATGAAAACCAGATGGCCAAAAGAATTGTAAAATATTTGCTTTACAATCTCACAGTAGTGAGGAGAATAATGTGTGTGTCGAGCCCACATCTCATCTCAGCCATCCTTCTCCTGGGTATATTTGCCAGAGGATTTCTCACATTGATCCCTACAGACACAGGTGTGGGATTGTTCATCATGACAGTTTTTACAGAAGCAGAGGACTTTGAGGCAACCTACGAATATGAGAATGGATACAAGATTGGATAACTAAAATGTGACCGATAAATACTGCAGACTATGATATCACAGTTAAAAACGCATAAGTATATATATATAACATAATGTACAGAATACAAATACGATATGGAGTGAAAGAAAAAAAGAAGCAAAAAAAATTACAGCACAGTGTGATTTATATGTAAAAATACTCTAATAACTCTACCTATTTTATAAGGAGACATTCATATCAAAAAACTAAAATCAAATATATTAGTGTAGGTGCCTATGGGAAGGTAGAAGAATGAAACTGAGGATAAGGGATAAAGGTGAAAAATAAAATAACTAAAATCAAATAAAAAGACAGAACTTAAGTTGATAATGTGCTATGAAACAAAGATGTAACTCATTTTTCTACTTCTGGACAGGAGAAAGATTAAAAAAACAACAAAACACTTCTTGTATTTGCTTCCCCAAATTCCTTTGGGAAGTAAGCAAACACACATCCAATTGAGTAAAAGCTGATGGCATCTGAAGGTAGCACTGCACGGTGTGGGTGAGAGCACACTGGACATCTTGTAAAAGGGATAAGGATGTAGACCTGAAGCATTAGGTGAGTGTTAACATTTGTTTAGTGACCCTCAATTTAGAGAGAATAACTCCTATCCACACCTTAGTAGTCTTAAGAAAAATGGGAGGATATCAAAACCATGCCCTACACAACAGAAAGGGAAGAAAGAAAGTGCTCTTCCCTCTTCCTCTCCCTGTTAGTTATTGCGATACCTACAGATGTTTTCCTTCTGACTCTCATTTTGCTTCCCTCTGTGACCCTTTCCCTCATACTGATTTTGTTTTTAACTTTCCTTGACTGTCAGACCTGGCCTCCTGACTTCCTTGTAACTAACACCATATCCCTGTCGGCCTGGCATCCACTTGAAGATTATTGCTTTGCACTGGCATCTGAGAACTTCCTCTTCTCCTGACCCTGACAGCCACCATTCAGTGTTGTATATTTAGAAAAGGGAGGGTGGGCAGGGGCTCCCACACAGAAACATCTGTGTCAGTGCCCATTTTCTCAGATCTGCTTGGAATATTTTTCTTCATACTATGCTGGCTATTAGTGTGGCTCTACTGTTGCTCTTTAACGAAAACCACATTTAGATGTAGGAAAAATTACATTCATATTTACATAAAGCCTTCTTATATGAGATCTGAATGTTTATGCCCGAGTTCCCAGGAAGTCATAGGCCAAGGAGAAGACAAAAACCTACCTACATTGGTACTTAGGGCAACAAGCTAATAAGGATCCTTCTATAATTTAACACCGAACTGGCCTTCTAATATAACCAAGAGGGGGGATTTTCTTTGGATTGAATGTCTGTTTCCTGTTCTGATAATTGGCACCTGCCCCGAATTTACATGAGAACGCCACGTGCTGCGGGACCAGCATCTGGTGTCCCAAGCTAAACTGAGCTTAGAAGACTCCATATGTGATCAGAAACGAGGAAACTTTCTGGCAGAGGTTTTCATTAGGCAAATGAAAGCTTTAAGGTTTCATTTCACTTCAAAGACAAGATCCTCCAAGCAGTACATCCTGTTTTGCTGGTAGTGATGATATTATATTAATAGCCATGAGGTACCAGAGCCAAAAAGAGGAATAGACGAAGTCACCTACTTCCTAGGCATAAAACGTGAGTAGTTGGGCAGTACCAGTGTTTTGTGTAAAGTTTAAGAGATGGTTACACTATTTCTAATGTGCTCGGAAAGTTTTCCCTCAAATACATTTGCCACTGTGTGATGAGATGAGTCTTGCAAATATTTCAATAACCAGAAGCTATCTCAACTCTGTGGCAAAAAATGGGGTCAAAAGTCAACTCAATTGTTTTGAGCAGCTACTCTAAGATGATTCTTTGACTTTTTGTTTTATCTTGCCTTTCAACTAACTAGTGCCAGCTTAGATATAACTAAAAACGTGTCAAGTGTATTAAGTGCTTACTCTGTGCTAGCTATGTTTTTAGATAAATTAGCATGCCTGTGATTTGTCAGTTGTTTGTTTTGTTCTCAGATGCTTTTTCTGTCTTTCCGATGCTGTGTTGTTTCATGGGGACCTTTATTTCCAAAGCTTCCTTTTCCTCTAGCTTCATGTACATTTGGTCAAAGGGAAGCTTTGCTAAAAGGCTAGCATCCTCTTCCTGACATTTCTTAAAGTATCTGCGTCTTCTCTGCTGTTCTAGGTTTCATGAGTCAGCTGCTCCTTCAGAGTCCCAGATACTGCTGAGCAGGCCCTGCCTGGTTCTGCTTTGTACTAAGTCATCCTCCACCTGTAGCTCCAGCTAAGCCAATTTATTCTTTTGTTCTAGGAATAAATGTGGCCATGGCTACTATATGGCTAATCTTTATGTTGCCTAATCATCCCTGTACTAACTCCTCAACTTTCCCAGCACCTTTGTAACCAATTTTCTGTTTTAATTTTTTCTGTTGGAAATATCCTGTATGGTTTCTGTTTTTCTAATTGAATACTGGCTGACATAAAAAGGCACGTATATTACATATCTTGTTTAACCCAAACTACAAAATTGTGAGGAAGGTATCATTATCCCACACAAGAAAACAACAAAAAGGCTCTGTAAGATTAAAAATACGTGTACATATATATGCATGTGTGACCATGCTCATGCATGTTTGTGCATATATGTTTTTATGGTCACAAAGATGAGAAAACAGGATCTCAACTGTGAACTATGTTCATACTCTATGTTCTTTCAATGACACCACATTGGCCTGTCTGCCTACCAGGAATGTGTTGTATTACAGAATATTATGAAATCTACATGTTTTTTTCTGGCAGAAAATCCCGCCTAGTGGAAAGGAGCCCAGTGAAAAAGGATAAGCAAACTATCAATAATCCATATTGAATGTCTTTTCTCTGTCCCCAAAGAACAGATGCCCTCACTCTCATTCAAGATCACCCCACCTCCTCAGTTCTTGACCTGATCCCCTCAGTTGTCCGATCCTTGCTTCTTCAGTGATCTCCTTTCAGTATACAACTGCAACCTTGTGATTTGCATTGGCTCCTTTCTAACACATGCATTTCAAACTCCCTTCATTAACAACACAACTCTCCTTTGATCCTGCATCCAACACATTCGCTTATCTTTCATGTTTCCAGTCTTCTCTGCCTTCACACGTCTCCTTCACTTCTCCATCCAGTGTAATCTGACTTCTGTCTTTATCACTCTACTTCTTTCATTCTGGACACTAATGATCTTCTGAGTGCCAAATCCCTCAATTCCCCGTGTTTAAAGGAGACCTCCGCTACAATTTCCATTGTATTTGCCTCCCTGCCATGACTTTCATCACCATTCTCTTTTACTATTTCCTCTTTTAAAAATCAGACTGTTTGTTCATATCTCCTCATAGGCTTCTGATATCTACTTGCCTCTTAAAACTTAGTATTCATCAGGATTCTGTCCTTGACCCATTACTATTTAGTATTGAATACACTTTCCCCAGAAAATCTCATCTATTCTTCAAGCTTTCAAATAGAACTTATATGTTAATATTCCCAAATGAGTATTTGCAGCATAGCCTCTCCAGATGTTTAGATTCATTATCATAAAGTCTGCTAACCATCTTTAACACACCATTTCAAGAAGTGAAGTCATCATTATAACCTTCAGAATTGGCTTTCTCACATGTAATCTATATTTTATTATCTTCTGAACATCTGAATCTCTCATCCCTGGAACCTGAAAGTTTTCCATTGTTCTTCCTTCTCTCCCATCCACCAAGACCAGCCAAATATGTTTTGTTCACCCAGGTCAGATAGCTCGGTTGGTGAGAATAGTCCCAAACCACAGAGGTTGCTGGTTCAATCTCTGGTCAGGGTACATATAGGCACAGATGTTCTTGTCTCTCTCCTGCTCTCTCACTAAAAGAAAAATAAATAAATAAAATAAACATTTTCAAAATATGCTTTGTTCATATTCTTCATCAGAACTCTCTTCTCTGTCTCTATTACAAACAACCTAATTCTACTCTAATCTTGCCCTTCTCTGTCTTCCTTCACCTGCTCCCCACACACATACCACTAATGATTTCACTAATAGGTAAGATACTTGCTTAACTCTTACATTTCATTAGCATAATCCCCCTTCTGTTTGTGTGTCTTCCATTATGACCCCCTTTTTAGTTATATGCATGTGCCATGGCTTCTCTTGACAAAGAGCTAAGGTCCACAATATTTCTTTTTCTGGACAGCTAATCACTCTCTCATTACCTAGTCAACTTTACCATTCTTTATATTACACCTCAACTAGAATTTCTTCAAGGGACCCTTTGTCATTCTATCACCTCATTTTGTTCAGTCTAGGCACACAAGAACAATGTTTCTTTCCACAAGAGCATTTTGTCAGGTTGTAATTTGACATATGGCTGTTTGATTAACATATATCTCCTCTACCATTCGGAAAGCTCCTGAAAGGCAGAAACACTGCGTCATATCCCTAGCTTATAGCACAGTCCTAATACATACCATGCAATTGATAATTGCTCACAATATAATGAATGAATCAATTAAAAACTGCTGAAGACAGAACTGTTGCACAGGAATCTGATGAAGCTTGATGGGTACAGTGTTAGAACATGAAATACTCTGCATTCCCCTTATTTTTGTGATTGTTTTAAGGATCATCCCATAAGTTATAGAAAAAAGATCTGGAAATTTACATAGCTTCAGAAACATTGTGTCTCTAATAGAAAGATTTGAGTGTGTGTATGATACCACAGGTTTTAGCAACATGGCCCTTGTTGTCCCGCATAACGCAATGTGAAAGTACTGCTTCTTCTCCTTCACTCTTAGTTCTTTTGGTCTCTTTTCAGAATATATTTGCCTTTCTTTTCTCACTAATGGTGCCATAAAAGCTTAAGATATGCTGGGAAAGGAATAATAAACTATTAACCCAAACACTTTTTAATTAAGATAAATGTTGACACTTTGAAACAAGTAGAAATTAGGGTTGTGCCTTATATTTCTACTTCAGGAATTTCATACACTGAGATTTATGGATAAATGTACAAATTAAAAAAGTAAGCAACCAATGCAAGATGGATGTGATATTTAATTGTGATGGCTGTTTCTAACTATACATTTCTTATTACTTATATATTTTTGTAGAAAATTAAAAAGCAGCATAACCTTCCAAACATAACCCAATACCTGGCACTGTCAGGCAAAATACAAATGCCAATGTAAAGAAGACTATGGTTTGTCAAATTCATCATTTTATATAAAAATTCAGGCATTTGGAAAAACTAAATATATTTGAGTATGGAATGGAAAACAGAAAAATCATTTTTAAATAAAAATTTTTTTTTGACAGAGACAGAATCAGAGAGAAGGTCAGATAGTGATAGACAGACTGGAAGAGAGAGAAAGAGATGAAAAGCATCAAATCTTTGAGCAGCTCTTCAGTTATTCAGTAATTGTTTTTTCATATCTGCCTTGACCAGGGGGCTACAGCAGAGCAAATGACCCCTAGCTCAAGCCAGTGATCTTACGCTCAAGCCAGCTACCATGGGGTCATGTCTATGATCCCACATTCAAACAAGCGACCCCGCACTCAACCTGTTGAGCCCACACTCAAGCTGGTGACCTTGGGGTTTAAAACCAGGGTCGTCCATGTCCCAGTCCAATGCTCTATTCACTGTACCACCACCTAGTCAAACTAAAGAAAAAATATTGAAATTTGGTCAGAAAAAAAGTTTTGTCCCAAAAGAAATCTGCCTATGATTCTGAAGCCCACGGTCCACATCAAAATGTACTAAAATGGGACCAGGTTTGTTCCTAATCCTCTCACCAACATTTTTTACATTTGAATTATTTTCATCATGCTTTAGTAGATTGTATTACAGTACAGTATTGGAGGGGGTTACTGTATTCTTCAGTAGCTTCCTGCCTGAGGGACTGCAAAATGTTATCACAAGTTCTCTAGATGCCAGGAGAAGTCAGCCAACCTTCTCAGGCCTGCTTTTTCTCACCTGTAATACAAATTAAGGTATAATTTCTGGTGAGTTCACCAGAAATTTTTATATTTGAATTACTTTCATCATGCTTAAGTAGATTGCTATTCTTTTTCTATATAACTATATCTTTTGCCTCTATTATACCAAGACCTGAAAAGGGTAGTTACAAAGAGGGCTTTGAGTATGACATGACCTAAGTAGAAAATATTTAATCACGTAATTGCCTGCCCATTCAAGAAGGAAAATTCTTAAAAAGAATCAATTGAATGCTAACATTTTTTTGGCTTGTATTTATTACATTTAATAAAAAAACCTAAAGAGAGGTTTCCATAATCTTATTTGACATACACGTATGTAGGTATGTGCATTTATACACTTATTTCTGTGCATTTGTGTGCACATGTATATGAGACAACTGTTGTAATAATGAGATAATCTCTTAAGAGATTTTCCTGTTGCATAAAAATATTTTTTAAAGAAAAGAAAAGAAACCAGTCAAGAATGAATAACATCCTCAAAAAAACCTGGTAGGAAAGGAAATTATATTGTTGGGGCAGGAGCCAACACAGGAAAAAAGGTTTCTAGCCCCTCCCTCTCCTCCGAAACATAGATAAGAGAGGAGTAGCCTGTGATTCCGACAGAAGGACACTGAGTCAGATTCCTTAGGTGATTAAAAGGCACCAAGTACAAAAAAAAAGTAAGGTATTGGCTGAGAATCAAGATAGATTATAAAAGACTAAGAGTAGAAAAGAAAAGTCTGCTAGCAAAACTGTGAGACATTTCCCTCATCTCTTCTGCTGAAAAAGAACCATAGAAAAACTAGAATAGAAATGCTTTTATCTAATAAGAAAGAAATGAATACAAGTAATTTCTGGGTCATCAGAGCAGCTCAGCGGCCCATCCCAACTCCACTCCACCCTCATAGAGAAAAATTGGACTGATGACCTCGACTGTCTCTTTTCTTTTCTGGTCAACATTGAAACTCCCTCAGCTGGGATGAGGAGAGACAGGAGACCTCCCCACCAAGTGCAACTTCAACTCAGGAGTGGTCTGGGAGCTTGGAGGGGGTTACTGTCTCCTTCAGTAGCTGCCTGCCTGAGGGACTGCAAAATGTTATCACAAGTTCTCTAGGTGCCGGGGGAAGTCAGCCAACCTTCTCAGGCCTGCTTTTTCTCACCTGTAATACAAATTAAGGAAACCTTCGCTTACACTACAGATCTCTAAGTCTCTTCCAGCTGTTTTAGCATATCGGTAACATCTTTTATAAATCCCAAAGGCCTAAGTTTAAAATAGTAATTCTGACCCCAAATTCCTTTCTGTCGATGTCAAACTCAGCACTTTAAGAACAACTGCAGAAAATCTCTCGGTAGGCTGAACGTCTTGTGTCCGAGAGGTTAAATGGGAAACAGAGTGTGAATTACTTAGAGAGCTGTTTTATAAACAAACACCAGCTAGGATTGAACTCTGTACTGATTTAGAAGTGACTTAAGTCCAATTTCCTGCTCCTTCCCACTCTTTCCAGTCGGGACCCAAATCGTTAAGTGCTGCAAAGAAAGCTCCTGCTGAGAGTCCCTCCTTTCCTCCTCAGGATTCTGATGGAATGGGACTGCCTTCTGTCACAATTTGACTGACTGGTGAGTGACACTGAAATGCTCCATCTTGCTCAGCCTGAAAGACAGTGGCACTAATCCTAGAGGACAATACAGAGTTCTTTTTTTTAAAAATGTCTTTGGGAGAAACCAACCAAAATCTCATCCAATGAGGGAACTGAAAGTATGGCAGCAGATAACAGGCTTGTCAATCAATCTGGAGGTCTCTGTACACCTGCATGCTATTGCTACCAGTGGGGTTTTACCAAACCTATTATGATGCAAAGTTGTGACTCAAAACCAGGCGTCTCAATAAAAGTCTTTTCTGGTCTATAAAAGCCCAGGTCAATTGAGGGCCAGTGCCCAAAGCAGCAGGCTTCCAGAGCATCCTAGGACTCAGAGCGGACCTCTTCCCTTTTCTGCCTTTAGTAGCAGATCGCCTTCTGCAGCCTTGGCTGTGATCTCAGCTCCGCTCACTCTCGGTCTTGGCTATCTGCCTGGCCTCCTGCTGTTCTCATCTGTAGGAGCTGCACAGCTCAGCAAGAAACTGCTCTTGGTGTGCCCATCACAGCACTGGAAGAAAAAGAAAACAGAGATACTTTCCTGAAAAGCAAAAGAAGGCATGTTGCAGTGCCAAATTCACTCTTTTAAGGACTTCTGATTTTACAAAAGGGAAGCTCTTCAAACTAAACGATAAAATAAAAAATAAAAAACAACCACCATGTCTTAAAACTGACAGTTTTGGGTTTTTTTCACTTGTTAAAGTAAAAAAAAAAAACCATGTAAGAATCACAAAAGAAATACCTTCTCACTGGATGCTGATTGGTTTTTCAGACATCAGTTTGGTATCGGTGCATTGTTTAGAGATTCTGAGTGATTCTTTGTTAGATATTACATACTAATGCCTTCCAACCAGGATGGAAATATTTACCCATGCAGTACTCTATGTGATTGCTATGACTTATTCTCAAATTACTTTTTTATTTCATGATTATGTAATGGGATAAGATATATAAAGGCAACAATCCTGATGTGTAAATAGGCAGATCCTTCTGGCAATTATATCTGTTTATCAGACACCTGTTGTTTTATTGATATTTATTCTCTGTAGTAGGGTCAGTATATCATGCTCTGTGTTCAGAAATGAGCACATCAAAATGCCACTCACTTGTGACACCATTTTGATATGAGTCATATATACTGTTAATTGTATAAAACAATCATATTTGGAAAGTATGTGATCTACAAAATGGAATATGAATTTTAAGTATGAAGGAGTCTATTAAATGGTTGGTCACTCTCAGTAAGTGTCATATCAATTAGAGTTTAATTATTTTTATATATTAAGATAAGCTATTTGAGTGAGTATTAATGAAACAAAGAGGGTTTTGATTAAATGTAGATTCTTTAAGTTTATATAAAGCAAATGTTGTGATGATTACTTCCTGAACTTAACTTTAAACAACTGTGTAAATATATGACAGCGAGAGTTCAACTTTTTTATTTTTCAGTAACAGAAACAAAGAGAGAGACAGAGAGAGGGATAGGGACAGACAGACAGGAAGAGAGTTAAGAAGAATCAATTCTTCATTGCAGCACTTTAGTTGCTCATTGATTGTTTTCTCATATGTGCCATAACCCGGGGGCTACAGCAGAGCAAGTGACCCCTTGCACAAGCAAGCGACCTTGGGCTCAAGCCAGCGACCTTGGGGTCTTATCTACAATCCCCCACTCAAACCAGCCACCCCACGTTCAAGCTGGTGAGCCCACACTCAAGCCAGCGACCTCAGGGTTTCAAACCTGGGTCCTCCACATCCTAGTCCGATGCTCTATCCACTGCACCATCGCCTGTGTCAGTCAAGAGTTCAACTTTTAATGAACCAGGTTTATTTCACTCCTCTAGAAAATAAAGAAGAATACAGTAGATGTTGCTGAGTGTATAGTAGGCACTGAATAATTACCTGTCCTCTGGTTAAGTACTGACTAAAGAAAGCAGGAAAAGGGTTAATTTTATTATGTCATAATTGTGACTCAAATAATACTTGAATTAAGTATTTATTATGTAATTTAAAATTCAGATAATATAAAGTAATTTTATCTGTCTTTAGTACTTTTCCCCTTAAAACTGATTTTTTATGGCCTTAACTTTGGGGGGCAGAATAAATAAAACATAATTTACTTCTGGGGAGCAGAAAGACTTCTATTATCTTATGACCACAGAGTGGTCAATATAGTCATAAATTCTTAGTAAATCTAAATTATATCCTGAAGATGCTTTGAAAAGCATTTACTCAGGGGTGTCAAGAGCTGAGTTCTCTGGGAATTGGCCTCTGAGAGAGATTAACAAGCAAGAAGTTATTAGGAACTGCCCTATGGAAGGGATGGGAGGGAAACAGAATTGGACAAAGGGAGAAAATGAGGCACAATGAAGTCTCAACACAGTTCTCAATCCTGGAATTTCTGAATATATGATAACCATTCAGGCTTGTCCAAGGTTAAGTGAGTAAGTAAGACTTTTATGTGTCCCTGCTTTTTAATGTTTTTAATCAATCACTGCATACAAGAAACTCTGGGAAGAAGTGTGATCTTGGACAAGGCCTCTCTCAATTCCATATCTAGCCAATCCCTGGAAGAGGCTGTCACCAGAGGCCTCTTGGCTGGCAGCCCTTCCAGAAGTTGAGAAAATGAGTCTTTATTCCTGAGGGCAGCCTGAAGGCTCATTATAGCATCCAATATGGAGATAAGTACAAATATAAGAAATTTGAGCTATTTTTATATAAAAGTAAAGCAGAATTGGGAGGCAAGGCAGAATGGTCCAGGAGACTTAAATTGCAGGCTGGATTAACAAGGAAAAAAAAATTAAGGCTTGATATCTTTTATATTTCTTAAAATATCTATTCTAAAGCATTTAGCATAAATGTATATAAAAGTTAGGATTTTAATGAGGAGGTTAAATGCAGCTACTTTTGCAGATGATGATAATGACCAAGATTCTTCCGCCATATCTATTAAGGGGCTGAGCTGGTATGTAGGCATCCTGAGGATAAATAGCCATTCTAGTAGTGACATCAGGAAGGGAAAGCATTGCTTATTCATTCCTTAGTTAATTTATTTTTTCAATGTAACATAGTAAAAATATCATGAATCTTGAGTGTCACGGTCCAGCCACGACAAGTCTATTCCAGGGTCTTGAACAAGAAAAGGTATGGAATTGAATAAATGATAGACAGAGACATAAAGATATATATACATACAGATGGTTTGGGAGAATGGCACGGAGAAATGTCTCTACTGTTCCTGAGCCAATGCAATGGCTGCTCCCAAGAGCGCATCTGTCTTTATTCAGGGAAAAAATGTGGCATATTAGCAATTCAGTTGTGTCCAAGGCAACTCAAAGACAACCCCCACCATACCATTTAGATCTAACTTTATACCAATAAGAAACTAGCCTCCAGTCTCTTCCGGAGAACAAGGGTGGGACAAGCGAGAATCAGGTGTAGCTCTTTGTTAACTAGGCAGGTGAGGTGGGGGGTTTGGCCCAGCACCTCTGCCCCCAAGATATATTCAAATTACAAAATACCCCATTTATATTTCAGTCCCCAACACTTGAGGTCAGGTATGTTTCAAATCCCAGTTCTGCCATCAGTGTATATGTTACTCTTTGTTTGCCTGTATGGGTGCTTAGTGCTATGAACTAATTTTCTAATATAGAATGTGGTTAAAAATAAGTGCTTAGATAAATAATACCAATCATATAGAATAAGTAGCTGTCAAAATATCAACTTGCATGCAAGATGACTAACATATCTTAGGGACACAATAATGTTATTTACATTTAACTTTTTCCTTTATATATTAATATAGTATTTTGTCTCTGTCACAAAAAAAAATGGAAAGGTTTGTAGGTATATTCTATCTGAATTCACATCTCCAGATGAATAGAGGTTTTGATCAGAGAGGAGGTAAGGGCTTTATAGAAAGAAATAATTATAGTGTTTGCTACATTTTGTTTTTTTCTTTGTTTGTTTGTTTTGTTACAGAGACAGAGAGAGGGACAGATAAGGACAGACAGACAGACAGGAAGGGAGAGAGATGAGAAGCATCAATTCTTCATTGCAGCACCTAAGTTATTCATTGATTGCTTTCTCATATGTGCCTTGACGGGGCTGTGGGGTGGCAACAGCAGAACGAGTAACCCCTTGCTCAAGCCGGCGACCTTAGGTTCAAGCTGGTGAGCTTTGCTCAAACCAGATGAGCTTGCGCTCAAGCTGGCGACCTCGGGGTTTCAAACCTGGGTCCTGCGCATCCCAGTCAGATGCTCTATCCACTGTGCCACCCACCTGGTCAGGCTCGTTCATTCTTATATTTTTGGAAATTTAGGATTTTTTTAGTAGTACAGTAGTACACAACTGATTAAATTTCAGACAAATCTTGTTACTCATCTAACTCAATTTATTGGCAAAACTTAACAAAGCCGATCACCCTCTCCTTTGTGGAAACTTGTCATCTGGAATGTTATATTCCCTTGGTTCTCATGCTTCACAGAATGCTTCTGCTCAGTTCCTTTGTTGGTTTGTCTTTCCTTCCTCATAACAATAAGACTGATCCAGGTTGCCTTCCTACCTCCTCAGATCTCTATTAATAATCATTCCCTAAGTAATTACACCCTGTCCTTTGACTCTTAAGTACCATCTACATGCTGAACATTCTTCATAATAAGTAATGTCTCCAGCTTCACCTGTGCCCTGCTTTGTTCACTGTAGAAGCCAGAGTAACCCTTTAAAGAGATGAGTAGGTTCACACAAACATTCCTACAATGGTCCATCAGCACCCAAGGCTTCTCATCTTATTTTCAATAAAAGCCAAAGTTCTTAACAGGGTCCTATAAAATGGTCTTTAAAATAAGGTCATGCTCTAAACTCTGTTTCCTGTCCAGTCCCCTTGCTCACACTACCACAGCCACTCTTTCAACTCTAGTCCTTTTTGATCTTCAGTATGCCAACCAATCACAAAGGACAGCTAGACGGAGACTGGAGAAAATGAGGGCAAGCTAGATCAGCCAGCACCTGTATCTGTCCTACTGACTCTAACCACTCCAGCCTTCAGAGAGCCATGGCTATTCCTCTGCTCCTGCTTTCCAAATCTCATTAAATGTCTCTTTGAACTAAGCCTAAAGGGAAGGAATTCTGGGAAATGTAATTCCAATTTACCTAAAAAGGCAAATTACAAAAGCACCACAGTTTTAATATGCAAAAGAATTTCTTTGTTTATTTCTCCACAATTGCATTCCTGCTTTCTATTACTGAAATTGAGGAAGCATTATAGCATTGTAATCAATAGTAAAGTCTTTGGTACAAGACAAAGCCCTATTTAAAATCCTAGCATTGGTGTTTACTACCTATGAAAGATTAGAGAATTTCACCTTTCTTAGATCCAAACTGCAAAGTAAGGTAACAATATAATCTCAATAACCAATAATTTCAAAGATTGCTCTAAGGATTAAAATATATAGGATATGTAAATCACACAGACCCTGATAAATATCCAAAAATGTTAGCTATTAGAATTATTATTATTATTATATTTAGTGAGTGCCATACATATAATAATGATGCCAAAAAATTAGAAAAATAATTGTTGAGGAGGGAAAAGGGCTAGGCAAATAATTCATAAACTGAATAGTTAGTCTCCAGTTACTAGTTTCACAATCATTACAAAGTTCTTGGTGTCAATTTTAAAATATTAACCTTCAAAAAGGATCTAGGTAGTAACAAAAGAGATAGTGACACACAATGTACTAAAATATAACTAAACTTTCCAAAATGTTTTACATGCCTTTGTCCTTTTTCATTATTTTAAATATTTCTTTCAATTATAAGCATTAAATGGAAGTAATAGGGCTCTGAGACAGTAAGGAAACCACTGTCAAGTAGAGTTTGAACTCTTTTAAGAAAAAGGTGGCATTGACATTCAAAGCCATGTGTGACTCCTGAAAAAAAGCACAGGCTTGATTGAAGTGAGCAGGAGGTCTTTAGCTCATTGTTACCTAGGTGCAATGCAAGTGGAGCCCATGTTTGTTTAGACTGACTTTAACTGTGGAGTAAAATAATGTCACAAAATGACATTTTTCAGGCTTAGGGCTCATCCCCAGCATGGATGGAAACCCCAGCTCACACACAAAACTCCTTGATTCATTCAGGAATTCCCCAGGGAATATCTCATGTTTACTGCCTGATGTAATCTTCCTATCTAATCCATAACAGCCTTCTTCTTTCCCCTTCCTGGAACTGTAACTCTGAATCACCAGATCTCATAACATTTCTGGCCCTGTTACATATAAGGCTGATACAATGAGTCTCCTGTTCTTGATATCAGCACTGAGCCCAGCACCCAGAAAAGAAAGCTGTTGTCCTCATCACTCCTGCTAGTTTCATAAACCCTGGCTTTCTGGTTGTCACACACCAGGAAAAACTGGTCTAGAATAGATCAGTGCGGCTGTCTCTTATTGCTGCTGCTTCTGGTAATTGTTCAGCTCTGTGCAACTAATATCACCAGTTTGGAGGAAGGGAAATGTCTTCATCCAAGTTTGTGTTCAGTTTTGTTCTGGTTCATATGGTACAAAGCACCTGTGCTCCTTTATGCTCTCGGTGCCTTAAATGAGATTTTAGTGATAGAACTAAGATGAACTGGAGGAGAAAAATGTTTATCTGAATTTCTCAATGAGAACCCTGTGATGGTTTGAAAGAAATATTTTGATAAATTTCTATTGAGTCATCATCAGGGTGGAGACTGAGACCTCAAGAGAAATTGAAACAATGGAAGATGCTTAAGACCAGAAAGGGATGAAAAAGAGAAAAATTGGTGCATGAAAGGAAGAGAAGTGAAAAGCAGAATTGAGAGAAAACTGAGCAGCATTCTCTGACCTCTTTGAGTAACCCACAGATCTTCAATTCAATCTGTCATTTCTAGTAAAATTTCCTAAAAGCCTTGACTAATTAGATTTACTGCAAAAGTGATAAAATTCTGTACTAAGGGTGACACAAGATAAAACCTAGGAGCCAGAGCAATGATTGGTCAAGAGTTTGCAGAAATCTTAGAAAGTTTTAGGTTGACTTCAAATGATGGAATTTAGATTTTTAAGGAAAAGCAAAGCTATCCAGATCTCCAGGAGGAAAAAAGTTATCACAATATCATAAGTATTAAAAAATAGTTTGTTACCTAAGACCAGCAAAGTAGCCTAAATGGGACATGGAGAAAGCTTTCTGCATAGAACACAACTTGCAATACAGAAAACACCCCTCCTTAACCAATCACTCATTTTCCTTGGACCCAAGGTCCTGACTCTCTCTTCCTGTAAGTTATATCCTCTCCATGAGACGGAAAATCTAAATTGGAAGGGCTTTACTGCATATAGAACATGAGCATGGAAACTGATGTACCTTTGTCAAATTTAAAAATTGATTGTGACCAATTTGGCTGTAAATGTACCTCCATAGAAAAAGAAGGAACCCTCAAAAATTAAATGATCTATAAACTATTTTGTGAAATATTAATTTATA
Source organism: Saccopteryx leptura (assembly GCF_036850995.1). NCBI lineage: Eukaryota > Metazoa > Chordata > Mammalia > Chiroptera > Emballonuridae > Saccopteryx > Saccopteryx leptura. The sequence goes on along the minus strand of NC_089505.1, from coordinate 157,296,011 downwards.
AAGTTTGGGATTTAAATCATATTAAAGTATAGTTTGTGAAATGCCTAGGAGAGCTAGTATTATCTTCATTTCACAAATGAGAATATTGAAGTTCAAGGTTATTAATTATGTGACATGGCCTTATTTGTTTTTAATTTTAATATAATCAATTAGTGGTGAATATATTGGACTGAAAGTCAGAAAACTTGGATTCTACTCCTGGCCCTTTATTTACTAGCTGTTGGGGTTGAGATAAATTACTTATTCTTCTAAATTACCAATAATTGTTAGTATCAGAAATAATGGTATTTACATTTCTAGTAATACAAGGCTCTTATGAAGATTGAATTAATTAATGCATAGAGAAAAGCTTTTCAGTTGTAAAAGTCTCCACAAATATAATATTCAAAGATTTTTATCTAATATCATTTTACAGAAAAAATTCTTAGAAGTCACAAGAATTGAGAATATTAATACATTCACATGCACAATTGGCAAAGTACACATATTCTTGATCTCATTTAGATCCTTGTTACATTTGAACAACGGTAAGGGGTTACACCAGTTGCTTGAGTGAACTTGAGGATATATCTACAAAATATAGCCAATTGAACTAGTTCTTCTAAAGGATATTAATGTGTGAAGTACTCTATTAAAGAATTCTTTTTTGATCCACTTCCTTTGAAGCCATTACAAAAGTACCAGATCTTAGCAGCTGTTGGGCATTATCAAGTCAATGCGGGGCTTTTAATGTCAGGTATATAAACATTATTAAACATTAACTGGATCTTTGAGACTAACACAGTAACATATGACAGCTCCATTGTCTCAATCTATTTTTCATAATAAGTTAACTCTAAAACTTGACCAAAACAGGCGAAGCAGTAACAATTCCTCTGTTTTCCTACGGTTCTAGGAGACAAAGAAAAAAACTATTAGATGCTTGGTCACCCTTAATAAGTTCTAGTATCAATTATATTCAGCAATGAGTATTAGCTGTTAGAATGAGGCTTGGAAAATATGAAGTTCTTATGCTTTTAATATATATGCACATATTAAAAGGGTGAAAAAAGTTTACTGTATAAGAGCATTATCAGATTTTAAATGTTTATTGTCCAGATATTTTAAAGCATACAGTTTTTAAAAATTGGAATCTTTATTATCTCCAAATGAAGTTTTATTCTTTTTTAAAAAATAACTACTGAATATTTCTACTTATGATTCATAGACTTAAAAAGTTTCATGTTATCACAAACTCCATTTTTAAAAAATGTTACCCATTAACCTTCCATCAAATAAATTATAATTCTGAAATCCACTGTTTTCGTGAATGTCACTGTCTTGAGAATGGTCTATGAATTTTGAACTCTTTGATCAACTTCTTTTTTTACTTCCCAGTATGAGTTCTGTAGATTTTCTTTTCATTTGCCTCTCATATGCATCCATCTCTTCTGTGGCTACTACTACCACCCAAGTCTAGCTTTTCACACTTCGATTTACATCACTGACATGACTGATTTCAATAATACCATGGTGCAAGTAAATAAGCAGGACATGGATATAAATGGAAATATTATATATTGAGCCTTGCACAGACTGCATCTCCTCTGAGCCCAGCACTAAGTTTGTTTCAAGTAGGCATTCAAATATCTGGTGACTAGATAGCTTGCAAAGTATAAGAGAGTCTATTTAGACAGTAGACACTTGAGTATTAGTAATGAATGAGATCAATAATTGAATTTTATTAGAATACTATTAGAATGACTATTAGAATAGAATAGTCATTATTATGATCAAAAACCTCATCAGTTTCCCTGCTTCTGCAGTCTATTGGCAACACAAAAGCCAGAGTGCTCTTATTAAGACATAAGTGATGGGCTGACCTGTGGTGGTGGTGCAGTGGATAAAGCGTCAACCTGGAAACACTGAGGTCGCCAGTTTGAAACCCTGGGTCTGCCTGGTCAAGGCACATATGGGAGTTGATGCTTCCTGCTCCTCCCCCCTTCTCTCCCTCTCTCTATCCCTCTCTAAAATGAATAAATAGAAAATATATATATAAAAAAAACATAAGTGATATACATATGTATTTGCTTGCTCTGTGAGCTGAAAGGGCTTAGTTCAAAGACAGCCCAACAGCTACTAGCACAACCAGAGACTGGATCTTAGTTTCTTCAATAAAAAAAAACTAGGGTTCTTGAGAAGTGGCTAATTCTGGAGCTAAGGCAGCAAACATGCAAGATAAGCCTGAAACATTTTCTAGTATAAAAAAGTAAGAATATTTAAACACAAGCACACAAACACACAGGAGTCAACTGAAAAAGTTCTCAATGGCAAAGCCAGAACATTTTAAGAAACAGTATACACAATGTCATATTAAATTATAACTCAACGAATTATATAAATGAATAAATAAAAATATATAAATGGAGCATAGACAAATCTCTTGTGTAAAGATTTTCAAATATAAATACATTATTCAGATAACCTCCCCTCAGAGCACAACTCCCTACCCCTTAAGTGTGAATTGTAGATAGTGTCTTCCTTCCAAAAAAAAATAGGGAGAGAAGAAAAGTAAATGTAAGCTTACAATGATGAAACCTGAAAATCCTTCTTGAGTCAGATGATCAAGGTAAACATCAACAATGATGTCATGTTGACAGCAGGTACCTTTCATATAATATTTTATTATTTTTTTATTTTGACTTAATTCTCAGGTATTCTCCAAAAATTTCATAAGACTGGTTTAAACAAGCGATGAACATCAGACAAATCTAAATTCAAAGACATTTTACACAATAGAAGACCAGTACTCCTCCTCAAACTCTCAAGGTCATCAAAAATAAGAAAGTCTGAGAAACAGTCTATATGAGACTAAAGAGTTATAATGTAATGTGGTATCTTGGAACAACAACAACAAAACATTAGGTAAAACTAAAAAAAATATTAATAAAGTATGGACTTTATTTGATAATAATGAATCAATACTAGTTTATTATAGCTGTAACAAAGTGCAAGATGTTAACAATAGGGAAAACTGGGTGTGGAGTATCTGTGAGCCCTCTGTACAATCTTCACAATATTTTTATAAATTTAAAACTATTCTAAAATTAACAGTTTATTTAAAAAATAATTGAGATCATATCATGACTCTATGACCTTTGTTAAAATCCTCTAAGAGCCTGACCTGTAGTGGCAGAGGGGATAGAGTGTCAAACTGGAACCCTGAGGTTTGAAATTCTGGGCTTGCTGGGTCAAAGAACATATGAAAAGCATTCAATGAACAACTAAAGTGGAACAACTATGATCTCACTCCCTCTCTCTCTCTTTAAAATCAATGAATAAAATCTTAAAGAAAAGAACAACAAAAACAAAACCTCTAATGAATTTCCATAACACTATGAATAAATATCAAAGTCTTTATGCTGGTTTACAAAATTTACATAATCTAAAGAATTTGCATAATTTAGTTTTTCTCTCCCTACTTCTTTCATTACCCCCCTGACCCTATCTCTCATTATTTTTCCCTCCTTGGCTATTCTCATTTGTATTGGTCTCCTCATTACTCTAAAAACATAAAAGGTCTGTCTCTCTTGCCACAGGGCCTTTGCTCTTGCCTTTCTTAGAGAACTTTTTCTCAGACAACAACATGGCTTGATTTTTTACCATTTATAAACTTTTAATCCAAAGTCATCTTCAGAATGACATGTCTTGAAGACAATCTCAGGTCTCAATAAAGTCTGAATGAGTTTTTATTGCTGAAGATATTTCCATTTTTTCAGAACCCAGAATTTTACCTCTTTATCTGCTCCCCTAGCATATTGCACCTAAGAGATGTTACAATTGCAGTGGTTTTGAAGCCAACTAAGGAAAGTGAAAATTATGATAGTAAAAATACAGAGAAGGGTCTGTAGCTTTTAGTAGATAATAAAAATGGAGATATAATTTTAAAAATTTAAATTTCTCTGGTAACATACATGCTCTTAAAACCAGAAAATGGGCAAATCTCACTGAATCACATTGATCAATGACTATGTTGCCATTTTTAGTCTATCCACATCTATTTATTGAATACTCCTTGTAATCAGTTCTAAGTACTCTGGCCCACAGTTAGGCACAGGAGTAATTAAGAAGATTACTGGTCCTGTAAAATCTAAAACACTCTCTGTAACACATCCCTGCCTTGACCCACAAGACCTTAGAAAGTCTAGAAAGTCATGAGTGACATTAACAGAAATGTTACCATGCTTGTAAGTTTAGCTGCTTTTAGAAATAAGCAGAACTGTCTGCTTTAACCATTTGTTTCAGACACACTCTTAGTTTCTAATGCAGTGCAGAAGGCGACATTAACAATGACATGAGATAAATGCCTTTTTCTTCCTGATGTAGTCTCTTTTCAAAACATGGTGTGTCAGCAATAGAAAGGAAAGTAAAAACAAATGCTAGTCACATTGCCTTTTTATAGCATGGTCAAAATTCTGACTCAGCTTCTTAGAAAGCTTCCCTAGTTCCCTCAAAATTATGAATTCTGTAGAGCATAAAATAGCAATAAGCAAAGTAATGAAGAATCACTTTATGTAGACTATTTCAAGGTAGATTCTAGAAAATTCCATGGCAGAGCTTCCTTTGCAGGAATAAGGTGGTAGAACTGTTGCCCCGGCTAGAAGCCTGTATGGTATTTTCTTTTGCCACAAACAAATTTTTCTGTCACCCTGTTTCTTAATCTGCTATATTCCCAACATCATTTTCATCATCATGCTCATAAATAGTCAGTGAGCACTTCCGATATTCTAGGCGCAAAACAACAGAACTATGCATGGTGGTCAGGTACAAGGGCAAAAAAGAACCATCTGTCCTTTCGTTTCTTTGCACATAGTTGAGACTATAAGACATGTAACTATTTTAAAAAATTAAGATAATATGTGACGTGATAGTTTTAAAATGTAGTAGTCAACAGCAGGATGTTAGACTCCTCTTTGTGGATCTTTTCATTCTCTTTAAAACAGAGGAAATAAGTATTTTAAAAGTTTAAAAATAATGTAGGTAAATTATTCCACAAAAGGCCAGGCTTATAGTTGGTTGTTATCAAATATTAATAGTTATAACTTATTGAGATTTTTTATGTACTGGGTATCATCCTAAGCACTTACATGCATTTGCTTATTTAATTGAAAAATAATTATACTAGGTAAATAAGTTTAAGGAAACTAAGGCACAGAAATATGAAGTAACTTACCCAAAGTTAGATTACAAATGATGGGTGTGCATGTGAACTTAAGCTCTCTGACTCCAGAGTCCAGAGACCATACTCAAACACATTGCTAAGTTATGATAGCTGCAACAGCTTGATTAGAAGAAGGAGGGATGGGCTTCCTTTGGTATCTTCTCTCTATAGTCCATCAAGCACATCGTCAATGAATTATTTCTCATACAAAGGGATTTTTTTTATTATATTTCTCTTTGACATGACAGAGTATAGTGGAATAAACATGGATTTTAGAACCAGAAAAGCTCAGGATTCTACTTACTAGCTGAACGACAGAACATAAATTTTCTGAGGCTCACTTGAAAAGTAAAGATAATGCCTATTTCTCAGTGTCTTTATAAACATAAATAGTGTGTGTCAAAGCCCTTTGAAAACTGTGAAGCAAATACAAACGTTGGTGATTTTTCTGCCATGCTCAAGGCTCTCCACATCTGTCTTTGACTTCAGCTTATCTCTTAGTATTCCCCTTGACAACCTGGACTTGTGGCCAAATACGTCTCATGTTTTATTACCTGAATGACTTTGTTTATGCCCTTGATTTCTTCAAAAGCAGAAAAGAAACTCTGACACCAGCTGTACACGTTTACATAGGCACTCCTCGCACTTCTGAGGTACCTATGCTCTTATCATGTAAACTTACCCAGCCACTATAGAGACTGAGTTCTAAGAGTAGCCTTATATATTATCCAGGGAGTTCATAGGAATATCAAATACAATTGGCTTACATTTCTTATGAGCAAATATTAGGCCAAGAAACAAAGATGAATAATGAGAAAAACAAAACAAATCAATTAGCCAACCAAGAAATAAATAAAATCAAAACCTTTAGGGGTAATGAAAACAATATTCTACATTTTTTTAAAAAAAGAAGATAAGCTTGTATAATTAAAAAATGTTGACATAGCCTGACCAGGCGGTGGTGCAGTGGATATTGCGTTGGACTAGGATACGGAGGACCCAGGTTCGAAACCCCGAGGTCGCCAACTTGAGCGCAGGCTCATCTGGTTTGAGCAGGGCTCACCAGCTTGGACCCAAGGTCGCTGGCTTGATTGAGCAAGGGGTTACTTGGTCTGTTGTAACCCCACAGTCAAGGCACATTTGAGAAAGCAATCAATGAACAACCAAGGTGTCACAACAAAAAACTGATGATTGATGCTTCTCATCTCCGTTCCTGTCTGTCTGTCCCTATCTATCCCTCTCTCTCTCTCTCTCTGTCTCTGTAAAAAAAAAAAAAAAAAATGTTGACATAATTGAAACACAAACTATGGTGTCAATAAAGCAATGAAAACAAAGGTTCTTTAAAATAAAAAAAGAAAGATAATTACAGGACAACACACTGAAATGAAAAGGAAATTAACTGAAACAAAGAACTGATATATGGAAACTAACAATTCCATGGTGATATTAAATACAGTATGCTGCATACAGCAAAAGCTCTGATATTGTTGAAGAAATACAAAATTGGTCTGATAGTTATGTAGAGCAATTAAAATTATGAATATTCTTTTACCCATCAATTTAACTTTTGATCTTTTATTTTAATAAAATACTCCCAGAGATGCATAAAATAATTTCTTTACAAGGTTGTTTATTTAAAATACTAAGCTTTTCGCCCTGGCCGGTTGGCTCAGCGGTAGAGCATCGGCCTGGCGTGCAAGGGGTCCCGGGTTCGATTCCCAGCCAGGGCACACTGGAGAAGCGCCCATCTGCTTCTCCATCCCTCCCCCTCTCCTTCCTCTCTGTCTCTCTCTTCCCCTCCCGCAGCGAGGCTCCATTGGAGCAAAGATGGCTCGGGTGCTGGGGATGGCTCCTTGGCCTCTGCCCCAGGCGCTGAAGTGGCTCTGGTCGCAACAGAGCGACCCCCCGGAGGGGCAGAGCATCGCCCCCTGGTGGGCAGAGCGTCGCCCCCTGGTGGGCGTGCCGGGTGGATCCCGGTCAGGCGCATGCGGGAGTCTGTCTGACTGTCTCTCCCCGTTTCCAGCTTCGGAAAAATACAAAAAAAAAAAAAAAAAAAATACTAAGCTTTTCTTTTCTTTTTTGAAAAAAAAAAAAACATTTTTGAAGCCTATTTATAATTTTTTATGTTTTAAAAAATTTTAGCCTGACCTGTGGTGGCACAGTGGATAAAGCGTCGACCTGGAAATGCTGAGGTTGCCGGTTCGAAACCCTGGGCTTGCCTGGTCAAGGCACATATGGGAGTTGATGCTTCCAGCTCCTCCCCCCTTCTCTCTCTCTGTCTCTCCTCTCTCTCTGTCTCTCCCTCTCCTGTCTAAAATGAATAAATAAAATAAATAAATAAATAAATAAAAATAAAAATAAAAAATTTTAAACTATTAAATAAATATAGTAAATATTTGTGATTTTATACATTCTAAATGACTATTTAGAAGAATGTTAAAAAAAATACACATCAAATGTTGATCATAGAACACCGTGAGAGTATAGAAGGGAGAATTTGGTAGGAGAAAAGGGAGGAGGAGCAAGAGAAAGGAAAATTGTTGGATGTTTCTTAATACATCTCTGTGTTACCAGACATTTTGCAATACAAATGCATTGCTTTTATAGAATTAAAAAAAAAAAAATAACCCAAGAAAACCAATTAAGCATTTTAAAAAATTTTATTTAAGAGCATAAAAATTTGGCAATTATCTGAAGCAGTTAAGGTGTAATTAGCTGTTTAACACATGAAATTAGCTGTTTAACACATGAACTCCCATATCTTAGTAAATTATAATGGAAGTTATACTTGCTTAAGTTTATGGATGATGTTTGATGGGTCCCTGACATGCAGTGAAACAGATCTTGTTCTTTTCATCATGTATCACTGTCCTATCTAATGTCTTATAGTCCTTTGCTCTCTATAGACCAAGAATGTGGAAAGACAAGAAGTGGAGAGGAGGGAGGAGGCGGGAGTCCGTTAAAGGTTAATTCTGCAAGTGGTATAAATCTTGTCTGCTCAATTCTACTTTAACAGAAGACAAGTACATGACCACACCAAGATACAGAGGAATGCTGGGAAACAGAGTCCAGACTGAGCTGCCACTTTCCAGCAACAACTCAATATAATGGGAAGGAAATACAGCCTTTGTAGACAGCTTCTTTGCAATTCTGTTTACATGTCTCAAACGTGTTATCAGCTAAAAACATTATAATAAATCTATTAATATTTGGGTCAGAGAAAAATATGTAGCAACATATTTATTATACCAACAAATTTGTAACAGGTTATAAAATGATATTATTATCCAATTGTAATAAAAAGAAATAGAGATAAGGAAAAAATATATTTGAAAAATATAGATAGCTTATATACATAAAAATTTTCATTTCTGATTTCTCCATGGGGAAATCTTCCTAAAAGTGGAACTAATAGATAAAAAGATATTTTTAAGTATTGTGTTAAGTTGTCTTTTCTTAATTTATGTTCTTATAAACATAATTTTTTTGCACTGGAAATGTTTGGAAAATATCCCATAGCACTAAAAAAAATAAAAAGAGAGAGAAATTATTTATACTTCTGCATAGAGGATAAGTACCGCAATGGTAATGGTATAATGTATGTGTACATGTGTGCAGTGATTTTTATTTTCTTCTTGTGCTTTTTAGTGTATTCTAAAATTTCTGATTGTGCTCATATTACCTTTATTATCAGAAAAATTAAATACTATCAAAAAACTTTTCCATCAGCTCTTTCAGTAATTTTTCAGAAGTTACCATCTCTAAGAAATGTTACCCATACAACTCACTTATAATTAAAAGTCCTTTTCTCTTATTACAGCTAATTAAAAACCTCAATATACCTATACCAACTCAGTTCTGGTTTGGAATGGTGCTTCTTGAGTGGCCACACTACACAGGGTTCCAGTGTGTGTGTGACAGATGGCCCAAGAGTCTGCAGAACCAAGACATTGGGCACTTCTTTTTGTAAGACTGTTCTCTATGTCATTGGTCTACCCAGAGAAAATGATTTAGCTTCACTGTGCCTCAGTCTCTGCATCTGTAAAACAAAGGTGATAATAGTACCAATTTCATCAACTTACAGGTAAAATTAAATAAGTTAATACACACAATATCTTTAGTAAAATAAAGGCAGGTAGTGAACCAGCACTAGTCATTAACTATTAGCATTATTATACTAAATACTTATGTGAATTGTATCAACTCATACATTGTAGCTACTTTTTTATATACTTTTATCCTTACTACATTCATTATTATACATTCCTTACTATATTACTTGTTATACATTTTTTAAAAAATACAAACCATGCCTATTTACCATTTTTATGGCACATAGTACAACATTTTGCACAAAGTAAGCCTTCAATAAAATAGTAATTGAATTAATCAGTAAATGCACTGAATGGATAGAAGAGCCTTAAGTTCAGTGTACTACAGAAACAACTTAAATGTACATAGTTATTTCAGAAACCTGCTCTAGGAAGTACTGTAAATAGTGGCTTTTCTCAGAGAAAATCAAAAAAGAAATAAGAAAAATCTAAGAAGAGAGCTATAGGGAGAAGAAGCAGGCATGTTGCTTTAAGGACTTCTGAAAGGAAGGCAATAACACGCAGAATCACCCCCCCAAAAAATATATATATATATGGCAAACTTCTCTAAAGGGCATATGTGAGGAAAGGTGGTAGCATCCACTGAAATAACTATTAGCAGTATCATTTTGTCATTAGCCATAATAGCACCTGAGTACTCTGAAATTCAGAGCAGTTAAGCAAATTTCCCAGGCCCACACAACTAGAAAGGTGCCAAATCGGATTCATTCCAAGTCTGTCTGACTCCATGGACTGTGCTGTGATTGACAAATATCTGATAATAGCATGTTTACCCCAAGATAGGTTACAAGCACACTACCCTGCTAGTATTGAATGTGTTTTTTGTTTATTTGCTATTCTGTTTTTCAATTTGGTGTTTATTTTACTTAATTATGCTTTGCAAAATGGATTAAATGCTCTAAATCTTTTATAAATAAGTCTCCTTCTCTTATATAAACAATGTTGTTTTGTTATTTCCCAGGGATTTCCCTGGGTCCAGTCCAAAAACCCAAAGTTTCCAAGACTATGCTGCTTTTCTCACTGAGTTGCTCTACAACTCGCCACTGATGGCCGTTGAGAGAAAGAGCATGGCTCAGAATGCTTGAAAAGTCACAGCCCACAACAGAGGGAGGCACGCAGCCAAACCCTCCTTATTTGCTTAGCTTTAACAAATAGTACCCTGCACCAATCTACACTTGAATCCTTCAGCTTGTCACTGAATAATTCATGGTTGTTTAATTTTGGCCCCTATCAAAAGATTTACAATGCATAATCTTTTAAGTACAGAGATTGTAAGTATGTCACAGGGCTTATTTAAAGCTTCACTGTTCTGTTTAGTACATTTAACTTTGCCAATGAAAAGAGCCACAAAATTTGATGTATTCTTATCTAAATTAAGATTAGACAATATATGTAAATAAAGAATGACATCTGATATCACCAAATGTCACCCTTACTATGCTTGGTATTTGGAACTCCAAAGATGTCCAAACAAAGTAAGTGAAATCACTTTCAGAAGGACATACAGTACTCCCCAAAAAGGAAAATACATAAAACTAAAAACCAGCCTTGCTTTCCAGCTCAGACTCTTGAAAACTAAACTTTGAGTTAGTATTGTCCTAAAGATGTATATTTATATGAATCGACAGTATTTTTGTGATAAATGAGAAAAGCAGACTTATCAGGATTTAGACAACCCTCAAACCAACTGTAACTGAACAAAGTAGAATGAGCAGTTCCTAAAGCCCCTGTGTGTTCCATGTGTACAGACTGGCAAAGGCATCCAACAGCAGTGAAGTTCTCATTTGGTCTCGCTGAGGCGATTCCTTCATTCTGTATGCATCGCTATTAGTATACAAGCAATATATGATACCGGTACTTGACAGAGATGTCAGTATAAACACTAAATTTTTCATTACAAAATCAAAAATTTTACACAGAGGGTACAAGAGCTCTGCCTTCTTGCTGAATAAATTGCAATACACACATATATCTATAACTCAAATAGATACAATTAATATACAAACAAGTACCTTTTCTACTTAATGGTTCTCAGTAACGTGAACATCGAAAGGTTCCTTATTCTGTAGCAGCAGTAAACAGACCTGTATCAAATTTCTTGACTCTCAAAACAGCATTTTTTTTTCATGACTTCCTGACCTCTAGAAGAGAAATACCAATTTGGAGAATACTACACCTTAAGGGAAAAGAAAATCTAAATCATCTCAGCATTAGGAGCATGTTGTACAAAATATTAGGCTGTTTCTGACAAAGGTGGCAAGATTCTACCTCCCCTGGCAAGCACATTTGTAACATACATTGCTAAGCCATGTAAGTTCTACTGTCTTTTTTTTAAAAGTAAAGATTGCTCAAACAAACCAACAAAAATATACTTTCTTCCTGAAGAATATGAACAAATGTCAAAAAAGCAAGCTCTTAAGTTACAAGTGCCCCAGGCAAATGTAACTTCATGCTGGGTTTATGCTACTATCATAAACACCTCACCACAGGAAATCACTAACACTAACCATGACCAAGCTAGTTGTGTCTTTCCAGAATTTAAGGCATAATTGCCTTAATGAACTCACACAGTACCTGAAAAGTTTCAATGTAGAGCCATTCACTAAAGTAAATTGTGTTCCATATAATGGTTTTCTGTTTGGTCACAGATTATTATGAATTATTTTGTAATTTTAAGGGGTGGTGAGCATCAGATAAATGATGTGTTTTAACTGGGCAGCTATCAAGAGAGCAGCATTAAAATTGTTTTCATATTTTTCGTGTGTGAGTAAATGTCAGAGTGTCAGACAGCACCAGATCAATAATACAATCTCTAATGTTAAGGATGTTGCTTTATGTAGTCAAATTTAGGCATGAAAAGGCACAACAGAAATGAAGAAACATCAAGTAAGCAATTCAGTCCACATACACACCACAGCAGGGGAAAATTGCTTCCTAAAATAAAACTTCTAATATTTTAGTACTGTTGACTTTTGTATGTCCCTGGTGATTAAGCTTCTATCACTCACTTTTCCGGCAAGACTATTCTTGTAACCCAATATTTTCCTATGTCAGGAAGTGCCTTAAATTTTCCTTTCTCAGTTTCAACCTACAATCCCAGTACTCTACAGGATATTAGGAGAATCATTAAGGAGTTGTAAATCATTCTAAATAATCCTGATGAATGCTGTCCACAGTCTTAGAACCAAAAATCAGACCCTTTATAATCTTAAAACAGAATTGTATTATATTTTCTCTCATTATAAAAGATAAACTACTTTAAAACAATCTAGGAATGTAATGTAATTTCAATTAATATGCTATATATTTTTAATTTGGGGTTCCATATTAAACCCTCTCTTTTCCTTTTTCCTTGATTGTTTTGTTACTGTACCCCACACTATTCTACTTTTTGACATTCATCTGGAACAGAGGACATTTCATAATTAAATGCTACATTTCAATTCATTTTAGGAAGAATTTTCATATACCTTATTAATTTTATAATCCAAGATAAAGCAGCCTTATCAGTGTGATTTCTGAGCTTCATACTTTGATTTTAATTCTTTAGCCTCAATATTTAATCTCAACATATTAAATTAAAAGACACCTTAAATGGAGACGATGTCTAACTCGAGATCAACAATTTATAGAATGTTTAGAAATTTATGTCTCCTTCAATTACTCAATCTCCCTCCTTATCTCTCATGCAGAATTTTCTTGATTTTGCCCTGTGGATAAGAAACATTTTTCTCTGTGTAAATTAGGAAACTTCTCAATATTTTATGTCAGTACTCATGCCCCAAATTATAAATGAGTAATTGGCTTTTAGTAGGATTTTGTGTTTCTCAAGAAGATATACTCCAACATTGGCAAAAATAATGTTTGATATTTTGCTGGTTTCTCTCCTAAGAGGTATTTTGATGTTAAATTTGTGTTTGTTTCTTTCCTGGATCATTGTTAACTCATGTAGCCCTTCACAGATGCAGTATTGAGAATCTAAACAAATCTTTATAACTTGTTTCATTTCTTGTCTTCTGTAATCTTCAATCCTTAGTTTGCAGGAAAGTTATTTCATTCTACCTTTGACTACAACATAATGCAATCAATATTATAGCATGTGGACAATATAATCTGAGTTAAAAAGAAATTTCTGTTTGTGTAAAATACTTGAGTTATAAAACAAACATGTTACATAAAAATGACAATTTGTACAACAGAAAATAGTACTAAAACATGATAGTGGGTGTTGGAGATGATATGTTATATATATATTTTATACTATACCATTTTCATCAGTATAATTAAAGAAAAAGACTTGAAAACTCAGACTATAAGTTTATAACTACTTTATTTTAGTAGTAATTTATCAAGTTTTGGGGTCTTTCATAAGCATATGAAAAACAATAAAAAAATCTAAAGTTCATTTCTTTCTTGATTCTCAAAGGCAATCAGGGTAATATAATGCAAAACTCCAAGGTTCCCAACAAAATGATCATTGAGGATTTCACCAATATATAAATGTTCAACATTGATTTAGGCAATAGATAGTACATATTTTTATTTAAATGAACAGTAAATCATGATTTTACATGTAGTCAACTGAACTTTTGGAATGGTTATTTTGCTTTCTCTCACTTTTCTGCAATAAATAAATACCCACTGAAGAGCAATAATAAACACAAATCCAGCCGTCACTGTTTTAGTGCTAAGTAATTTAAATTTATAATAAACAAACTTTAAGGAAACACTTAAAAATAAGAGTAATAATTTTCTATATTTATTTTTTAGTTCTAATTTGCAAATTAAATTAATATACATTTTGTTTTGAATTAATAAACAAGAAATTGCCAGAAGTCAATATTATTGATTTTAAAATTATATTCTCCTTTTCATCAGTGGAACTATATTAAGAGAATTGCTTAATATAATTATTTTCCATTAAGTAACATCATATCATAAAAATGCTGAGAAGTAAATCACTTTCCTCAGATTTTCTGTACTATATTAATTAAATTAAGGGCTCTTATAGCTTGAGTAAAAATTTCCATACAATTTCTCCTTATTTAGAATAAATTATAAAAATTATAAATGTATATCAAGCTGCTAAATTTTAATTTTCAAAACAGGAAATTCACAATATAACAATATAAGATTACATGTCAAAAATATATTATATTAAATGGAGTGACGTCACGGAAATGGCGCCGTGAGCAGCGCGTCCGACAGATCTCCCCAAAATCACAACAAATTTATCAACTAGAAACAGGAAAATCTATCTTCGGAGCATTACGGAGTTCCACACAAACTGAAAGCAAAAGGACTGTTATCACTCGAATCGGAGAGACGAGGGTGTGGAGGAAGCTACCGCAGGGACGTTCATTCAAGCCACGAGGAAGTGCGCCTGTGGTAAGTCATCCCGCACTCGGGAGCCGCGAGCAGCAGCCGCCGCCAGCCACCGCCGCCAGCCGCCGCTGCGAGCCGCCGCTGCGAGCCGCCGCGAGCAGCGCCCGGGTCGGTTGCAGAGCGAGCACCGCCCACACTCCGGAGCGGCGAGCAGCCGCTGGCGCGCACCCGGTCTGGTTGCAGACCGAGTATTGCAGACCGAGCACCGCTAACGTTCCCAGCGGCCCGCGCACGGGGAGCAGGAGAGGCCCCAGGGCGGTATTCCCTACTTGGGAGATTCTCTCCGCGGGCGGGGCACCTCACCCAGCCATTCAAGCTAACAATCAAGCATTGGGGGAGGGGCGCGCGCAGGCAGCCTGAAATACCTTCGGGAGCACAGCTGCGACCCAATTACTAAAATTAACTTAACCCGTGAAATCTGCGCACCCTCGGTTCTAACTGATAAGATCTCTCTCAGTTCACCGACCCAAGACAAGAGGCGTGATATTTTTTAGTGCCTCTCGCTAAAGGGGCGGGGGCAACTTCTGATTGATAGAGCCTCCATATTCAGGGATAAACGCTAACAAGAAGGACTTGGCAGATAATAAGATCTATACCACACTAGTCGCAAGCAGAGACTAGTGCCTCTTCTTACCAGCCAAAACAGGCTACAAAGTGTGGAAAGCCTGGGTTGAGAGGTCCAACGGAATGCTAGGCGCTGAACAGTCACCTTGACAACAATTGACTCCCACCCCCGCCTGATTACACTGGAGGCCCTGACTGTCAGAGCCCTTCCCAAAGCCTTGCACTGAGTGGGGATAGAGTGGGGATTTCCCAGCTCTTTGAGCCTCTTACTCCCCAGGCAGAAGCAGTGGCAGCCTTATAGCTGGATCACCAGGCTGCTAATTCAGGAAGGGGGGACTAGGAGAGAGAATCCACGAAAGCAAACTCTCTCATCGTTGGACCCTGCAAACGCCAACAAGCCTTGACTACCAGCAAGACTAAAGCCAATTATATGACATTGCCATAGAATCCCATCAACTGCAAATCCCTACCTAAATGTGACACAGGGGCAGAGCCTGGGGTACAGAGTCACCGACCAGGAAGAGGGAGAGAAAAGAAAAAGGAAGAAGTTAACATCTCAAAATCAAGAAAAATCAACAGACTTTACAACTTGTTCCACTAATTTTTTTTTGTTGTTGTTGTTGTTGTTGTTTGTTTCTTCTATCTTATTGCCTTTATTTCCTCCACCTCGGTCCTTCTATTCTCTGCCCATCTTATGCTTCCCTTTTCTTGAACTACACTACCCATAAGTGTTACATTTTATTTCTCTTCTTCATCCTCGCCCTCCTTTGGGGTTATACTCCAGGACACTTAACTCTCACTCTCTCCTCTTTTGTTTTTTTGTTTGTTTGTTTGTTTTTGCTTTATTTTGTTTTTTTCTCTTCCTTTTTTATTTCTTCCTTCGTTTTTCTCTTTTTCTTATTTTTTCCTTTCTATTCGTTTTTTCTTTTCTCGTTTTACTTTCCTCCCATTTAATCCTCAATCACGAACAAATTAGTTAATTTGGGACTCAAGGGTTTTTTTGGCTTTATTTTTCTTTTTCGCTTTTGTTTTTGTTTTTTTCTTTTTAGTTTATTTTTGTGGCATTTTGGGTCCTCCCAACCCAAGGTCTCCATAGTATTTGGTCTTTGCTCCACTTAATACAACATATTTTTACTTATTATTTTTATTTTTTTCTTCTTTATTATTCCTTTTTTTGTCCTTTTTTCTGGTTCCCTCTTATCCCTCTCATTATATCTCTTAGTTGACCATCACCCGCAGGCAGATCAACTTATACTTGTCTAAGATTTTCTTCCTTTTTTTTTTTTTTTTTTTTTTTTTGCATTTAGTAGGTCCCTACTCCACTTTTTTTTTTTTTTGCCCCCTTGAACTCTTCACTGCAAACCAGGCCCTCCATTATAGGCACAATATTTCCCTGAGGAGGGGAGAGGAGGGAAGGAGAAGAAAGAAAAAAAAAAGGGGGAAATAATAAATTATTACTGCTTTTTTTTGTGGGGTGTTTTACCCTTTGCTTTTTTTTTTTTTTTTTTTTTTTTTACTTTTTACTCTTTATTAATTCTAATTAGTGCTATCAACAAGACCACCCTCAGATGCCAATAAGAAAGAGGAAATCGAATATTATGGATACAAAAGAAAGAGAGGTAACACAAATAGATGTGGAAAAATCTATGGAGAAAAGACTTAACATATTGGAAGCCTTGGAGCTAAATGACAGACAATTTAAAATAGAAATCTTAAAAATACTCAGAGATATACAAGAAAACAAAGAAAGGCAATATAGGGAGATCAGAAAACAACTCAATGAACACAAAGAATATATTACCAAGGAAATTGAAACTATAAAAACAAATCAAACAGAAATGAAAAACTCAATTCACGAGCTGAAAAACGAGGTAACAAGCTTAGCTAGCAGAACAACCCAGATTGAAGATAGGATTAGTGAAATAGAAGACAAACAACTTGAGGCACAACAGAGAGAAGAAGAAAGAGACTCAAAAATAATAAAAAACGAGAAAGCCCTACAGGAATTATCTGACTCCATCAGAAAGAATAACATAAGAATAATAGGTATATCAGAGGGAGAAGAGAAAGAAAATGGAATGGAGAATATACTCAAACAAATAATAGACGAGAACTTCTCAAGCCTGTGGAAAGAACTAAAGCCTCAAATTCAAGAAGCAAACAGAACACCGAGTTTTCTTAACCCCAACAAACCCACTCCAAGGCACATCATAATAAAGATGACACAAACCAATGACAAAGAAAAAATTCTCAAGGCAGCCAGGGAAAAGAAGAGTACAACATATAAAGGAAGGCCTATTAGATTATCATCAGATTTCTCAGCAGAAACTCTACAAGCTAGAAGAGAGTGGACCCCAATATTTAAAGCCCTGAAAGAGAGGAACTTTCAGCCAAGAATACTATACCCATCAAAGCTATCCTTCAAGTATGAAGGAGATATAAAAACATTCACAAATACAGAAAAGATGAGAGAATTTATCACGAGAAAGCCCCCACTCCAGGAAATACTAAAGGGGGTTTTCCAACCAGATTCAAAGAACAAAAGAAAACAACACCACAAGTAACAGCTCCACCAAGAACACAATAAAACCAAACTTAAACTGTGACAACAAAGGGAAAAAAAAGGGGGGAGAGAATGGAGATTAACAGTAGCAAAGGACGATGAAGTGCAGAAATACTTATAAGATAGGGTACTACAATGAATATGGTAGGTACCCTTTTCATTACTTAATGGTAACCACCCTAGAAAAAACCACCACAAAAACACATGACTTAAAAAAGGTAGCAACAGAGGAAAGAAGTATGGAACACAAACAAACAGAAATAAATGATAGAAAAACAAAAGAGAAGAATCAAACAAGATACAAAACTAACAGAAAGCAATTTATAAAATGGCAGTAGGGAACCCACAAGTGTCAATAATTACACTAAATGTAAATGGATTAAACTTACCAATAAAAAGACACAGAGTAGCAGAATGGATTAAAAAAGAAAATCCAACTATATGCTGCCTACAAGAAACACATCTAAGCAACAAGGATAAAATCAAATTCAAAGTGAAAGGCTGGAAAACAATACTCCAAGCAAACAACACCCAAAAAAAAGCAGGTGTAGCAATACTCATATCTGATAATGCTGACTACAAGACAGAAAAAGTACTCAGAGACAAAAATGGTCACTTCATAATGATTAAGGGGACACTGAATCAAGAAGACATAACAATCCTTAATATATATGCACCAAACCAAGGAGCACCAAAATATATAAGACAGCTACTTATTGATCTTAAAACAAAAACTAACAAAAATACAATCATACTTGGAGACCTCAATACTCCGCTGACGGCTCTAGATCGGTCATCCAAACAGAGAATCAACAAAGACATAGTGGCCTTAAACGAAATACTAGAACACCTGGATATGATAGACATCTACAGGACACTTCATCCCAAAGCGACAGAGTATACATTTTTCTCTAGTGTATATGGAACATTCTCAAGAATTGACCATATGTTGGGCCACAAAGACAATATCAGCAAATTTAGAAAAATTGAAATTGTACCAAGCATATTTTCTGATCATAAAGCCTTGAAACTAGAATTCAACTGCAAAAAAGAGGGGGAAAAACGCACAAAAATGTGGAAACTAAACAACATACTTCTAAAAAATGAATGGGTCAAAGAAGAAATAAGCGCAGAGATCAAAAGATATATACAGACAAATGAAAATGAAAATACGACATATCAGAATCTCTGGGATGCAGCAAAAGCAGTAATAAGAGGAAAGTTCATATCACTTCAGGCCTATATGAACAAACAAGAGAGAGCCGAAGTAAACCACTTAACTTCACACCTTAAGGAACTAGAAAAAGAAGAACAAAGACAACCCAAAACCAGCCGAAGAAAGGAGATAATAAAAATCAGAGCAGAAATAAATGAAATAGAGAACAGAAAAACTATAGAAAAAATCAATAAAACAAGGAGCTGGTTCTTTGAAAAGATCAACAAAATTGACAAACCCTTGGCAAGACTCACCAAGGAAAAAAGGCACAGGACTCAAATAAATAAAATCCAAAATGAAAGAGGAGAGATCACCACAGACATCATAGATATACAAAGAATTATTGTAGAATACTATGAAAAATTATATGCCACCAAATACAACAATCTAGAAGAAATGGATAAATTCCTAGAACAATACAACCTTCCTAGACTGAGTCATGAAGAAGCAGAAAGCCTAAACAGACCAATCAGCAGGGAGGAAATAGAAAAAACTATTAAAAACCTCCCCCAAAATAAAAGTCCAGGCCCAGACGGTTATACTAGTGAATTCTATCAAACATTCAAAGAAGACTTGGTTCCTATTCTACTCAAAGTCTTCCAAAAAATTGAAGAAGAAGCAATACTTCCAAACACATTTTATGAGGCCAACATAACCCTCATACCAAAACCTGGCAAGGATGGCACAAAGAAAGAAAACTACAGACCAATATCTCTAATGAATACAGATGCTAAAATTCTAAACAAAATACTGGCAAACCGAATACAACAACATATTAAAAAAATAATACATCATGATCAAGTGGGATTCATCCCAGAATCTCAAGGATGGTTCAACATACGCAAAACGGTTAACGTAATACACCATATCAACAAAACAAAGAACAAAAACCACATGATCTTATCAATAGATGCAGAAAAGGCTTTTGATAAAATACAACACAATTTTATGTTTAAGACTCTCAACAAAATGGGTATAGAAGGAAAATATCTCAACATGATAAAGGCCATATATGATAAACCATCAGCCAACATCATTTTAAACGGCATAAAACTGAGGACTTTCTACCTTAAATCAGGAACAAGACAGGGTTGTCCACTCTCTCCACTCTTATTTAACGTGCTGCTAGAAGTTCTGGCCAGAGCAATCAGACAAGACAAAGAAATAAAAGGCATCCATATCAGAAAAGAAGAAGTAAAGGTATCACTTTTTGCTGATGATATGATCCTATACATCGAAAACCCGAAGGACTCCACAAAAAGATTATTAGAAACAATAAACCAATACAGTAAGGTCGCAGGATACAAAATTAACATACAGAAGTCCATAGCCTTTCTCTATGCCAACAATGAAATATTAGAAAACGAACTCAAAAAAATAATCCCCTTCACGATTGCAACAAAAAAAATAAAATACCTAGGAATAAACATAACAAAGAATGTAAAGGACCTATATAATGAAAATTACAAAGCATTGTTAAGGGAAATCGAAAAAGATACAATGAGATGGAAAAATATTCCTTGTTCTTGGATAGGAAGAATAAATATAATCAAAATGGCCATATTACCCAAAGCAATATACAAATTTAATGCAATTCCCATCAAAATCCCTATGAGATTTTTTAAAGAAACGGAACAAAAAATCATCAGATTTATATGGAACTATAAAAAACCCCGAATAGCCAAAACAATCCTAAGGAAAAAGAATGAAGCTGGGGGCATTACAATACCTGACTTTAAACTATATTATAGGGCCACAATAATCAAAACAGCATGGTATTGGCAGAAAAATAGACACTCAGACCAATGGAACAGAATAGAAAGCCCAGAAATAAAACCACATATATATGGTCAAATAATCTTTGATAAAGGGGCCAACAACACACAATGGAGAAAAGAAAGCCTCTTCAACAAATGGTGTTGGGAAAACTGGAAAGCCACATGCAAAAGAATGAAACTCGACTACAGCCTGTCCCCGTGTACTAAAATTAATTCAAAATGGATCAAAGACCTAAATATAAGACCTGAAACAATAAAGTACATAGAAGAAGACATAGGTACTAAACTCATGGACCTGGGTTTTAAAGAACATTTTATGAACTTGACTCCAATGGCAAGAGAAGTGAAGGCAAAGATAAATGAATGGGACTACATCAGAATAAAAAGTTTTTGCTCAGCAAGAGAAACTGATATAAAAATAAACAGACAGCCAACTAAATGGGAAATGATATTTTCAAACAACAGCTCAGATAAGGGCCTAATTTCCAAAATTTACAAAGAACTCATAAAACTCAACAACAAACAAACAAACAATCCAATAAAAAAATGGGAAGAAGACATGAATAGACACTTCTCCCAGGAAGAGATACAAATGGCCAACAGATATATGAAAAGATACTCAGCTTCATTAGTTATTAGGGAAATGCAAATCAAAACTACAATGAGATACCACCTCACCCCTGTTAGATTAGCTATTATCAACAAGACGGGTAATAGCAAATGTTGGAGAGGCTGTGGAGAAAAAGGAACCCTCATTCACTGTTGGTGGGACTGTAAAGTAGTACAACCATTATGGAGGAAAGTATGGTGGTTCCTCAAAAAACTGCAAATAGAACTACCTTATGACCCAGCAATCCCTCTACTGGGTATATACCCCAAAACCTCAGAAACATTGATACGTAAAGACACATGTAGCCCCATGTTCATTGCAGCACTGTTCACAGTGGCCAAGACATGGAAACAACCAAAAAGCCCTTCAATAGAAGACTGGATAAAGAAGATGTGGCACATATACACTATGGAATACTACTCAGCCATAAGAAATGATGACATCAGATCATTTACAGCAAAATGGTGGGATCTTGATAACATTATAAGGAGTGAAATAAGTAAATCAGAAAAAAACAAGAAATACATGATTCCATACATTGGTGGAACATAAAAATGAGACTAAGAGACATGGACAAGTGTGTGGTGGTTACCAGGGGTGGGGGGAGGGAGGACAGGGGGAGAGTTAGGGGGAGGGGGAGGGGCACAGAGAACTAGATAGAGGGTGGCGAAGGACAATCTGACTTTGGGCGAGGGGTATGCAACATAATTTAATGACAAGGTAACCTAGACATGTTTTCTTTGAATATATGTACCCTGATTTATTAATGTCATCCCATTACCATTAATAAAAATTTATTTAAAAATATATATATATATATATTATATTAAATGAATGAAGAAAATAAGGTGCTATAACTAGTCAAGGGAGAATGTGAAGACAACACATTTATACCTTGACATATATGGGCACATATATATAGATCCATTCATCAATAATTGGAATGCTGAAATATGTTTGTTAAGAAATGTAGGGGTCAGAAAACCTTTTCTGTAAAAGGCTACATAACAAATATTTTTTGCAGGCCACACTTTGTTGTGACACAATTGTGTGCGCATGTACACTCGTATGTGCGTGTATTTATAATTCATTAAAAATTCAGAAACCATTCTTAGCTTACAGGCCATTTTAAAAACAGACTACAGCCTAAAACTAGCCTGTAGGCCATATAGTTTGATAACTACTACCTAGAGTAATAAAATGTAATATCTGGACAATTCTTTCCAAAGGGCAGAGATCAGTTGTACCAATATTATACACTATTTATTTGTATTTCTATGAACAAGAATAATTTACTTTATTGTCCTTTTTCTATAACTCAACATCTATTTCTGCAGACTATAAAATAGCCTAGTCAAGAGAAAAACAGTCAATGAACACACCCCTATAAAACCAGGAAAACTTCACAGGATCTACTGACCAAAACCCAACACTCTACTGAAAAGGTCATCCTGGAATTTCTTCTGCCCATTTCCAAGTTTTTAATTATATTTTTGTAAATCACTATATTTGACAATATATTTTACAATAGTTAAATATATTTGACAATAGTTAAGTATATGAGCTTTACATAAATCTCAGTTTAAATCTCTGGAATTCCATTTATATGGTATTTGACTTTGAAGAAATAATTTAATTTCTATAAATTTTGGAATATTTATATGTCTGGGAAATAATGTTATGAACACTTCACTGGTAATTTTAATGTTAAATGAAGTAGTATCTATATCAGCCTGTTTTCTCCTTCCTTATCCCCAGTTTTTAGGATTCCTTTCTGAAGTCACAACATCTCAAAACTAACAACAGACAGTTATTATACTGTGATTCAAAACTTGAATCTTTCAGGCCATCTTCATCATTATTCTTCTCCTCATATAAAATATGGGTGGACCAATGTGTTCTTTATAAATGTAAGCTAGTTATTAACTTTTTTATTGAAATTCTAAATTTTTAAATTAAATTTATTGGGGTGACATTGGTTAACAAGATCATATAGGTTTTGAGTGTGCTTTTTTATGACTCATTATCTGTATTTTACATTGTGTGCTCACCATCCAAAGTCAAACAGCCTTTTGTCACCATATATTTGCCCCCCTTTATTTCTCACCACTTCTGATAAACTACTCTCTTCCTTCTGGTAACCACCATACTGTTGTCTGTGTCTATAAGTTTCAGTTTTATATCCCATATATGATGCTAAAACCAATGGTAAAATATTATTTTATTGGGAATTAAGAGTAAATAAAAAATGGTGAAATAAAACTGGTTGTAAAAATGTAACATAACAGGATCATAAATATCACTTTAATGAATTTATTCATTTAGGAAGTCCACATTTGTTTTAATTATCCCTCACACCAAGAAATTTCCATGGTAGGTTTACTTCACAAGTTTCTGAATTCTAAAATTTTACACATAAATTTATTCTCCTTTGGTGTATAATCTCCAATACATGTGCTATGTTTTCTACAACATCTATTCACTGAAGCCTTAATACAAATTTAGGACAGAATATGAAAATACTTATTAAGCATTTACTTTATACTAGGCACTGTGTGCTAGATTCAGTGAAACAAATATAATGAAAGGCTAAAAGTTCAGCAAACTAAAGTCTAATGTTCTATAGACAATTTTTAATTTCAACATTTGTAGCACATATCAGTAATGGCTGCTTTCAGGGTTTTATAATTTCTACCAAGAACTAAAGGTTGATCTTCACTGAAAGTGATTAGTTAATAGGCATTTCAAAGGCACTTGTGGTATAAAAGTCCGACACATGCATGCAAAGTTGAACCTGACAAAAGCCTCTGTTGGCTTGTCTCTAGGGCATAGGGACAGAGATAAAATAAAATAAAGGCAAATGAACTAAATAAACAAAGGTTGAAAAAATGCTCCTTAAGAAAATTAGTTCATATGAAGATTTTATTTTATAATTGCTTCACTTAAGTGCAAATTATTTATAACTTTTATTCATCTCTATCACCAAACCACTTACAACATCTTGAATTCCCATAAGCAAAGTCTTTAAATATATTTCAAGGATGTACATTCAGCAGTATCAATTAGAAAACTTATTAAAGACCAGATAAAAGGAACCAGCATCAAAGCATATGATTTTATAGATGTTAATATTGAAATGCCACTATTTACTTAAGAAAGTATTCTATAGTAATCAAAATATTTAAATTTTCTACTGTCAACCCTTAAAACTACAGTAGTCACCCTTATCTGTAGTTTTACTGTTCATGATTTTAGTTACTCAAGGTCAAATGTGGCCTGAAAATATTAGATGCAAATTCCAGCAATAAACAATGCATGAATGTAAACTGCACACAGATCTGAGTAGTATGTTATAATCTCTCTGCTCCGTTCCACCTGGGATGCGAATCATCTTTTAGTCAGGCATATCCATACTATACACTCTACCCATCCATTACTCACTCAGCAACCATCTTGGCTATGATCAGATGGACTATCAAGGTATTGCAGTGCTTGTGTTCAAGTAATTGTTATTTTACTTAATAATGACCCCAAAGCGCAAGAGTAGTGATGCTGGAAATTCAGATATGACAAAGAGTAGCTGTGAGTGCTTCCTTTCAGTGGAAAGGGTAAGTTCTTGATTTATTAAGGAAAGAAAAAAATTGTCTGCTGAGGTTGCTTAAATCTAAAGTAAGAACAAATCTTCTGTGAAATTGTGTAGAAGGGGGAAAAAAAAAACAACCCATGCAAGTTTTGCTGTCACACCTCAAACTGCAAAATTACAGTTACAGTGTGTGATAATCACTTAGCTAAGATGGTAAAGGCATTAAATTTGGGGGTGGAAGACATGAACAGAAAATGTATTCTCTGGACAGTAACAAGTTGCGCCAGAAAGCATTGAGCCTATAGATTTCAACAAGGGATTCCCTGAAACGAGTGACACTAAGCCATTTCCTCTGAGTAAGAGTAGTTACACAGATTCAGAAATAACTTTTGTTACAGTTTAATGTTTGAACTTCTTACTCCCACCTTCTCGGCTCTCCTTCATTTCATGCCACTTTCACTGCTACCCATCACTCAGCTTAAATATCACTTTGGCAAGAAATTTTTCTTAACCCTAAAACAGGATTAAGTTTTCTATTATGGACTATATGTTTCTGAGGCATTTCTAACTTTTCCTTTGAAATAATTTTAAAGTCACTCTATTAGTCTGGTTCTCCAGAGAAATGAAATGAATAGGATGCATGTGTATATAGAGAAAAAGAAATTCATTGTAAAGAACTGACTCACACTATTATGGAGACTGTGAAATCAAAGAACTGTAGTAAACATGTTGAGACCCAACAGAACCAGTGCTTATAGTTCCAATCGAAGTCCAAAACTTCAGAATTAAGAAAGTTGATGGTCTAAGTTTTAGCTTGAAGGCAGGTATATGTGAGACTCAGTTCAAGTCCAAAGACAGGGGGGAAAATGATGTCCCAGTTCAAAGAAGTCTGGCAAGAAGAATTTGTTCTGATTCATGGGCAGATCAGACTTTTGTTTAATTCAGGCCTTCAAGTAATTGAATAAGGCCCACCCATGTCAGCAAGAATAATCTGGTTTATACACTCTATAAATGTAAATGTTAATACTATTGAAAAACACCATCACAGACACTTTCAGAATAATGTTTAATGAGATATCTGGGCACTCCTGGCCCAGTGAAGTTGACATATAAAAATTAACCAAGACCTCAATTATTACTTTTAAATAATAATAACAAGAAGTGTGTTTGGCTTGCTCATCTAATACCAGTAACGCCCCAAAATAGTTGGCACTCAGTAAATAATTTTCTTTTTTATAAAGCACCAATTGAAGAGTACTTATTCAATATTTGTTATTAATAGAAAATTATTATGACTTTGATGAATATGAGCACACATATCTTTTACCTGACTTTCCATTTACAATGTACCAAGACTTCTTCCCTTGAAAATCTTGTCCATTTAGCAAAGCAAAGAATTTCTGGACTCATTTGTAATTTTTTAAACAATGCTTTAGTGATTCTCATTATAAATTCAATTGAGATGAAATGTCATTAGTTTTATGATGTAATTCACATATTACATAAAGTTTTATCATATATAAAATTCATTTCATTGATTTCACCATCCCCTTCAGATATATTCTTATTGGCTCTTATCCACTTTGCCAGCAAATTTCTCAAAAAGCTGTCAATATGTGCTGTCTCTATTTCATCATCTACCTCAACAAATTTCAGTCTGATCTCATCTTAGTTGTTGCTAAATTGCCAATGACACTTTTATGCCATTATGTGTAATGATTAATTTAAAATCTTTATCAAACTTGATCTGTGGCATTAATACTACTGACCTCACAATTCTCTTGGAAACACACCTTTACCCCAGGTTCTTTGACTTCACATTTTCTTCTCATCTCTCTCCTCTCTCCTTTCTGAGTCTCCTATGGGATCACCCTCCTCCTGACGCCTTCTCCCTCCTGGTTCCCCACCATTGGAGCTTCTCCTCCCTCTGTGATAGGTCCTCTTCCAAACTGCCTTTCCTCCAGGATCTTTAACTCACTAATATGAAGAAAATTTGCACCTAGAATTTTTCTCTGTATTTCATACTATATACCTTGTTATGACATTTTATTGATAAGTTTCAAATTCCACCTCATCCCTGATAGCTCTAAATCCTGGTTTTTACTCATTGTTTTTAATCTCAATGAAAGTTAATACCATACTTTCAGTTATGTGAATTTGAAAAATAGTTGTTCATACTTCCCATCTATCACATTTTTTTCATCTAGAATAATCCTGTTTATTCTCTCTTATATATATCTTTAATTTCCTCCACTTCTTGTTCTTTCCCTCTGCCTCCTCTTAATTCCAAGATAACACTACCTCTGGCCTGCATGGCTGCAATAATTATTAACTTTTCTTTCCCCATGAGTTCATTTCTAGACACTCCAATCTATTATCCATGCTGCAACTAGAATGACCTTTTCAAAATGGAAGACTAATCATATAGTGTTTCCAATGCATAAAACATTTCAATGAGTGTACCTTGTATTTAGCATGAAAAGTAAAAATCTTAACATACTTTTAAGTCACTGCATCATCATACCTACATACCTTCCTCTACATTTCCAGATGCATCTTTAACTTATCCCACTCCATCTTTTTCTCTTACCTCCCCCCCCCACACACACACACACTGCACTCTAGATGCATGGGCTTTGTCTCATGCTTTATGCTTTTCATAGGGCATAGCCTTGTGAAAAATTTCAACCCCAATACACTCAGACATAATCTACTCCAGTTAACAGATTGTTATAAGTCTGACATTAGATGCGCTTAAAACATCATGTACCTCTCATTTAGGTTACATAAAATTGTATGTGTTTTATCATTTTATCCAAGTCTATTTTTCCAAGTAAATTACAACATCCATTGGAGTAACTAATGTCCCTTTTATTCATAATTGTGTCCCCAGATCCTCCCTGGCACATGAATTGATTAATGATGAACTAAACAAATAAAAATTGAGTGTCAATTGTATGCAGGCACCACAAAGGTTATATAAAAATATATTGGAGGTCTTGTTCCATTTGCAATGGAACCAGGGCCCTAGAGGAGCAGAGCATCATCCCCTAGTGGGCTTGCTGTGTGAATCCTGGTCAGGGTGCATGCAGGAGTCTGTCTCTACCTCCCTTCCTCTCACTAAAAATAAAATAACATTAAATAAATGTGTGTGTGTGTGTGTATACTGGAGGCCTTGCCTGAGTGATTTAGTGGATAAAGCACCATCCTGGGGCACCAAGTTCATAGGTTCTATTCTCCAGTCAGGGCCTATGCAAGAAGCTATAAATGAGTACACAATTAAATGGAACAACTAAGTGGAAAAAATAATTGATGCTTCTCTAACCTCTCTCTTTCACTCTTTTTCTCTCCCTCCCTTCCACCCTTCCAACTTCCTCCCTCTCTCTCTCTCTCTCAAATCAATGGAAAAATTAAAAATATATATATTGGAGATGGCCCTTAAAAGAGCTTATCTGTTAGTTTTGGAGACAAACATAAATAGAATTAAAAACCAAATACTACACTTAGCAATTAACATCTAACACCTATAGCATAAGAAGTCACAACACAGCTTAAATATAATTTATAAAGCAATACAAGAAATAAGATGTTTATACCCAGAATGGTCTAATAATGATTTATGGATGAAAAGAGTCTTGAATTTGACTCTAAAAAATTGGAGGGAGTTGGATAGTCAAAATGAAGATGGTTGAAGTTTCTAGGTTGAAAAATGGAATCAGCAACCCTCCAGAGGCAGGCTCGACTCAGGTATCAAGGTCAGTTGTGATGCCCTCCCGGTAGGCCATGAATGGCCAATGTTCTGTGGAGATGAAGACAGACTGTAGTTCTAGAATGTGATAAAAGCCATACTGTGGTATGATAAGAATTTTAATGACTGGAAATTCTAAAACAAAGCTTTAGTAGTATATTTCTGCAAGGTACTAGAAGCACCATTGCTGTATAACTGGAATATGACCAGGGTAGGGGGAAGTATAAAAACACAATGGTGGGAGAGACAAGATGGCGCTGGAGTAGGCGGACGTACCAGCATCTACCTCCCAGAACCAAAGTGGATTACAAACTAATTTTATGAACTATCAGCTGGAAAAACCAACTTTGGACTAAACTAAAAGGACTCTTCAACCAAGGAACGCTGAACATGCCACACAGAGACTGGTAGGAAAAGCGGAAACGCGGAGAGGGTTGCCCAGCTCCTCGGAGCGAACGGCAGCAGGGAGAGACTCGCGTGGTGGGAAGTGAGTTTAGCAGAGGGGAAAGGGTCCTGAGCCCCAGGAACAAAGCCCCAGCCTGCAGCCCCAGACCCCAGAAGAGGCGTAAAGACAGTATTTAGCCAGAAACAAGTCAGGATACTGTTTGTGAGGGAGTCTGATTTCTCAGACCCAGGATCCTTCTTAAAGGGACCACGCAGAACATCTCTCTCACAAACACTCACCCGGGGCTCCTGGAGACGGAGGGAGAGGGGAGAGAACCACAGTAACAGGAAGAGAGTATAATCTAGGAGGCACAGGGAGAAACATTTTGGGAGATAGCCACCCTAACCCCTGGGACGAGTCACTCCCCAAAGCTGAAGTGAATATTTCCCCTGGAAATAGCAATACCAGCAAAGGGAAGCAGGAGAGCAGCCAAACAAGCTCCCCCGCAGCATTCAGAGCAGAGTCGCATAGAAGGAGGGAGCTTTCGGGTCTACAGTAGTGAGTCTTAGGGTCCGAGCTGCAACGCCCCCACCCACGCGGCTGAGGGTGAGCCGGAGGGCGGGCGGCAGCGGGAGACAAAGCGCGGTTCTGCTGGCAGGGTTGGAAGCCGGCTGGCCACCACTGGGCTCAGGTGTGAGCTCAATCTTGCCCGGCTAGGGAGAAGGGGGCGTGCAAAAGCGGCCAAGCTCAGCTGCCGGCAGCCTGTAATCCAGCCTCGGGAGAAGGGCGGGAAACCCGGAAAGGGTAGAAACCAGCCCCGGAGCAAGGGCAGAGGAGCACATCCCTGCCCCAACCATGCAACCCAGGCTTGCGGTCTGACTTGGTAGCCGGCTCCTCCCGCGGGGGTGGAGCCAAAAGCCCAGAAGAGGGGGAGTTCCGCTACGGAGCTGAGCTTGGGCATGCAGCCCTGCCTGGTGGTAGAGCCAAGGCTAGCAGCTGTTTCTTGAGTGGGATCATCCGGCAAAGGCAGGGCGAAAGCTCGGAAACAGGCGGAGACCCGCAGCTGAGCAAAGGTGCTCGCCAGTGCCCTCAGGACCGAGCATAACATCACACACGGGGGTGGGGCAAAGGCCAAGGCCACCAACCCTTGTGCACCCAAGCACGTGATCACAGCCACTCCCGTGAAGAGAAAATGCGGAGGCAGAGAAATACAACACAAATAAACCAAGAGAAATCTCCAGAAAAGGACCTAAGTGAATCAGATATAACCAAATTACCAGATGCAGAGTTTAAAATAACGATTGTTAGGATGCTCAAAGATATTAGAACCACCATAGATGGCCATTACGAAAACCTAAATAAAGAGATAACAAATATAAAAAAGGACATTGAAATAATAAAAAAGAATCAGACAGAAATGACAAATACAATATCTGAAATAAAGAATACAATGGAAGGAATTAAAAGCAGGATGGATGAAGCAGAGAATCGAATCAGTGAGTTAGAGGACACAATAAATAAAGGCACGGAAGCAGAGCAGAAAAAAGAAAAAAGACTCAAAAAGTCTGAGGAAACTCTAAGAGAGCTCTGTGACAACATGAAGAGAAATAACATCCGCATCATAGGGGTTCCTGAAGAAGAAGAGAAAGAACAAGGGGTAGAGAATTTGTTCAAACAAATTATAGTGGAAAACTTCCCCCAGTTAAGGCAGGAAAATGTCTCACATGTTCAGGAAGCACAGAGAACTCCATTAAGGAGAAACCCAAAGAAACCAACACCAAGACACATCATAATTAAATTACCAAAGCTAAATGATAAAGAGAAAATATTAAAAGCTGCGAGAGAAAAAAAGACTATCACCTACAAAGGAGCCCCCATAAGGATGACTTCTGACTTCTCAACAGAAACACTTGAGGCCAGAAGGGAATGGCAAGAAATATTCAAAGTAATGCAGAACAAGAACCTACAACCAAGACTACTTTATCCAGCAAGGCTATCATTTAAAATTGAAGGAGAAATAAAAAGCTTTACAGACAAAAAAAAACTCAAGGATTTCACTGCAACCAAACCAAGGCTGCAAGAAATGCTAAGGGACCTGTTGTAAACAGGTCAAAGGAAAAAAAGAACATAGCAAAAGAGAAAAACAGTTTTAAAGAAAAAAAATGGCAATAAACAATTACATATCAGTAATAACCTTAAATGTTAATGGATTAAACGAGCCGATCAAGAGACATAGGGTAGCTGCGTGGATAAGAAAACAGGACTCATACATATGCTGTCTACAAGAGACACACCTTAAATCAAAAGATGCACACAGACTGAAGATAAAAGGATGGAAAAAAATATTTCACGCAAATGGAAAGGAAAAAAAAGCTGGGGTAGCAATACTTATATCAGACAAAATGGACTTTAGAACAAAGACGATAGTTAGAGATAAAGAAGGTCACTACATAATGATAAATGGAGCAATCCAAAAGGAAGATATAACCATTATAAATATCTACGCACCTAATATAGGAGCACCTAAATATATAAAGCAGACTTTGATAGACTTAAAGGGCGAGATCAACAGCAATACTATAATAGTAGGAGATTTCAATACCCCATTAACATCATTAGATAGATCCTCAAGAAAGAAAATTAACAAAGAAACAGCAGACTTAAAGGACATATTAGATCAACTCGATCTAATAGATATCTTCAGAACCTTTCATCCTAAAGCAGCAGAATATACATTCTTTTCAAGCGCTCATGGTACATTCTCTAGAATAGACCACATGTTAGGGCACAAAAACGGGCTCAATAAATTTAAGAAGATTGAAATCATATCGAGCACTTTCTCTGATCACAATGGCATTAAACTAGAAATCAACCACAATAAAAAAATTGAAAAACATTCAAACACTTGGAAACTAAATAGCACAATATTAAACAATGAATGGGTTAACATTGAGATCAAAGAAGAAATTAAAAAATTCCTAGAAACAAACGATAATGAGCATACATCAACTCAAAATTTATGGGACACAGCAAAAGCAATCCTGAGAGGGAAGTTTATAGCATTACAGGCATACCTCAAGAAGCTAGAAAAAGCTCAAATAAACAACTTAACCCTGCATCTAAAAGAACTAGAAAAAGAACAGCAAGTAAAGCCCAGAGCTAGTAGAAGGAAGGAAATAATAAAGATCAGAGCAGAAATAAATGACATAGAGGCTAAAGAAACAATACAGAGGATCAATGAAACCAGGAGCTGGTTCTTTGAAAAGGTAAACAAGATCGATGAACCTTTAACAAGACTCACCAAGAAAAAAAGAGAGAGGACTCAAATAAATAAAATTAGAAACAAGAGTGGAGAAATAACAACTGACACAACAGAAATACAAAATATTGTAAGAAAATACTATGAAGAACTGTATGCCAAAAAACTAGACAACCTAGATGAAATGGAAAAATTCCTTGAATCATATAATCTTCCAAAAATCAATCTGGAAGAATCAGAAAACCTAAACAGACCAATTACAACAAATGAGATTGAAACAGCTATCAAAAAACTCCCAAAAAAGAAAAGTCCTGGGCCTGATGGCTTCACAAGTGAATTCTACCAAATATTCAAAAAAGAACTAACTCCTATCCTTCTCAAGCTATTTCAAAAAATTCAAGAGGAAGGAAGACTCCCAAACTCCTTTTATGAGGCGAGCATAATTCTGATTCCAAAACCAGGCAAAGACAACACAAAAAAAGAAAATTATAGGCCAATATCCCTGATGAACTTAGATGCAAAAATCCTCAACAAAATATTAGCAAACTGGATCCAGCAATATATGGAAAAAATCATACACAATGATCAAGTAGGATTTATTCTTGGGAGGCAAGGCTGGTACAATATTCGCAAATCAATCAATGTGATTCATCACATAAACAAAAGAAAGGAGAAAAACCACATGATAATTTCAATAGATGCAGAAAAGGCATTTGATAAAATCCAGCACCCATTCATGATCAAAACTCTCAGCAAAGTGGGAATACAGGGAACATACCTCAACATGATAAAGGCCATCTATGACAAACCCACAGCCAACAACATACTCAATGGGCAAAAATTAAAAGCAATCGCCTTAAGATCAGGAACAAAGCAGGGGTGCCCCCTTTCACCACTCTTATTCAACATAGTTCTGGAAGTCCTCGCCACAGGAATCAGACAAGAAAAAGAAATAAAAGGCATCCAAATTGGAAAAGAAGAAGTAAAACTATCATTATTTGCAGATGACATGATATTGTATATAGAAAACCCTAAAGTCTCAGTCAAAAAACTACTAGACCTGATCAAAGAATTTGGCAAGGTGGCAGGATATAAAATCAACACTCAGAAATCAGAGGCATTTTTATACACTAATAATGAACTGTCAGAAAGAGAAATCAGGGAATCAATCCCCTTTACCATTGCAACCAAAAAAATAAAGTACCTAGGAATAAATCTAACTAAGGAGATTAAAGACTTGTACTCAGAAAATTATAAAACATTGATAAAGGAAATCAGGGAAGATACAAATAAGTGGAGGCATATACCGTGCTCATGGTTAGGAAGAATAAACATCATTAAAATGTCTATATTACCCAAAGCAATTTATAAATTCAATGCAATACCAATGAAAATACCAATGACTTACTTCAAAGACATTGAACACATATTCCAAAAATTTATATGGAACCAAAAAAGAACACGAATAGCCTCAGCAATCCTGAAAAGGAAGAAAAAAGCGGGAGGTATCACACTTCCAGATATCAAGTTATATTATAAGGCCATTGTACTCAAAACAGCATGGTACTGGCATAAGAACAGGCACATAGATCAATGGAACAGAACAGAGAACTCATAAATAAACCCACAGCTCTATGCACAACTGATATTTGACAAAGGAGGTAAGACAATACAATGGAGTAAAGACAGCCTCTTCAACAAATGGTGTTGGGAAAACTGGACAGCTACCTGCAAAAAAATGAAACTAGACCACCAACTTACACCACTCACAAAAATAAACTCAAAATGGATAAAAGACTTGAATGTAAGCCGTGAAACCATAAGCATCTTAGAAGAAAACATAGGCAGTAAGCTCTCTGACATCTCTCGCAGCAATATATTTGCTGATTTGTCTCCACAGGCAAGTGAAATAAAAGACAGGATAAACAAATGGGACTTTATCAAACTAAAAAGCTTCTGCACAGCTAAAGACAATAAGAACAGAATAAAAAGACAAACTACACAATGGGAGAACATATTTGACATAGCGTCGGACAAGGGGTTAATAACCAAAATTTATAAAGAACTTGTAAAACTTAATACCAGGAAGACAAACAATCCAATCCAAAAATGGGCAAAAGAAATGAATAGACACTTCTCCAAAGAGGACACACAGATGGCCAATAGGCATATGAAAAAATGTTCAACATCACTAATCATTAGAGAAATGCAAATTAAAACTACAATGAGATATCACCTCACACCAGTCAGAATGGCGCTCATCAATAAAACAACACAGAATATGGGCTGGCGAGGATGTGGAGAAAAGGGAACCCTCCTGCACTGCTGGTGGGAATGCAGACTGGTGCAGCCACTATGGAAAACAGTATGGAGATTCCTCAAGAAATTAAAAATCGAACTGCCTCTTGACCCAGCTATACCACTGTTAGGAATATACCCCAAGAACACTATAGCACTGTTTGAAAAGAAGAAATGCACCCCCATGTTTATGGCAGCATTGTTCACAATAGCAAAGATTTGGAAACAGCCCAAGTGTCCATCAGAGGACGAGTGGATTAAAAAGCTTTGGTATATATATACTATGGAATACTACTCAGCCATAAGAAATGATGACATAGGATCTTTTACAACAACATGGATGGGCCTTGATAACATTATACTGAGTGAAAGAAGTAAATCAGAAAAAACTAAGAACTATATGTTTTCATACATAGGTGGGACATAAAGATGAGACTCAGAGACATGAACAACAGTGTTGGGGTTACAGGGTGGGGGGAGGAGAGGGAGGGGGTTGGGGGAGGGGAGGGTCACAAAGATCATGACTTTTCAGCATTTGCCATATTCCCCCCTTAATCTATAGACAGACAGCAAATATTTACGTATGGTGTTCCCACTACAAAGACTGCTGTCTTAGGGACAAATGCTGATAAACTACTTCAGCAGTTCCTCCTTCTTCAAAGACTTATATGTCAACATAGAGCTCCATGTTTCATAGGACATACTCAAGCTCACTCCATGCTCCCTGGAGCTTTAGCACAAGGGAATGCCCCCTCCCTTTTTTTTTTTTTTTTTTTTTTTTTAGTATTTTTTCTTTTATTTATTTATTTTTTGTATATTTCTGAGGATGGGGATGGGGAGGCAGTCGGACAGGCTCCTGCATGTGCCTGACTGGGATCCATCTGGCATGCCTACCGGGGGGAATGCTCTGCCCATCTGGGGTGTTGCTCTGTTACAACCCGAGCCATTCTAGCAACTGGGGCAGAGGCCGTGGGGCCATCCTTAGTGCCCAGGGTGGATTTGCTCCGGTGGAGCCTTGGCTGCGGGCGGGAGGAAAGAAACGAAGAGGAAGGAGAGAGGGAGGAGTGGAGAGGTAGATGGGCACTTCTCCTGTGTGCTCTGGCCAGGAATCGAACCCGGGAATCCTGCACACCAGGCCAATGACTCCGACGGGTCTACTATATCATGCTTTTTACTTAAAAAAAAAAAAAAAAAATTACATTTCTTTTGAATGCTGATGAGCAGGAGACACCAAATCTTTTTCGCCTGCAAACTACTACCCTCTTTATTAGATCTAGCTAATAACACTGTTCTGTCTTTTTTCCAAACAGCTCCAGATATATGGAAAAGATTTATATAGGCGGATGGGGATCCTCAAACCCCTCAGCGAGATCTTCTGAGAATGGCTTTTAAGATACCTAGAGGCAGAAAAAGCCCAATAGAGATCAGGGGAACTACCAGCTTTTAGGATACACCCTTAAAGGCTCCAACGCCCCAAAGGGGTCTCATAGGATGCCATCTGGGTCCTGCTTCAATAGTGGAAAGGAAGGTCATTGAGCTAAAGCCTGCCAGGCTTACACACCTCTGCTGCGAGGAAACAGGGATACTGGAAGGTGGGCTTCCCCCTCGCTCCTCTAAGGGAGGGTTCAGTCTCTTCCAGTCCTGCTCCAGCCACCTATGACCTAACCTTGCCCAGAAAGCTGGGGTTTGCCACTGAAGGCTGAAGGTGCCCAGGGCCATCGGCCCCACCTACAACACTGTGGACGAGCCTAGGGTATTTCTTCCAAGAAGCAGGTAAACTGATCTCATTCGCACAAGGGCCACTTAACTATGTTTTGCCTGAATAGTCAGGTTTTTTATTCTTCCCTCAAAGATCTCTGTTGTGGGTGTTGATAGTCCTATTTTCTGCTGCTTTGCTTAATATATAGTGTTTCCTTTATCCCTCCTACCTCAATGCCCCACTCATATTTCAGGCTGGGACCTACTCCTAATTTAGAGCTCTCTTTCCTCCTTTAGCCAACTTGTATTATGAATTTACCTTTGCCACCCAGCTTAGTGTATCCCAAGGTTCTCTTTACCAGGCCACAGTCACAGAGCTCCAGGAAAAAGCTACCTGGTCTCAACTCTCCAGGCAGAGGAGAACAGAAGCTTCATATCGACGCATGCTGCAAATGGCTTTTTCCAGTCTACCTGAATCATTACCAGCTAGAAGCAGCGGTCATTGAGACTTGGACATGAGCTGCAAAATATAGAATGGTGACAACAATTCCAGTGCCATGCGGACTTTTCCTGTGGGGAACTTTCCTGGACTCCTGCTCCCTGTGACAGCTCCTAATAGACTGAACTGTGGTTGGGTTGCATTTTTCAGGGATTTGGCATGGTGATGGGGCCAACTTGGACTTGGGGAACATGTTAAGGACACTACTCTTTTAGGGATTCTTGCTGTATTGGCCAAGAGTTTGCTTAAAGGCTTTTAATCACTGTAAAAAAAAAATAGAGGACTGGATGAAGAAGATGGGGCACATATACACCATGGTATACAATTCAGCTAGGAGAAATGGTGACATTGGATCACTTATAGAGGAATGGTGGAGTCTTGGTAGCATTGTGCGGGGTGAAATAAGTGAATCAGAAAAAAACAGGAACTGCAGGATTCCATACATTGGTGGGACATAAAAGCGAGACTAAGAGGCATGGACAGGAGTGTGGTGGCTATGGGGAGGTGGGGGGAGGGAAGGAGGGAGAGGGGGAGGGGGAGGGGTACAGAGAGAACTGGATGGAGGGTGGCGGAGGATGATCTCGCTTCGGGTGATGGGTATGCAACAGAACTAAATGACAAGATAACCTGGAAATGTTTTCTTTGAATGTATGTACCCTGATTTATTGATGTCACCCCATTAAAATAAAAATTTATTTAAAAAAAAAAACAAAACAAAACACAATGGTTTGTTTTTTTAAAAAAAAGTTTTTTTTAAGTGTCTCAGAAGAAGTAGTGACTTAAGATAATAAAAAAAGTTTTAAACCAGCTCACAAAGTTGTAATCTTATTGGACAGTTTCTCAAATCTCAACAAGGTCTTTACAGTTTTAAGCACATAAAACAGAATTTCTCCTTCCTCTCACTATTAAGAGCTATTGCATGCCTTTAACATTCTACTTTTTATGCATAGATTCACCCACAGAATCTTCTTTTAAAGAAAACTGACCAAAGTTTTTTTTGCCAACAATCCTTGGAAATTGATCCCTCATTTTGAAAATTGTTTTTCTTGAAAGGCCACCTCTAAAGAACAAAGTAGCATATTTGGCAATACCAAACACAAACATATTACTTTTTCCGTGAAATCATTATTTTGTAATAGAAGATATGTGAAACTCACAACCTCTTTCACAGAATTCCTTACATAGAAATGCTAATAAAAATATCAATGCTATAGTAATTTAAAGCATTTTTGTGGGTGTGCATCAATAACAAATATCAGACTGTGTCACAAGATTACAAAATCACAATATCTAGTCTGGAAAAACTCAATATTCAGAAATAGACTTTTGTTTAATATGATTTCTTATCAAATTAACATATCACATAGTTTTAAGAGTCAAATGTTTTCACAAGGCTTGTTTTGAAAAAGATCAGTTATCTCTTTCCCTCGCTCCCAACTCTGCTTCCCGCTCTGAGAGATTTCCACTTAACTACTTAATTTCAGATTTAGGCATTAGCTATGGACTTACAACTACGGAAGCTGAGAATCTCACTCTTGTTCAATCTCTGTGCTCTACCTGGGTCCAACCATATGTACAGTTTCCATCCTTCATCCTATTAATGTAGGCATAATATAATTTTGAGTAGACATATTCAATGTTTATTTTAACATGCAAACCAATTCACCCCTTAGTCATATGATATGTGGTGTCGTTTTCTTTCTGGCACAATCTGTTTTTCCTTCAATTAATAATTGTTCTGTTTATAGCTTGCTTAATTTTCTTTCTATCACTGGTTGAAACTCAAACTCTCTGCCAATCATTTAATCCCTCTCAATGAATTGGAACACATTTGTTATTCTATCTACTTCATCATTTTTGTAGTAATCACTTATGTAGCCTTCTGATTCAAACCAGTCTAAATACAGAGAACAGCTCTCATGGGATTTCTCTTCCTTGGGAATTCTCTTTACCTAGTAGCTTTTAAGTTAAATCCAATATTCGCTGGACCCAGTGTTTTTCTTTCTTTTTTATTCACTCACTTTTCTGGAATATATACTTGAATGACTTCCTAAAAAGTATGTTATTTTAACATTATACGAAGTGAAATAAGTAAATCAGAAAAAAACAGGAACTGCATTATTCCATACGTAGGTGGGACATAAAAGTGAAACTAAGAGACATTGATAAGAGTGTGGTGGTTATGGGGGGAGGGAGGAAAGGGAGAGGGAAAGGGGGAGGGGGGGGCACAAAGAAAACTAGATAGAAGGTGACAGAGGACAATCTGACTTTGGGTGATGGGTATGCAACATAATGGAACGATAAGATAACCTGGACTTGTTATCTTTGAATATATGTATCCTGATTTATTGATGGTGCCCCATTAAAAAAATAAAATTATTTTTTAAAAAAAGTATGTTATTTTTATTTATTTATTTTTTATTTTTTTATTTTTTTGTATTTTTCTGAAGCTGGAAATGGGGAGAGACAGTCGGACAGACTCCCGCATGCGCCCGACCGGGATCCACCCAGCACGCCCACCAGGGGTGATGCTCTGCCCACCAGGGGGCGATGCTCTGCCCCTCCAGGGCGTCGCTCTGCCACGACCAGAGCCACTCTAGCGCCTGGGGCAGAGGCCAAGAAGCCATTCCCAGCACCCGGGCCATCTTTGCTCCAATGGAGCCTCGGCTGCGGGAAGGGAAGAGAGAGACAGAGAAAAAGTATGTTATTTTTAAAGGTAAGGTGTTATTTTTAAAGGTAAGAGGTAAATATTTTTATTCATTTCATATCTTAACATAATTTATTCTCTTGACGTATCTTTGATATAAAATTCATGTTTAGTACTTGTTTTCCCTCAAAATTTGAAGGCAGTTATCCTTTAAAATAAGATTCCATCAATGTTGTTGAAAAGTTCAATTATATTTTTATTACTTGGTCATTACTATAAAATCTTGTTTCTTGAAAATTGTTGCATATCCTCCTCCACAATGTTCTAAGGTTTCATGACAATGGTCACAGTACAGATCTCATTTTACTCGCCATGCTTGTTACTCAGCAGAATGTCTCAATGTAAAGATATCCTTCAGTTTCACAAATATTCTTCAATTATTTCTTTGATGGTTATCTCCCCTGATTTTTCTTTCTGAATTGGCCCTTTAATTTTTTCTTCCTTTCTTATATTTATCTCCTTTCTTTCTTTCTTTCTTTCTTTTTGGAGGGGAGAATTTCTCAGCTTTATTTTTTGAACCACTTTTTAATATTCACTATCATTTCCATATAGCACTTCATTCTCAAATATAAAACTATAACAGCATTGTGTCCTTATTTCATGAAAGCAGTATTTCATAATATCTATTTTGGGGTTTTTTTTATCTTTCTTCTTTTGCAATGTCTCAATTTTCTCCAACGGGTTTGTCTTCTCTGTGTATAATTCTGTCTTAGGCTCTAATAGCAGAGCATTTATTTCATTGCCTAATGATTCCTGGTTGCCTGCACATAATGAAAAGTGGTCAAGTGATCACTTACCACCTGATTGGAAGTTCAATTCCATTTTTGGGATTCTTTATTGCTGGACTCATTGTAAGGTAGTCTGGATGAGCAAATAAGATAAAGAATCCAAATGTTATTATCATTAGGATTTCTTTCTCTCTTAAGCTTGTTAAATTCCATGGAGAAAATCTTTATAATCTTCCATCTAGAGCATAGAAGTCTGTCAGTATTCTGGGAGATCAGCAGTACAAAAACCTTAGAGGACCTCAACTTTCGATATGCAACCTTCCGTTTAATACCTACAATATTTAATACAATATCCTTACCCTCGAGTACACTTATCTTTTGCTAAAGTCTCCAGTCTACCTTTTCCAGAGAAGAAATGTCCAGTCTTCTGTCAGAATGAGGAGGGACAATTGCTTAACTACACACATGGTAGAATAGATAAAGGTGACATAATACTTTATATGTGAACTTTCAAACTATTGTCCTTTTTTTTAGCACCACTCTCATTCACTTTTCCAAAGTAACTATAGTAGTTAATTTTTGTGTTTTTTTTTTAGGTTCTGTGGTATATATATATATAAATAACTCCATTTTATCTCATATGACTAGGGTTTCCATGTAGTGAATGTAAATAATTGTGTCCAATCTGCTATCTCTATACCTCCTGATTAGTTCACTACAGTGTGTCCGTAAAGTCATGGTGCACTTTTGACCGGTCACAGGAAAGCAACAAAAGACGATAGAAATGTGACATCTGCACCAAATAAAAGGAAGACTCTTCTAGTTTCATACCTATTCAGTGTAGTTCGATGTGGGCTCACGCACACATTTTTTAGGGCTCCTTAGGTAGCTATCCCATATAGCCTCTACAGACTCGTCACTGACTGATGGCCTACCAGAACGGGGTTTCTCCACCAAACTGCCGGTTTCCTTTAACTGCTTATCCCACTGAGTAATGTTATTCCTATGTGGGGCACTTCGTTATAAATGTGCCAATATTCCATTGCACTTTGGTCACAGATTCAAATTTAGCGAGCCACAGAACACACTGAACTTTCCTCTGTACCGTCCACATCTTGACTGGCATGGCCATGGGCTGCTCCGCTGTATACATGGTGTTACATCATCATCTGCACATGTGCACATGCTGCTACATCATCCTACAGAAACTGGGAGGGTTTTCTTTTTATTTGATGCAGATTTCACATTTCTATCGTCTTTTGTTGCTTTTCTGTGACCGGTCAAAAGTGCACCATGACTTTATGGACACACTGTATATTATATTATATTATATTATATTATATTATATTATATTATATTATATTATATTAGTCCATATTAATGAGAATATTACTAAACATTTTGCAGTGCTCTTGTGAGGATTATATGAGATGATATTTTAGAAATACCAATAAGTGGGTCTGGCATTTTACATTATGTGCTTAATTAATATTCACTGTCCTTCCTTTTGAAACATCATCTATAATCACCTTTGTCTTACTCTCTCTTCTTGGCTGTCTCATCCATTCTCACTCTACTGATAAAAATACTGAGGTTCAGAGGGCTTCCTATGAGTTATACAAGGACATACAAACCATGAATGTCAAAGAGACTTAAGTGTGGCTCATTTTTTTTTTTTGTGTGTGTGTGTGTGTGTGTGTGTGTGTGTGTGTGTGTGTGTATTATTCTCTTTTGGTCTAAGCCCTCATGTATAAGGATACTAATATTCTTTTTGAAGAATTGGGCTTGTCATGTCCTCTAACAGATGAGTAAACTATAGCCATAAAACAATATTATACAAATGGCCTAAGGTGCTTAATTTAAAAGGAGCTATAACTGATTAGCCATGACAACAACATGATAATAAACTATTTCAACAGCTAGCCACAAATTGACAATACTTGTACTAAACAACTCTCAGAATTTGCACATTTCTCTGTAAGCCAGGTAAGAATATAACTATTTCTAAAAGGATCACATCCTATGACAAGCGGCTCTATTTTTGCTTTCATATCACCAGTCTGTACTTTGGAGCCAAACAGACTAGGTGAGTCTAGCTGAGGACTTTGACAAAATAAAATCCCAGGACTCACCTTTAGACAATCTGATACAAAAGGGTCTGCTGGAACCTAGATTTTCATTGTAAGCATTCTTAGGTGATTTGAGGTGCACCCAGGTTTAGAAGCCACCCTAGTGGATGGAGTACATGTTATCTAAATAGAGCAGAAACACTGGGATCTGTTCTTAGTGGATCAGTAAAATGTCTCAAGAAATGCTCTGGGAAGTTTCTATTACAGCTTTCCATTTTGGTGGCTCCAAATGATCATTTGAGTGAATTTTCTTCTTCATCATAAACTCTGAGCATATCTTCTAGCCCTGGATGACTAAACAGAGGACCAAGTTGAAGTGGCAATGAAGACACTCAAGGCCTTTCAGCATTACCGTATTCTATAGAAGCTTTTCCAGCACACACGAACACTGTGTGCTCTCAACCCACCAATAAATTAGCTAACAGCTTTGCTTTGACACTTAGAAATTAAATAAAGAGTGTTAACTGCTGGAGACAGATCTTGGATGGAATATGTTGGTCTTCCATGGAAAGTACTATCACCGAGGGATTGCATTTACCCAAACTTTTACATAATTTTATAGGAGTAGAAATTACACTTAGTAAGGTGTTCATGAGGGAACAAAGAAATTGATGAACTCTTCATTTGCAAAAATAAGGAATTTTACCTGCACAAGAAAGAGTAGATAGGTTTGTATCATCACACTGATGGGGATTTTTTTTATGAATCCGGCTTCCTTAAAAATTCTTGTGAATT
Organism: Saccopteryx leptura; assembly: GCF_036850995.1. NCBI lineage: Eukaryota > Metazoa > Chordata > Mammalia > Chiroptera > Emballonuridae > Saccopteryx > Saccopteryx leptura. Next base: position 157,252,814 of record NC_089505.1, on the reverse strand, counting down.
TAGCATAAGGTCCATATGGTGTATTTACAGATGTTAAGCTCTAAATGAATGCTTCAAATAGAATCACAAAATTTTATTGCCAAGAAGAACTAAAGATTATGCTATCTACTACAAAATCCTCACTTTATTGGCAAATAAACTGAGGCTTAGAAAACCTAAATGTTTTATCCATAGTCATACATTTAGTTTGTTGACATCACAACCAGATCTTCTAATGTCTGGAGAAATTTTATTTTCACCACACCACTCTTCTGAAACTGTGCTTTTAAAAAACCTTGAGTGTCCCAAAAAAGTGTTACTAAGTGTTTGGTGGAGAAAAAGGTATACAAGTTTGAATAAATATAGTTTTAATTTCCACAAGGGTAGTCGTGGACAATCTTTCCTAAGTGTTTGACCCATACAATTCTAGTCATAATGTCTATTACAATTTCACAAGGGCCCATAGAAAACTTTGAAAAATCATTTCTATCCTTTGTGGCTGAATTTCATCAGCACTCTCTGTAATTGCTTTCATGGAGGCTGTGGTGCTATATCATGTTACCCTGGAGCAGATATTTTTCTTTTTACTGTTTGGACAGTAATATCTAACTTCACCAGTGAATAGAGAAGCCATGTACCAGTGTTTAAAAGATATTATAAGTCTCTGCCCTAAAAAGCTGTAGGAAGACAGTTCTTTTGGGGAATGATTTTATAGTTTCCATTTCTATACTGAGTTTTCTGTTGAAATCTGCAGGGGCTACTACATTTGTGTACAAGATCAGGAACTATGCAGTTACATTATTGTAACCACTTTGGAAATTCTTGACCTTGATCTATATAGAATATTTCTATACATGCTTTAACTGTGCTATTATTACTCCAATTCCACTTATTTCTTATCTTTCCTTTAATGTGCCTTGAGTTCTTCAGATAAAAGTGTTATCAGAAGTACAAAGTGTTGTATTATTACTGTAGGTTAAAACCTTCTCTTTAGTTCATCAGTGGAAGTTGAGCCCATTGACTAAAATGGTCTAAATTTTTTGAAGTATGCTACCAACATTTTTCTGAGGCCTTACAAAAATTTTGAAGGACATCTATAGAAGTGCGTTCTGTCTTCTGAATGCTCAAATGATAGTTTCTAGGATTATATGTTTAGATTCTCTAAAGATACTTTAAATGTAGCTTTAACTCTTTTTTTTTTCTTTTTCTTTTTCTTTTTTTTTCTGTGATGGATAGGAATAATTATGTCCATCAGATTTCTTTTTAACAACAGTTTGACAAATGGTAAAAGTCTCTTGTTTCAAAGATATTGACAGTTTCAGTCAGTACTACCATCAAATGAAAAGGCCATTAAGAACAAGAGTTGGAGAAAAAATCCGTGTTTGCTTACTTTACTCCTTCTCAAAGGAATAAATATTGTCAAAAACAGACATTAGCACTTTGGAACTGATGAAAATTTTCTGAAGAGTGTCTGTCTTTGGAGGCTACACAGCTCCAAACAAATTCCAGACACTGGGATCATTGGGAATATGCAGTGACCATTTTCACAGCCTACAGCTTCTCAAACACAGAACTTGACTCCAACCTTTTGCATGCACATTCCTTTCCCAGGTACCACTAAAAGCCCAGTCTCCGGATACGAAGCTTTACACAGAGTTATTCTTCTTTTTCACTCATCACTATCAGCCCCCAATTCTCATTACTGCGTATTTCTTTCTATATCTAAGCACTTGCACTGTTTGCCATATTACAACTGAGTTATAAAATGTAAATTTTGTTTTAAAAGTTACTTAATTTTATCCTCCAACCCAGGTTGTAAATTTCTTAACAACAATTACAGTCTTATGCTGTGTGTGTTTGTGTGTGTACTAACACACAGCATTGTGAACTTCACTGGAACTCAAAAATACTTGTTGATTTTGACCAGTGATTTTTAACTTTTTTCTTCTCATGATACACATAAACTAATTACTAAAATTATGTGACACATTAAAAGTATATGTTTTGCCGACCTGACAAATAAAGATGCGTATAGTTTTGATTCATTCTCACTTGATGTTTATTGTTGTGTTGACTGTTGTCATTTTTTATTTGACAATCTAAGTGAAAAGAGGTCAGCGCCCTGACTGCAGAGTCAGGTGTTGCATGTTCTAAAAATTCTTGCAGCACAGCTGTTGAAAATTGCTGATTTTGATTATTGAAGGCCAGAGATAGTGGGAAGTTCAAATGAAACACTTAGAGGAGATAGCCATACTCTCTGAATCTAATTATAGAAATTCTAGATATCTGCTTCTGAGATGAGCTTAATAGCACTGATATCTGGAATGGGATGGACAAAAATGGTGCAATGACATGAATACTAAAGCCCTTAAATGGATGAAAGCAGGTTAAAGTAGTAGAAGAGTAAATGATTTACAGTAATCATGCTCTATTTTTCTCTTCTGCTCAAAGCAATTTTACCACCTTGAAAAAACATATATCTTATATCCACATTTCATTAGAAGAGACCTTTCATGCAAAAGAAGAGTGGCAAAGAATTGTAGTTGAAATGTTGATCCTGATTCTTTTCCTTAGTGGGTTGGAGAGCAGATTGTCATAAATTCTCAGGAGCTCTCACAAGCAGTAAGGTTTTACTGTCATAAGGTGGTCAGAAAACAGAGAAAACAATCTCACTCCTGGCTTCTGCTCAATGCAATAAATGGTGTCGTGTAACCTAGTTGAGACTGAGGCTGGAGATCACAACCAGAGGGACATGCACAAGCATAAAGATAACATTTCTAATAAAATTTAACATCATGCTATAACATTATGCAATAACAAAAGCCAGAGTCAGGAAACCCAGATCTGTGCTTAGCTCTCTTACCAGTGTTATCTGTGAGCCCATGTCATTCGACCTCTCTGACTGTTAGCCAATGAAATAGATAATCGTAATGACATTTACCTGAAAAGAATGTTATGATGGAAAATGAAAGGCAGATTATTATGGTGTAACAAACTCTTTATGGACAGATTAATAAACAAACCAATTATTTTCTCATATATGGCAATGAATAAATAAATAAATAAATAAATAAACCAACCTGCAAGAAAAACACTTAAAGATATTATATGTTCCAAAATATGGAAAGGAGAATGTTTCCAGATATGTCATAGCTGGAGAGTCAAGGTATTCCAGAATTTCTAGCTCAGCAGAGACAACAGTCTCACGCCCTAGTGACCCAGACATAGCCCTAGATCTACATAGCCTTTACCTTTGCCACCCAGCATCAGTACCCTTGGCTCAGCCATGTTGCAGGCCTCTATGATCTTAGTATTTATTGAAAAAGAATGTGTAGGGCTGACAAGAGAAATACCAAGAAACAGAAGAATAGAAACGTTAACTCTATAGACCAATAAAAACACAAATCTATTCATCAAATATAGCAGTGTGCAAGTAGAGCTTGGAAACTTAAAATGCATATAGTATTTATAAATCACAGTAGCAAGCAGTATGCTGACAGTAAAAATATAAGAACAGTGGCAAGAAAGAAGCCTCAACACCCAGGGTTTTTATTGGGGGGAAAAAAATGCCCTTTCCAACTCCAAAATAGCATGTGGTTAAGGAAGTTGTTTTTACAAAAGGCTCACATTTCAAAGCTTTCTGCTTGCTTTTTACGTTGCTAAAGGTGAAGACTCAAGATATAAACCTTTTTTGACTTCTAATTTCTTATTTCTCAATAGTTTTTAATGAAATACCTAGACAATCCTCTTTGGTTGTTGTTGGTCAAATAGGTTTTTAAATATGATATATGTTTGCTCGCTTATAGTTTTCACTGGGTGTGGGGGACAGGCTGTAAGGCGGCAGGGTGGTTATACCCTAAGGCTTAGTTTTAAGACTCAGCTTTTCCCCACACCCTCGACTAATTGTATAATGTAGGGTGGTGCATTCATGAGGAATCCCATTATGCCTCAAATAAGTGACTATGTATCAGAGACTTCCTTATTTGTATATTGGATTAAAGGTTTTGATTTCTACACTATAAAATGGGAGCAGATCTGGAGCTTGCTCTCGAGGTTCCTGAGGTTAGCATTAGAGGAGAGAGCAGAGAAGGCCACATGGAGGAGAGGAGAAGCAGCCAAGATGGTGGAATGCTGAGGGAAAAGCCAGTTTGTGCAGAGAGAAGAATGGGTAACAGAGGTAAATAAGGCTGGTGAGGTAGAAACCTTTGATCCTAGGAAAACTCGGATAAATCAGTAGCTTTGTGAGCATTGAATGAGTGGGTTTTGGAGCCCAGTGTGTGTTTTTACTTGCCCGCCGGGTGCAAGCTAGGATTAAAGATGATGGCCCACCAGTTCTTGGCTTCGTTGTTTCATTACCAACTGTCCAAATCAAATGTGAACCTGCATGGGTGTTGGGCAGATAAAATATATTATGCTCATTTTGTTAAAGATGGCGCTGCCACGTGGATGCCCATCGCCCAGGTTTACAACAACATTAATGTGTGTTGGGGGCAGGCTGTAAGCAGGCAGGATCCTTGTAGCCTGGGGCTTGGTTTTAGGACTAAGTCTTTCCCACCCTTTTTGATGTGGGGTGGTGCACTCTCACGAGGAATCCCATTATGCCTCAGATAAGTGACTTTGTATCAGAGACTTCCTATTTTGTATATTGGATTAAAGGTTTTGATTTCTGCACTATAAAATGGGCAGACCAGGAGCTTGCTCTCTTGGTTCCTGAGATTATAATTAGAGGAGAGAGCAGAGAAAGGCCACATGGAGGAGGCCAGGAGAATCAGGCAAGATGGTGGAGTATTGAAGGAGAAGCCAGTTTGTGCAGAGTTTGTGCAGGGAGAAGGAAGGAGATGGGGAACAGAGGTGAATAAGACTGGTGAGTTAGAAACCTTTGATCCTAGGAAAACTCAGGTAAGTCAGTAGCTTTGTGAGTGCTGAATGAGTGGTTTTGGAGCCCAGTGTGTGTTTTTAATTGCCCGCCGGGTGCAAGCTAGGATTAAAGATGATGGCCCATTAGTTTGTGGCTCTGTTGTTTCATTACTGTCTGTCCGAATCCAATGCGAACCTGCATGGGCCGTAAGCTGGCCGTGGATGCTGGTTTGACAATGGGCCAGGCAGCTGTGATGGTGACCGTGGCTACGGGCTTTACAGTTGTGAAAGATGAAATTGGCATGGACTGGAAACAATATTTTTCTGTAAAATAGAAGAACAGATATTTTTGAGTTTTTTTTCTGACAGCATCTAGAAAGAAATTGAAGGGACCCTAGAGAAACAGAATGGTAGGGGGAAAATGGTATCTTAAAAGAGGGAAGAACAAATATCAGAAAACGAAGACTATAATATGGAGAATGGTGTAGTACATATTTGCTTGTTTTACAAGCTCAACATTTCATCTCTCTTTTGTCTCTTAACCTCTCCTACACGGCACACGATCCTAATGGAGGCTTATAGAAAGATTCTCTCATCCTCTCCACCTCTCCTTGTTACTATTATTAACACACTCATACACACACACACACACACATATGACATACCACATTAACGCAAACCATAATGACTAGCAAGAAGTGGCCCAAACTGTAATTTGATATATAGACATTATTACTTAATTCCTGGTAAACTAACTCATTGTCAAATTTTGTCAGATGCCTTCCTAACTTCTCAAGATTTAAAATGCCTGTGTGGTTTTTAAGCTTGATTCTATAAGTAGTGACAAGCTGTTGGATATTTTCCCACACTATCCTGAAATGTGAAAACTAGCATCTTTAAATGATTCACTTAGGAGAGAGTAGGTTTATTAAAGAGTAGAGGCAAAGAGACCCATTGCAAAGATATATGTGTAATTCATGAGGTAATGCACATTTTAACAGACTTCGTGCATTGTGCCATAGTAGGGATTATGTTCTTTATGAAAATTCCACTATTTAAACTGGTGTTAAAAGTAACAAAATACTGTGAGTATTGTGTCTGAAGAAAAAGGTTACACATAGGGAGGAATATTATTTTTTTTCAAATCATTTTATTTAATGAGGCTTTGAGAGCAACAATTAATAAAGCTTTTATAGTTCACAGTCTAATAAGTATTGGATAAGTTGGATAAGTTAGACATAACATTTTTTAAACCAAATGTTAAAACTATTTAGAATTTTTCTTTTGTTTTGATTTTGACTGACATGTGCTGAAAGATATAGGACCCGAGTCTCTTATTACATTCCCCTGTGTGCGCAGAGCTACCATAGATTTCACTGGGAACTTCATTCAGAGATAGTCCATGAATCTTAGAGATCTATACAGGGAAATTCAGGAGTGCTACCCTGGCTCTTCAATTGGCAAATAAAGTTGACGTTCTTTTCATTTCTTTTTTGGTATCTCAAGGAAATGTGTTTTCTAAAAAAATAGCAATATATTTTTTTGAATTAGATAAAATCAAAGTTTAAAAAAATGATCTAAAGGAGCTTTCTGATAACTCTTAGATTTAACATTCTGCAATCTTAGTCTTTTCCATCTTATTGGTCCTCTTCAGCCTCACTTTCTCTATTCCCACAAAAATGTGTTGATTCTTATTTGGACAGACCAACTTACCACGTGGTCAGTCAGATAGACCTGGAAATTTAATGAAGTTTGAGCATCAGCATGTCTTGTTTGTGCAGGGCATGAAGGGGCTTTTCCTAACTTTGTTTTCATAAATTTATTTATTTTTCTTAAAGAGAACTCAAAAGGAAAAAAGAAAGAAAGGAAGGAAACCATACTCCCTGGCCACATGTTAAATATATTAATTCCATTCTGTTTCTAACATAGTACCAGAGGGTTTTTTGTGTTCCCTTCTTGTGTTCTCTGCTTCCTTCTGTTTTTCTTCTCTGAACATTCAAATTTCTTCTGAAAGTCTCAGATCAATTCGTTTCCTTCCAGAAACATCTCAAAGTTACTAAGACCTTCTGACACTATTATTATATATTTCTCTTCTTTTCCCTCATGTTTTAAAACAATGTGTTATCATCTTGGATTTTATGTGCCCTGTAAGCCATCTGACATACATTTGAAACATGAAGAATATATATGTTTGACTACTCTACAACTAGTAATTTTTGCCTGTGCTGTGCACTTTGTTATTTTGTTTTATATTGCTTTTGTTGTTGTTCTCTAGACAAACATATCTATATATTTTATTTTGGCCCAAGTATTGGGATAAGAATTCCCAAAGTTGGTGCTAAATAACCATCATGGTATTTTTTATACCATGAATATTCATTTTCTCCCAAAATAACATGGGCCTGCTATGGACAAGAGACTGTACTAGGCATAGTTCAGTAGTACTACACATAATGAAAAACACAAGCCAGCATATTATAATGAGAGAATAAGCCAGTGTTATAATGAGAGAATCATACTTTTTTATAAAGAGATCACTGGACTGTGTCTACTAGCCAGATATAGAGAGAAGAGGTCATGTGATAGCATTACACAGAAAGTACCTAATAGTCCATGTTTTCTACGTTTTTTAGAGGACCTAGAGGGGGTCTTTTGTGAAATAATTTTGAAACATCTTCTTTCTCTACTGTCCAGTCTCCAAGGATAGAGAACTCTGATCCTAAACGAAAGAAGAAACATGACCTATTGAGAAAAGGCTGCTGCAGAGAAAAGACAGACCCTGATCTTCAGATTAGAGAGCAGGAGAGCTGATTTATCCTCAAGTTAACAAGTGCAATGGGTAAAACAGAAGAATTGTATTAACTGATTGATTTTTAACCCGTGTTTGTTTGGTTTGATTTTGTTTTTGCAGGAGACAAGCCATTTAAAATTTGCTAGCAGTATTTGGTTTCTGATGTTTAAGCCATCAATTCGCCTTTAGAGCAAATTTTTCTTTTTGCTTTTTTGCTTTAGAGAGAAATCAGTAAGTGATCCTTTTAAGTCTCACATGTGAAAGGCAAATATCCATCTATGGTTCTTGTAGAAAACTGTGATGGAACTAAAGTAAGAACAACGGTATGGAAGATTTAAGTGTTAAGTGATATGATTAGTGAAACACTTTATAAGAGATCTGCACCATTATTAACAGGGATAATATACATTCCATTCAGAAGATACAAGCAAACATCTACTTAAATTCAGGGATGTGGCACAATCAAGCATTTCCAAGCTCTTTCCTTAAGGCAAACTGTCCCATGAGTACCTCTTATCATTGTTTCCATTCTGCAATTCCATGTGCAGAAATACTTGCAGGAAAGACACACATCTCTCTATAGTCTGTAACTATGTTTCAGTCCTGCAAAGACACTATACTGGGTCTGAAATAAATGGTGTTCAAAGTGGGGGGGGGGGGATGTAGACTTGATCTGGGGTTAGCATAGGCCAAAACCTGGACTCAGAAACGTGGAGACATTTGGACATTCTCATAATGAGAGTTAGGATTGGCTGCAATTTGTGAAAACCTGCCAAGAATTAGGCCTATATCCGGAGGTTGTTTTGAGGCCTATTGAGTCCAAAGAATAACTGTTTCTAGTAGCAATCTAATTTCTCTCTGTTTGTACTTCTATTTACTCTAAGTATTTAGCCCATTTTTGTTAAACACAACATACTAACGTGAACCATACTTCAAATTTTAGACACTTAAAAAATGGGGCCTAAATTCACAGAGTAAATTTATATACAGATTGAAGAACTTGGAAAAGACATCAATTAAATGATGATAATCTGAAGTACTCTGAACAAATTTCAAAACAAATATAACTGAAGGACATGACAAGTTATTTATAAGACAGGTATGAAGACAAGTTATCCACAAGACAGGTATGGAAAACACATAGGCCTTTCATAAACCCAAAAACAGGGGCTTGGTGGAATTAAAGACTTCCCCAATTTGTAGGATGAAGTTTCACATCACAATTTGATTGTTTTGAGAGTCACAGGTTAAGATATCTAATAACGTATTGGTTTTCAAATGATTGGCCCAGTCTTCTTATTGGTTAATAAAAAGAATTATAAAGAGAGAAAGGGGTTCTTCAGTACAAATCACAAAGGAAGCATGTGCCATGGCCTTGGAAAACAATAAAGACTCTACAAGGACTGTACACCAAGGAATATTTGAAAATAATTTTAATTTTTTATAAACAAAGCATTTCCAAGCTTTAAATTAGAAAACAAAAAAAGAGGATAGTCAACAAGTTTTCTCCCACTCTGTCCCATAGCCACTCATTCTTCTGAAGCAACCAGTATCATCACTTTCTTGCATATTCCCAAAAACTTTTTTATGCAGAAAAAATATATACATACATACACACACATACAGTCCCTTAACTTCTTAAACAAAAATGTCTAGCATTTATCATCCACTCATTGCTGGTCATCACTTTGTTTCCAATAATTTGTTATTTCATATACTACAGTAATAAATAAACTTGAACATAATTATTACATAGGTAATATTCTATAAAAACATTATCAGAAATAGTTTTTTGAAGAGTACATACAATTATAATTTTAGAAAAACTTTTTAATGAATACCAACATTCCTTAAAAAAAATACTATTTTATTAGGATTTTCTTCATTCTAACTTTTGTAGTTTGTTATAAATCAAGAAATAATGAATGTGAATGGATAAAAATTATTAATATATGATAATTCTCAGCATTTCCACTGTTCTTAAAGTGAAAGCTTGTTTTGCCCATTAACTCATCTTCCTCTTCTTCTACCTTCATACAAATGAATAAAAAAGTGGGGAGGAGATTAGGAAGGGAAAAAAAATATTTTAAGAAGCTATCTGCTGGAGAGTCTGGGAAGTATAGAGGAAAAGAATAAGAAGATCACTGTGTACTACTTGTGTATTTATGTCGTTAAAAAATTTCTAGAGGCCCTGGCCGGTTGGCTCAGTGGTACAGTGTCGGCCTGGCGTGCAGAAGTCCCAGGTTCAATTCCCGGCCAGGGCATACAGGAGAGGCGCCCATCTGCTTCTCCACCCCTCCCCCTCTCCTTCTTCTCTGCCTCTCTCTTCCCCTCCCGCAGCGAGGCTCCATTGGAGCAAAGATGGCCCGGATGCTGGGGATGGCTCCTTGGCCTCTGCCCCAGGCGACAGAGCGACGCCCCAGAGGGGCAGAACATCTCCCCCTGGTGGGCGTGCCGGGTGGATCTCGGTCAGGCGCATGCGGGAGTCTGACTGTCTCTCCCCGTTTCCAGCTTCAGAAAAATACAAAAAAAAAAAAAATCTAGAAAAAAACGGCTATTTTAACAATATATATATTTGTACAGCAAATCATTGCAATACTGGACCAAATGGACCTGGTCTTTAATAAGGTTACATTGACAATGAAGTTTTGCCATTGGACTTCAGCTATATTTTTAATTCAAATTAATATGATAAGATGAAGTAAAACACAAGTTTTATGTAAATACAAGACTCTTAAAACAAAACTGCAGAGTTAATCCAGATCATGGTGGATCTCAAACTAATATCATAAAGTCAGAAATAAATATTATAAGGACATTACGGAAGTCAGAGTTAAAAATTGTGGGAGAATGTCCTGGTACCGATCTGTAGCTAGCAGCCATGCAAATAATATATGAAGTGTTACTACTATTTAATTAATAAAAGAAGTATAAGATTCCCCTTTTTAAGAAGCAGCAAACTGGAAATCAAGTTTTTTTCCAGCATCAACAGATACTCAGTTTATAATTTTTTTGTTTTAAATTTTAGTTAAGTTTTTGAGATGAATAAAGGTAGATTATGGAAAATATTTTTCACATTAGTTCAAAATCTCTGCCTGATACCCCATAGGTATGTTAATGCTATCAGACTTATTTAGAGTAAGAGTACCAGCTGTAGGGACAACCCCAGGTTGAATCCTACTCCAATCATTTTTGGCTATGTGTGTCTTATCAGTCCTCCTTATACCTCAGTTTCCTTTATGTAAACTAGGAATAATAACAAAATTTGCTCATGGGATTTTATTGTGAAGTTTAAATTAGTTAATTCATATAGAGATTTTGCCTATGATGGAATAGTTTATAACATATCAATGATCTTAACAAGAAAAAGTAACCCCACCAAAAAAATTTGAATTTAAAAATATAACACGAGTTCTTAATGTGGGATCCATGGAGAGAATTAAGTTTGTGAATATGAATGGGGAAAACAATTATGTTATCAATTTCACTCACCCCAAACTAAAATTTAGCATTCTATTCAATTATAAATATAAGTTGAAATCACACTAATATTAGTATTAGTATTATCTGGGATATTATGAGCAATGAAACTACAAATATTTTTATTTCTTATTACATTTGTGAATATCTTTTTTTTTTTTTTAATAATTTTATTTTTTTAATGGGGTGACATCAATAAATCAGGATACATATATTCAAAGATAACAAGTCCAGGTTATCTTGTCGTTCAATTATGTTGCATACCCACCACCCAAAGTCAGATTGTCCTCTGTCACCTTCTATCTTGTTTTCTTTGTGTCCCTCCCCACCCCCTTTCCCTCTCCCATTTCCCCCTCCCCCCCCCCCGTAACCACCACACACTTATCAATGTCTCTTAGTTTCACTTTTATGTCCCACCTACATATGGAATAATACAGTTCCTGGTTTTTTCTGATTTACTTATTTCGCTTCGTATCATGTTATCAAGATCCCACCATTTTGCTGTAAATGTTCCGATGTCATCATTTCTTATGGCTGAGTAGTATTCCATAGTGTATATGTGCCACATCTTCTTTATCCAGTCATCTATTGATGGGCTTTTTGGTTGTTTCCATGTCCTGGCCACTGTGAACAATGCTGCAATAAACATGGGGCTGCATGTGTTTTTACGTATCAATGTTTCTGAGTTTTTGGGATATATACCCAGTAGAGGGATTGCTGGGTCATAAGGTAGTTCTATTTTCAGTTTTTTGAGGAACCACCATACTTCCTTCCATAATGGTTGTACTACTTTACATTCCCAACAACAGTGTATGAGGGTTCCTTTTTCTCCACAGCCTCTCCAACATTTGCTATTACCTGTCTTGCTAATAACAGCTAATCGAACAGGTGTGAGGTGGTATCTCATTGCCGTTTTGATTTGCATTTCTCTAATAGCTAAAGAAGATGAGCATCTTTTCATATATCTGTTGGCCATTTGTATTTCTTCCTGGGAGAAGTGTCTATTCATATCCTCTTCCCATTTTTTTATTGGATTGTTTGTTTGTTGTTGAGTTTTATGAGTTCTTTGTATATTTTGAATATTAGGCCCTTATCTGAGCTGTTGTTTGAAAATATCATTTCCCATTTAGTTGGCTTTCTGTTTATTTTGTTATCAGTTTCTCTTGCTGAGCAAAAACTTCTTAGTCTGATGTAGTCCCATTCATTAATTTTTGCCTTCACTTCTCTTGCCTGTGGAGCCAAATTCATAAAATGCTCTTTAAAATCCAGGTCCATGAGTTGAGTACCTATGTCTTCTTCTATGTACTTAATTGTTTCAGGTCTTATGTTTAGATCTTTGATCCATTTTGAGTTAATTTTTGTACAGGGGGAGAGACTGTAGTCCAGTTTCATTCTTTTGCATGTGGCTTTCCAGTTTTCCCAGCACCATTTATTGAAGAGGCTTTCTTTTCTCCATTGTGTGTTGGCCCTTTTATCAAAAATTATTTGACTATATATATGTGGTTTTATTTCTGGACTTTCTATTCTGTTCCATTGTTCGGAGTGTCTATTTTTCTGCCAATACCATGCTGTTTTGATTGTCGTGGCCCTATAGTATAGTTTGAAGTCAGGTATTGTAATGCCCCCAGCTTCATTCTTTTTCTTTAGGATTGCTTTGGCTATTCAGGGATTTTTATAGTTCCATATAAATCTGATGATTTTTTGCTCTATTTCTTTAAAAAACGTCATTGGAAGTTTGATGGGAATTGCATTAAATTTGTATATTGCTTTGGGTAATATAGCCATCTTGATTATACTTATTCTTCCTAACCAAGAACAAGGTATATTCTTCCATCTCATTATATCTTTTTCGATTTCCCTTAACAATGGTTTATAGTTTTCATTATATAAGTCCTTTACATTCTTTGTTATGTTTATTCCTAAGTATTTTATTTTTTTTGTTGCAATCGTGAAGGGGATTATTCTTTTGAGTTCCTTCTCAGTTGTTTCATTGTTGGCATATAGAAAGGCTATTGACTTCTGTATGTTAATTTTGTATCCTGCGACCTTACTGTATTGGCTTATTGTTTCTAGTAGTCTTTTTGTGGATTCTTTGGGGTTTTCGATGTATAGGATCATATCATCTGCAAAAAGTGATACCTTTACTTCTTCTTTTCCGATATGGATGCCTTTTATTTCTTTGTCTTGTCTGATTGCTCTGGCTAGAACCTCTAGTACCACATTAAATAAGAGTGGAGAGAGTGGACAACCCTGTCTTGTTCCTGATTTAAGGGGGAAAGCCTTCAGTTTAGTGCCATTTAATATGATGTTAGCTGATGGTTTATCATATATGGCCTTTATCATGTTGAGATATTTTCCTTCTATACCCATTTTGTTGAGAGTCTTAAACATAAAATTGTGTTGTATTTTATCGAAAGCCTTTTCTGCGTCTATTGATAAGATCATGTGGTTTTTGTTCTTTGTTTTGTTGATATGGTGTATTACGTTAACCATTTTGCGCATGTTGAACCATCCTTGAGATTCTGGGATGAATCCCACTTGATCATGATGTATTATTTTTTTAATATGTTGTTGTATTCGATTTGCTAGTATTTTATTTAGTATTTTAGCATCTGTATTCATTAGAGATATTGGTATGTAGTTTTCTTTTTTTGTGCCATTCTTGCCTGGTTTTGGTATGAGGGTTATGTTGGCCTCATAAAATGTGTTTGGAAGTATTGCTTCTTCTTCAATTTTTTGGAAGACTTTGAGTAGAATAGGAACCAAGTCTTCTTTGAATGTTTGATAAAATTCGCTGGTATAGCCGTCAGGGCCTGGACTTTTATTTTTGGGGAGGTTTTTAATGTTTTTTTCTATTTCTTCTCTACTGATAGGTCTGTTTAGGCTTTCTGCTTCTTCTTGACTCAGTCTAGGAAGGTTGTATTGTTCTAGGAATTTATCCATTTCTTCTAGGTTGTTGAATTTAGTGGCATAAAGTTTTTCATAGTATTCTACAATAATTCTTTGTATATCTAAGGTGTCCATGGTGATTTCTCCTCTTTCATTTTGGATTTTGTTTATATGAGTTCTTTCTCTTTTTTCCTTGGTAAGTCTTGCCAAGGGTTTGTCAATTTTGTTGATCTTTTCAAAGAACCAGCTCCTTGTTCTATTAATTTTTTCTATAGTTTTTCTGTTCTCTAATTCATTTATTTCTGCTCTGATTTTTATTATCTCCTTTCTTCGGCTGGTTTTGGGTTGTCTTTGTTCTTCTTTTTCTAGTTCCTTAAGGTGTGAAGTTAAGTGGTTCACTTGGGCTCTCTCTTGTTTGTTCATATATGCCTGAAGTGATATGAACTTCCCTCTTATCACTGCTTTTGCTGCATCCCATAGATTCTGCTATGTCGTATTGTCATTTTCATTAGTCTGTATATATCTTTTGATCTCTGCACTTATTTCTTCTTTGACCCATTCATTTTTAAAAGTATGTTGTTTAATTTCCACATTTTTGTGGGTTTTTTTCCTCTTTTTTGCAGTTGAATTCTAGTTTCAAGGCTTTATGATCAGAAAATATGCTTGGTACAACTTCGATTTTTCTGAATTTGCTGATGTTGTTTTTGTGGCCCAACATATGGTCAATTCTTGAGAATGATCCATGTACACTGGAGAATAATGTATACTCAGTCACTTTGGGATGAAATGTCCTGTAGATGTCTATCATATCCAGGTGCTCTAGTGTTTTGTTTAAGGCCACTATGTCTTTGTTGATTCTCTGTTTGGATGACCGATCTAGAGCTGTCAGCGGTGTATTGAGGTCTCCAAGTATGATTGTATTTTTCTCAGTTTTTGTTTTAAGGTCAATTAATAGCTCTCTTATATATTTTGGTGCTCCTTGGTTTGGTGCGTATATATTAAGAATTGTTATGTCTTCTTGATTCAGTGTCCCCTTAGCCATTATGAAATGGCCATTTTTGTCTCTGAGTACTTTTCCTGTCTTGTAGTCAGCATTATCCGATATGAGTATTGCTACACCTGCTTTTTTTTGGATGTTATTTGCTTGGAGTATTGTTTTCCAGCCTTTCACTTTGAATTTGTTTTTATCCTTGTTACTTAGATGAGTTTCCTGTAGGCAGCATACAGTTGGATTTTCTTTTTTAATCCATTCTGCTACTCTGTGCCTTTTTATTGGTGAGTTTAATTCATTTACATTTAGTGTAATTATTGATACTTGTGAGTTCCCTATTGCCATTTTATATCTTGCTTTCTGTTAGTTTTGTGTCTTGTTTGATCCTTCTCTTTCGTTTTTCTATCTTTTGTTTTTATTTGGTTGTATTCCATACATCTTTCCTCTGTTGCTAACTTTTTTATCTCATGTGCTTCTGTGGAGGTTTTTTCAATGGTGGTTACCTTTGAGTAATGAAAAGGGTCCCTACCCTGTTCATTGTAGCGAACTATTTTGTGAGTACTTTTGCACTCCATCGTCCTTTGCTACTGTTAATCTCCATCTTCTCCCCCTCTTTCTTTTTGTTGTTGTCACAGTTTAAATTTGGTTTTATTGTGTTCTTCTTGGAGCTTTTACTTATGACTCTGTTTTTTTTTTGTTCTTTGTATCTGATTGGAGAACCCCCTTTAGTAATTCCTGGAGTGGGGGTTTTCTGATGATAAATTCCCTCATCTTTTCTGTATCTGTGAATGTTTTTATTTCTCCTTCATATTTGAAGGATAGCTTTGATGGGTATAGTATTCTTGGCTGAAAGTTCCTCTCTTTCAGGCCTTTAAATATTGGGGTCCACTCTCTTCTAGCTTGTAGAGTTTCTGCTGAGAAATCTGATGATAATCTAATGGGCCTTCCTTTATATGTTGCATTCTTCTTTTCCCTGGCTGCCTTGAGAATTTTTTCTTTGCTGTTGGTTTGTGTCAATTTCATTATGATATGCCTTGGAGGAGGTTTGTTGGGGTTAAGAAAACTCGGAGTTCTGTTTGCTTCTTGAACTTGAGGCTTTAGTTCTTTCCACAGGCTTGGGAAGTTCTCATCTATTATTTGTTTGAGTATGTTCTCCATTCCATTTTCTCTCTCTTCTCCCTCTGATATACCTATTATTCTTATGTTATTCTTTTTGATGGAGTCAGATAATTCTTGTAGGGCTATCCCATTTTTTTTTAATTTTTGAGTCTCTTTCTTCTTCTCTCTGTTGTGCCTCAAGTTGCTTGTCTTCTGTTTCACTAATCCTCTCTTCTATCTGACCTGTTCTATTAGCTAAGCTTGTTACTTCGTTTTTCAGCTCATGAATTGAGTTTTTCATCTCTGTTTGATTTGTTTTTATAGTTTCAATTTCCTTGGACATATATTCTTTGTGTTCATTGAGTTGTTTTCTGAGCTCCCTAAATTGCCTTTCTGTGTTTTCTTGTATATCTCGGAGGATTTTTAGGATTTCTATCTTGAATTCTCTGTCATTTAGCTCCAAGGTTTCCAATATATTAAATTTTTTCTCCATAGATTTTTCCTCATCTAGCTGTGTTACCTCTCTTTCTTTTGTATCCATGATATTCGATTTTCTCTTCCTTAATGGCATCTGAGGGTGGTTTTGTTGATAGTATTAATGAGATTTAATAAAGAATAAAAAGTTAAAAATAATAAAAAAAATAAAAAATCGAAGAGTTTTTTTTAAAAAAATTAATAATGAAATAAAGAAAAATAAAATAAAATAAAAATTTTTAAAAAAGGTAATTATTCCCTCCCTCCTTTTTTCCTCTCCTCTCCTCTCCCCTCTTTCTTGAGAAAATCTTGTGGTGAACTGTGAATTATAACAAACAATGCCTGTGATGGGGGGCCTGAATTGGGGAAAAGTAATAAAGGGGCAAAAAGAAAAAAGAAATGAAAAAGAAAAAAAAAGAAAAACGAAAAAAAAAAAAGAAAAAAAAGAGCGTATGGACCCACAAAAAGCAAATAAGGAAAAAATTTGGGTCAAGAATAAAATGATTTGCTTTTAGGTGTTGGTTGTCTAAGAGTTATGATGCGAGGAATAAGAGGAAAACGGAAAAATGGGGGGACAAATTAAAAAATTACTATTGTATTTAGTGGAACAAGAACTAGATAAAATGGAGAGCCAGGGATGGGAGCACTGCTAATGAGTTAAAAAGGTGAAGTTAAAACCCCCCAAAATGCCACAAACATAAGTTTGAGTCCCAGATAAGATAATTTGTTTGTTATTGAGGTTTGAATGAGAAGAGATGTAAAGGAGAAAGAAAGAAACTAATATAGAGGGAGAAAAGAAAGAGAGAGAGAGAAAAAAAGAGGGAACCACTAAAAGAAGAAAAAAGAAAGAAGAGAGAGAGAGAGAGAGAGTTAAGGGTCTTGGAGTGCAACCCTCATAGAGAGAAAGGAAGAGAAGAGAAAAGATAATGGGAGATGTAACACTTATGGGTAGTGTAGTTCAAGGAGAGGAGAGAGTAAGACCGGCAGAGAGTTAATTGGCCAAATTGGAGGAGGAAAAAAAGTATCAAGAATGAAGATAAGAGAAACAAATGAACAAATATAATAAAATGGGATAGGTTATAAAGTCTGCAGATTATTCTTGATTTTGAGAGGTTATCTTCTTGCTTTTTCTTTTCTCTCCCTCTTCCTGGTCGGTGGCTCTGTATCCCGGGTTCTGCCCCTTTGGCACGCTCAGGTAGAGGTTTGCAGTTGATAAGTCTCTATGGCAATGTCATGTATTGTGCTTTAGTCTCATTGGCAGTCGAGGCTCATTAGCATTTATAGGCTCCGACAGTGAGAGAGTCCGCGTTCCTGGAGCCTTTCTCCTAGTCTTTCCTTCCTCAATTAGTAGCCTGATAATCCAGCTATGGGGTTGCTGCTGCCTCTGCCTGGATAGTAAGAAGCTCAAAGAGCTGACAACTCCCCACTCTATTTCCACTCAGCACAGGGCTCTGGGTAAGGCTCAGTCAGTCAGAGCTGCTAGCATAATCAGGCGGGCTTTCCGCCCACTCAAAGACCTCTGGCTCTGTCTGCCACTCTGTCCGGTAACACAGGCGGGCGCCCACTTCCGGGGCGCTTGGAGGAAACTCTCACTCACTGGCTGCGCGCGCAGACCAGGATATCTGGCCAGCAGTCTCACTCTCTGAGTGAATCCTCCAACTGCAGGGAAAAGTTGCAGCGTTGGAATTGAGTCTTGCTCCGTCCCGTGCACGGCTTTTGCAAGGCGCTGGGGTGGCCCAAGATTCCGCTTTGGCCCACACAAAGGCCCCTGACTCTGCCCCTCTGTGTGATAACACGGGCGTGCACTGCCGAGGCACTCGGAGGAATCTCTCATTCACTATCTGCACGCGCAAACCAGGATATGAGGCCAGCCGCGTTTCCCTCTGAGTGAAACCCCCTCCAGCATGGAAAATCTCCACCGTTGGAATTAGTTCTCACTCCCTCCCGTGCGTGGCTTTCCCAGGGCACTGGGGCTGCCCAGAGACTCTGCCCTCGGCCCACAGAAAGGCCTCTGACCCTGCCTCTCCGTGGAGCAACACAGGCACCCACTCTCGGGGCCTAGGAAGAAATCTCTCACCCACTAACTGCGAACACGCCGACCAGGAGA
Source organism: Saccopteryx leptura (assembly GCF_036850995.1). Classification (NCBI taxonomy): domain Eukaryota; kingdom Metazoa; phylum Chordata; class Mammalia; order Chiroptera; family Emballonuridae; genus Saccopteryx; species Saccopteryx leptura. Next base: position 157,234,148 of record NC_089505.1, on the reverse strand, counting down.
CCGGGTAAAATGGCCACCCCGCTTGTCTTTCTTTGTTTGGGTTTGGCGCAAGTGTTAGCTTGTATTGCCCATGTTGCCACAGGATCAGTTTTTCCTCGGCTTGGATCTCCGTGCCACAGCCTGGTTCGGCTGTTTGTGCCGCGGCCTGAATCTATTCACCCCCTTTGCCCGCCTCAGTTTCTATATTCACAGTTACCAGAGAAAGCCGCCCTGTTTAGCTTAGTGAGGAAGGCGGAGCATTTCTTACTCCCTATTTCCTTCGGGGTTTGGTTATATATTTAGCCAATTTTTCACTCGACCATACCTTTGGGTGTATTGCGAAGCATCTGGAGGCTCCAAGTATAGGTTTTTCTGTTTCTGGTTGAAGATCTTGTTGAGTTTTGGGGGAGATTTATCGGTATCGCTTCCTACCCCGCCATTACTCTGATGTCATCTCCCGTGAATATCTTTTTTTAAAATTTGTGTGTTTACATAGTTACAAGTGTTCCCCCTGAATATTTCTCCCTCCCTCCCCAACCCCTTGTGTTCTCCTTAATACCCCCTTTGCCCCTCCCCCCGCCTTCCTCCCTTCCTTCCATTATTTACTATCCTGCCCTCTATATCTCTGTGTTATGTGTATATACTTTCCTTAATGTCTTTCCTTTTCTTGATCCTCTCCTCTCATTCCCTTTTCCTCTGACTGCTTTCCCTTTGGACTCTTTAATACCTTCTCTGCCTCTCTTCTTTTCCTCAGTTCACATTGTTTATTGGATTCCTCATATGAGTAAGGTCATGTGATATTTTTCTTTCTCTGCCAGGCTTATTTTGCTTAGCATAATAGACTCCACCTCCATCCATGTTGTCACAAAAGGTAAGATTTCCTTCTTTTTCATGGTCATATAGTATTCCATTGTGTATATGTACCACTGCTTTTTAATCCACTTGTCTACTGATGGACACTTGGGCTGTTTCCAGATCTTGGCTATTGTGAACAATGCTGCCATAAACATGGAGGTACATTTTTTTTTTTGAATCAGTGATTTGTTATTCTTAGGCTATATTCCTAAAAGTGGGATAGTTGGGTCAAAGGCCAGTTCCAATTTTAATTTTTTGAGGAATCTCTATATTGTTTTCCACAGTGGCTGCACCAGTCTGCATTCCCACCAGCAGTGCAGGAGGGTTCCCTTTTCTCCACACCCTTGCCAGCACTTGTTATGTATTGTTTTGTTAATGATCACTCTTCTGACAGGTGTGAGGTGGTATCTCATCATGGTTTTAATTTGCACTTCTCTAATGCTTAGTGATGTTAAACATTTTTTCATATGACCTTTGGCCATCTGTATGTCCTCTTTAAAAAAGTGTCTATTCAGTTCTTTTGCCCAATTTTTTATTGGATTGTTTGCTTCCCTAGTGTTGAATTTTACAAATTCTTTGTAGATTTGGGTATTAACTCCTTATCGGACCTGATGGCGAATATGTTCTCCCATTGTGTGGGTTGTCTTTTTATTATGTTCATGTTGTCTTTTGCTGTGCAAAAGCTTTTTAGTTTGATATAGTCCCATCTGTCCACCTGTCCTTTATTTCACTTGCCCGTAGAGTTAAATCAACAAATATACTGTTGCGAGAGATATTGGAGAGCTTATTACCAATGTTTTCTTCCAAGATGATCATGGTTTCATGACTAACATTCAAGTCTTTTATCCATTTTGTGTTTATTTTTTGAATGGTGTAAGTTGGTGGTCTAGTTTCATTTTTTTTGCATGTATTTGTCCAATTTTCCCAGCAGCATTTGTTAAAGAGACTATCTTTACTCCATTGTATGCTATTAACTGCTTTGTCAAATATCAATTGACCATAAATAAAGGTGTGGGTTTATTTCTGGGTTCTCTGTTCTGTTCCATTGATTTGTATGCCTGTTCTGATGCCAGTACCAAGCTGTTTTGAGTACAATAGTCTTGTATTATATCTTGATATCAGGGAGTGTGATACCCCCGGCTTTATTTTTCTTTTTCAAGATTGCTTTGACTATTCGTGTTCTTTTTTGTTACCATATAAATTTTTGAAATATTTGTTTTATATCTTTGAAGTATGACATTGCTATTTTAATAGGAATTGCATTGAATTTATGTATTGCTTTGGGTAGTATACACATTTTAATGATATTTATTCTTCCTATCCATTAACATGGTATATGATGCCACTTGTCTGTATCTTCCTTGATTTATTTTATCAATATTTTATAATTTTTTTTGAGTACAAGTCTTTAACCCCCTTAGCTAAATTTACTCCTAGGTACTTTACTTTTTTGGTTGTAATAGTAAAAGATATTTTTTCCCTAATTTCTTCTTTACACAGTTAATTGTTGGTGTATATAAATGACACTGATTTCTGAATATTTATTTTATATTCTGCCACCTTGCTGAATTCATTTATCAGTTCCAGTAGTTTTTTAACTGAGACATTAGGGTTTTCTACGTACAGTATCAAGTCATTAACAAATAATGAAAGTTTTACTTCTTCTTTTCCAATTTGAATGCCTTTTACTTCTTCTTGTCTGATTTCTTGGCTGGACTTCCAGAACTATGTTGAATAAGAGTGGTGAAAGGGGCACCCTTGCCTTGTTCCTATTCTTAAGGAGATTGCTTTTAATTTTTGCCCATTGAGTATGATGTTGGCTGTGGGTTTGTCATAGATGGCCCTTATCATGTTGAGGTATGTTCCCTGTATTCCCACTTTGCTGAAAGTTCTGAACATAAATGGGTGCTGGATTTTATCAAACGCTTTTTCTACATCTATTGATAATATCATGTGGTTTTTATCCTTTCTTTTATTTATGTGATGAATTATGTTGATTGCGAATATTGTACTGGCCTTTCCTCCGCAGAATAAATTCCACTTGATCATGATGTATGATTTTTTTTATGTATTGCTGGATTCGATTTGCTAATATTTTGTTAAGAATTTTAGCATCTAAGTTCATTGTGGATATTGGCCTATATTTTTCTTTCTTTGTAGTGTCTTTGCCTGGTTTTGGAATGAGGGTTATGTTCAAATCATAAAAGGAGTTTTCCTTCTTCTTGAATTTTTTGAAATAGCTTGAAAAAGATAGGAGTTCATCTTTGAATATTTGGTAAAATTTGCCTGTGAAGCCATTAGGCCCAGGACTTTTGTTTGTTGGGGTTTTTTGATAACTGTTTCAATCGTTTTTGTTGTAATTGGTCTGTTTAGGTTTTCTGATTATTTTAGATTGATTTTTGAATGATTATATAAATATTTTTTCAAGGAACTTGTCCATTTCACCTAGGTTGTCTAATTTTTTGGCATACAGTTCTTCATAGTATTTTCTTACAATCCTTTGAATTTCTGCTGTCAATTGTTACTTCTCCACTCTCATTTCTAATTTTATTTATTTGAACTCCCCCTCTCTTTTTTTCTTGGTGAGTTCGGTTAAAGGCTCTTCAATTTTGTTTACCTTTTCAAAAAACCAATTTTTGGTTTCATTGATCTTCTGTATTTTTTTTGTTTTGGGGGTTTTCTTTGTTTGTTTTTTGTTTTGTTTTTTATTTTGCCTCTATGACATTAATTTCCTCTCTGATTATATTATTTCCTTCCTTCTATTTCCTTTGGGCTTTACTTGCTGTTCTTTTTCTAGTTCTTTTAGGTGCAGGGTTAAGTTGTTAATTTGAGCTTTTCCTTGCTTCTTAAGGTATGACAGTAATGCTATAAACTTCCCTCTCAGGACTGCTTTTGTTGTGTTTCATAAATTTTGAGTTGTTGTATGTTCATTTTCATTTGTATCAAGAAAAGTTTTGATTTCTTCATTGATTTCATTTTTAACCCATTCATTATTTAATAGCATGCTATTTAGTCTCCAAGTGTTTGAATGTTTTTTAGTTTTTCTATTGTAGTTGATTTCTAGTTTCATGCTGTTGTGATCAGAGAAGGTGCTTGATATGATTTCAGTCTTCTTATATTTATTAAGACTTATTTTGTGTCATAACATGTGATCTATCCCTAGAGAATGTACCATGAGCAGTTGAAAAGAATGTAGATTCTGCTGCTTTAGGATGAAAGGTTCTGAAGATATCTGTTTAATCCAGTTGATCTAGTGTGTTATTTAAGGCTGCTGTTTCTTTGTTAATTTTCTGTCTGGAGGATCTATTCATTGATGTTAGTGGGGTATTAAAATCTCCTACTATTATAGTATTGCTGTTAATCTCAGCCTTTTTTTCATCAAAATCTGTTTTAGATATTTAGGAGCTCCTTTTTTAGGCACATATATATTTATAATAGTTATATATTCTTGTTGTAATATTCCTTTTTTATTATGTAGTTAGTGATCTTCTTTATCTCTTACTACAGCTTTTGATTTAAACTTTATTTTGTCAGATATTAGTATTGCTACACAAGCTTATTTTTCCTTTCCATTTGCATGAAATATTTTTTTCCATCCCTTTACTTTCAGTCTATGTGTATCTTTTGTTCTGAGGTGAGTCTCTTGTAGACAGCATATGTACATGTCCTGTTTTCTTATCCATGCAGTTACCCTATGTCTTTTTTTTTAATATTTTTCTGAAGCTGGAAACGGGGAGAGACAGTCAGACAGACTCCTGCATGTACCCGACTGGGATCCACCCGGTATGCCCACCAGGGGGCGACGCTCTGCCCACCAGGGGGCGATGCTCTGCCCCTCCGGGGCATCACTCTGTTGCGACCAGAGCCACTCTAGCGCCTGGGACAGAGGCCAAGGAGCCATCCCCAGTGCCCGGGCCATCTTTGCTCCAATGGAGCCTTGCTGCGGGAGGGGAAGAGAGAGACAGAGAGGAAGGAGAGGGGGAGGAGTGGAGAAGCAGATGGGCGCTTCTCCTGTGTGCCCTGGCCGGGAATCGAACCCGGGACCCCTTGCATGCCAGGCCGACGCTCTACCACTGAGCCAACCGGCCAGGGCCACCCTATGTCTTTTGATTGGCGCATTATTCCATTTACATTTAAGGTTATTATTGATATGTAGTTGTTTATTGCCATTTTATTCTTTAAATCTATAATCCTCTTTTTCTTGATTTCTTTTTTCCTTTGTTCTTTTACAGCAAGCCCCTTAACATTTCCTGCATTACTCGTTTAACTATAATGAATTCCTTGAGGTGTTTTTTGTTTGTTTGTTTGTTTTTTGTCTGGGAAGCTTTTTATTTCTCCTTCAATTTTAAACAATAATCTTGCTGGATAAAGAAGTCTTGGTTGCAGGCTCTTGCTTTGCATGGCTTTGAATATTTTTTGCTATTTCCTTCTGGCCTCATGTGTTTCTGTTGAAAAGTCAGATATCATCCTTATGGGAGCTCCTCTATAGGTAATTGATTTATTTTCTTTTGCTGCTTTTAGTATTTTTCTTTATCTCTTAACTGTGGTATTTTAATCATGATGTGTCTTGATGTAGGCTTCATTGGGTTTCTCTTTACTGAGACTCTCTGTGTTTCTTGAACTTGTGTGACTTTTTCCTCCATCAATTTAGGGAAGTTTTTAGCTATGATTTCTTCAGTCAGGTTTTCTATCCCTTGTTCTTTCTCTTCTCCTTTAGGAACCCCTATGATGTGGATGTTATTTCTCTTCATATTGTAACAGAGTTCTCTTATAGTTTTCTCAGACTTTTTGAGCCTCTTTTTTTTTTTTTGCTTCTCTTTTTTGGTGTTTTTATTTATTTTGCCCTCTAATTCACTGATTGGATCCTCTGCTTCATTCGGCCTGGTGTTGATTCCTTCTAGTGTAGTCTTCATTTCTGATATTGTAATGGTCATTTCTGATTGATTCTTTTTTATGATTTCAGTGTCCTTTATGATGCTTGCAATTTCTTTATTTAGGAGCCCATTAAGTCCAACCATTGTAGCTCTGAGATCCTTAAGCATCCTAACAATCATTATTTTAAACTCTGCATCTGGTAATTTGGTTCCTTCCATTTCATTCAGTTCCTTTTGTGGGGATTTGTCTTGTTGATTCATATGGATTACATTCCTCTGTCTTCCCATTTTTTCTGTGTGCAGTTTATAAGCTTGTTAGGGTTGTGTGTCTGAGATTGGTATATGGAATGCGGCTCCTCCTCCAGGTCTTTATCCCTCAGCCTCTGTTAGTTGCTCAGATTTTAAATTCTCCTTAATTTGTACAGCTATTTAAAAGTTTTAAGTTTTCTGCTGTTTGTTTGCTGAGCCCAGCAGGGAGCTTGTTTGTTTAGGATGGGAGTAGTAGATGTATCTTGTTCTTTGGCCTCAGTTGAAACTCTATTCAGCAATGTGGGGGGTGTGACCTCTGAGAACCAGAAGGTGTGGTCTGCCCAGTTACTCTCTAGGGTTGGAGTGCATTCTCCATATCAGAAGAGGGAGGTGTAGCTCAGGTCTACCAGGGAACCTGAGTCACTGCCCCTCCTCTTTACTTCTTCCTTTCCGAATGGCCTTTTATGCTGATTGGAGCTGAAGAGCTTTTTGAAGGTGGGTCAACTGGCTCCACACTAGGCTTGTGCTGGACTGAGGGAATATCTGGTGGCTTCCCCCCAGCTATATCCACCTCAGCCCTGAAGAATAACTCAGCTCAAGTATTCTTCTCCCTATTACTGTTTGTGATCCTGTGCCTCAATCTCCCCACTCTCTTCACGCAAGACCAGTCCTCTCAGCCCTTGTCATCCCTGGAGTCCCAGGCAAGTGGTTGTGAGCAATATTTTCTGCACTGACCCTTTCAGGCTGCAACTTCTTCACAAGCCATTTCCCACAGACAGAAATCCCACTGTTCTCCCCACCCAATGCTGTTATGCTATCTCCTCCAGTCTCTGGGTTTCTAGGCTGGGGTTCAGGTCCTGGGACTGAAAATCCCTGCCTCTCAGTGTCTCTCTCCCTGCAATGAGAAACCCTCTGGACCCTCAGCTGCCCCTCACTCCTGGGAGCGGGAGAGCCCTACTGCATCCCCGCACTTCCCACCAAGCTCAGTGTGGTTTCTCCTGTGCTCCTTGGTTTTCAAGTCCTGTTCTTTTAGTGTAAAGTTGGTTTTTCATGATGATTGTCCTTAAGTTAATTTGTAATCCAGTTTGATCTTGTGAGGTGGCAGTTTGTATGTCTGTCTACTCTGCTGCCATCTTGGAATACACTTGTGAATATCTTAAGATATAATTTATGTATCCTCTATGCTGGTTAATATTATGTTTCATTTGGTTGGGCCATAGTGCCTAGATATTTGGCCAAACATTATTCTGGATGTTTCTATTAGGCTGTTTTTAAAATGAGATTAACATTTAAATCTGAACTTTGAATAAAGCAGATTGATCTCCATAATATAGTTGGTCCTCATCCAATCAGTTAAAGGCCTTCATAGAACAAAGACTGACCTCTGCCAAGCCAGAAAAAATTCTGCCAGCACATAGCCTTTGGGTTTAAATTGAAACATTGGCTCTTCTTTCAGCCTACCTTACAGATTTTGGATTTGGCAGCCCCATAGCCACATGAGCTAATTCTTCAGAATGAATTTTTCTCTTTTTTTTCCTCTCTCTCTCTAGAAAGATAGATAAGTAGATGATATATAGATAGGTAGATACATACATGATAGATAGATAGATAGATAGTTGATATATATATAGGTATAGATAGATATAGATGATATAGATATAGATATGCATCCTATTGATTCTGTTTCTCTGGAGAATTCCGATTAATACATCCCATTTTAAAATTAAGATAGTTGTTAAACCTGGTAGACATTGTTATTTAATAAGAACAAAAGAACATATATAACTATATATTTAAATGTATGTAATATAATTTCAATATAATTAATTCTTATTGTTATCATATTATTTTATTTTATATATTAAAATTATTATTCTGAGAAACTATTGATAAATTTTATCAGATTAACAAAAATGTTTGTTATATGATTAGTTAATAACCCCTAGTTTAAAGGCATCAGAGAACTGATCCCACAGAGAAGGAAGGAGCAGAAGAGTAAAATGAACACTCTGAATCAATTTTTTTCTTGATGCATTTGCCAATTTTTGTATTGTATAGAAAAAAATATAGTGGCCTGGCCAGATAACTTGGCTAGTTAGAGTACCATCCCAAAGTGCAGAAGTTTGATCCCAAGTCAAGGCACATACAGAAACAGCTTGATGATCTTGTCTCTCTCTCTCCCTCCATTTGTCTCTTGTTAAAATCAATAAATAAGAAAAATTTAAAAAAAAAATAAAGGGATACAAGAAACCAAGGATAAATTAACTAAAAAGATGAGCAGAGTTTTTGGTTGTATCATGATACTAGAAAAATAAAAATTAGTCATTAAAAAAAGATGCTTGGGTAAGACTTTTAGGCTCTCAGTTAGAAACATTCAAAGGATACCTAAATCTTAAGGAAAGTAATAAAGCAGAAGGCAATTGAATCTGACAAAGTTTTTAACCCTGTCCCTGATACCTGGAATTTTGACTGGATTATAGTGATCTCTTATTCTAGTTGTGTCCTGGAAAAATGGACTGAGTAGTCATATCTGGGATAGGTGGATAGATGATAGATAGATAGATAGATAGATAGATAGATAGATAGATAGATAGATAATAGATACAATTTTTATACAAAAAATCTGTCATTCAGTTAAAAGTGATCAAGCTTCTACACACAGAACTAAGTGGGGGAAAAACAGACAATAAAATAAACCTCTAGGTAATATGGAATTTGAGATAACAGACATACAGAACTATAATTAATATGTTAAGAAGATAAATGACAAGATGAAACATTTTATCATACAAATTCTAGAACTGAAAAAATATAATGCTGTAAAATGAGAACCTCATAGATAGGTTTAACAGCTTATTAGGTATGGAAGAATGATCATTAATTAAACTTAAGAATTACTAGTAGGAACTATCAAAACTAATGCAGAAAGGGAGATTGTAAATATAGAAAGGAGTTTTTGAGATATATCAGAACTGGTGAAAGGTTCAATGTATTATTAAGATACTGAAAAAGAAAAACAAATTGTGACAGGAGTAATAATTTGTAAAGATTTTGATTAAGTTTCATACAAAATTAAAATTGTCAAGTCACAGAGTGCTTATGAACTCCAAGCAGCATAAAGATAAAAACATACCTAGGAATGCAATGGAAACTGTTAAAAACCAAAGACAAAGAAAAATATTAAAAGTAGAAAGAAAAAGCATATTTTTTTCAAAAGAACAATGATAAAAGTGATAGTTAGTATCCCAACAAAAATGATAAAATGAGAAAACAATAGAAAAATACTTTTATTGTGTTGAAAGAAAATAACTGCCAGAGTAAAATTTTATACCTAAAAATATTTTTCAGAGTTAAGAGAAAATAAATATCTTCAAACAAAAAAGAAAAATATTGAGATAATTTTTCTTGGCAGACTCACAATATGTATTCAAGTAGAAGAATATGACCATAGAGAGAAACACAAAAAGGAATAAAGAACAATGGGAATGGCAAATAGCATTGGGAGTCAGGATAAAGACTACATCTGGTGATGGAAATAGCAACCATGCATCATTAATAAAGAAAAAGCAGGATCAGGGTGGTGATTAACATAGGTACATTCATTTTGTGAAAATTTATCAAGCTATATTTATTTAATCCACTTGCCTATAAACTTGTTATACATAAAAGTTCACACAGAAACATGCAAACTTTGAATAGTCTGCACATAATAATTACTCAAGGAATATTAGCAATTGTTATTATAGGTAAATATAAGCCTTCTCTCAGGCTGATGAAAATCAATTGTGATGACTGAGCCAGAGATGACTGCAGAAAGACGTGAGTGGCAATATACACATTCCCAATAGAAAAAGACGGAAATGAGTAATAGACTAGAAATGGAGTGTGTCTGGGCCACACATTTAAATACCGTTCATCCCATTTCAGGGACCACAATTCCTCACTAGAAGGAAAAAGTGGTTGGACAAAAATCATTAATTTACTGCAGTTTCTGATCTTTCTTTTTTCTTTATATGCTAAAGAGAGTTTTGGCCTTCTTTGACTTCTTAGTTTGTTGCCCTCTTTCCAAGGAGAATTCTGTTCCTGTCAGATGATTTATTGGGTTTTGTAATGTAAAAATCAGTATAACTAAAAGGAACCAGTATTTGGCAAGTAGATTAAAGAGATAGTAAGAGAAGAAAGATGATATCCGAATGGCATTTGTGTCCTCTGAAATGAGGAGATACAGATTAGAAAAAAGATTTTCTTTCTTAGAAAAATTACCACTGAAAAAGAAGCAAAGAGAAAAAAATGAGAGAAGGAGGTGAATGAATCAGTCAATATCTGTTTCAAAAAAAAATCCCCATATTCAGAGTTAAATATCAAGTGATGCCTGAGTTCAGATGACTGTGAGACATAACTGCTGAATAAATGTCATATGGTCATGAAGAAAGCATATAAGTATCAAATAGTAACCTCCAAATAGAGAGTACTGTAGAGCTTAGATACCAGTATTGTTCTTTTTTTCCCCCTATAATAGAAGCAAGTGATAGACAGTTGCTGAAGCAGCATCCTTGACATGGTTCCCATAACTTGGGAAAACAATTTGAGCTTGGGGCTAATGCAATATTAATAGATCGTGGGAGCTTTCTCCTTCAGTGTTGGGGAAAGGACAGATTCATAGAATAGGACTACTGCCTGGCCACATGTGGTGGTGAAGTGGTGACCCTTCATTCCCTCTGATTTACTTTGGTTTAATCTAAGGCTACTAATGTGGTCATTCTGATATCGGTTCTGTTGCCAATGAAAATATGGTTTGGTTGCAGTGTCAAGGGAAAGAAATTTCAAAAGACCTGCATTTGGAGAAGCTTAGGCTTTTACAGTAAGTTTTATTTGGAATTGAAATAGCAGGTTGCTCACAGATATTCAGTGTCTCATCTCTGTCTGTTCCATAAAGGAAAAAGTCCAGTCTTCTCTTCATTAATTCCAGTATAAAAACTGAAGTCCAGATATTCTGCACCATGGTTTAGCCCACATTAAAGCTTAGCCTAGTCCAGGTGCTGCTCAAGGCCTGTGGTGGGAGACCATCTGGCTGCCAGCCCACACAGTATGGCTACTGCTTAGAGACCCCTGAATGACCAAGTGGGGCAAACTTGTTGCCAAGCAGGAAGAGAGAGCTTTGCTAAGCCTGTGTTTGCATTTTTAGGCCGAGACTAGCTTTTGTTTAAGCAAGCCAATTAGTTTCTGTAAAAATTTTCAGGTTCCTCCCACTAATCAACCAGGTCCTTCTTCTAGGCTAAACTGACAAGCCTCTGTGGCTGGTATTTTGGCTTCCACCACACAGGCCTTAAAATGGAAGCACAGAAGCACCTTCTTCCATAGTTTGGGTTTGAATTGGTTTTACCCTAGGGAGGATTGGAAAAATCTGGCACAAAAGGCTCCTAGAATATGCAAATGAGCCTATGAATACTTTAGCCTTCTAGCAAATTAAGCTAAATGGAATGCTGAAGCTTCTTACTGAATCAAGCCATCCAAGTTTTATAAAATATAATGTCTGACTCCCATCAGTATCTAGAAACCTGCCTATAAATTATAGATTTCTAAACCCTTTACTGGGTTTTTAATCTCTTGGCAAGCAGTTATCCAGACTAAGCCATAGCTCTTTCCTGCTGCTCTGTCCTGCTTGTGGAGCCTTGGAAGACTGTGGAGCACTAGGGTGAGAGGAAGATTTGCCTCAATGTTTTTTTTAAGACACATGATACTGTGATTATCTTTACTGTTAACCTTTCAGCTATAAATATCCTTGAACCAGAATTGTGCACGGTTCTGATATTCAGAAGTGGCCCCACATTTTAGAGAATACATAAGAGATAGTGTCATTTTTTTCTTCTTCATGATAAAAGATGAAACTGAAAAGGATGACGTGCCAAAGTGTCTGAGTTTCTAGAATGCAACTCGTTTCGCTCCGCTGGGGAAGGGTTAAGGGTTTTGCAGCTAAACAAACATAGAGTTGAGAAATGAAAATTATTCTCCACTACTCACACCCACCCTCAACATTTAGGAAGTATTCTCTTGGAAAACTTCTCTTTATCTTAAGGGAAGATAAAGCAAACTCTTACCAAGAAGAGTCAAGGGCTTAGAATTTTGTCATAAATACTAAAATCCTAGAAAACAATTTATTTCTCAGTTTTCTGTTTATATTGGTTTAAAGAGCAGTGGATGTTGAAGGTAGAGGGATAGATTGCAAATGGATTTATGCTAGGAATAGTTTCAGTAGGAGAGTGGTTTGCCCCAACTCATGGTAACTCTTTGAACCTAGAACTCAGAGTACTCGGAATCATGTGTTTTATTTAAGTGCTGGATGCAGTTCTAGGACAAAAAATGTTTCATTCAGAACCCTATTAGAAAGAAATGAATGAATTCCTCCATAATAGTGGTTCTCAGCCTGAGGTAATTTTGCCTTCAGTGGATATTTAGTAATCACCAGAAATATATTTGTTTGCCACAACGTCAGGTGTACTACTGGCATCTAATGAGGAGAGGCCAGAGTTATTGCCAAGACATTATGTAATGCACAGGAGAGCCCCCACAAGGACTTAGCTCAGGTTTCAATACTGCTGAGGTTGAAAAATCCTATACTAAAACATATCTCTTGGTTCATTTCTAAAGTAAAATCTAAAGTTGACAACCAATTTCCTGGGAAACTTGCAATATTGGAAATTTCACATCTATTGGTAAAGATGGTTATTCTTATAAGACAATTGGCATTTTTATAAGTTTTTTTAAAGGTTACATGTTTCTTCTCATTCCAGAATTTCTGTGTGGATATTTCCACTTCCAACATTATCATTTATACATCCAAATGTAACCTAGCAAGTATGTATACCGGGTTTAGGTCAATAAAAATTAATAACTAAAATTCACTGATCTCTCTTCAATAAAATTGTCTTCCCCAATTTTGATAAGTCATCCAAATTTGATGACAATTTCAACAAGCAGATGAAAAATCTGAAAGGAGAATAAGCCAATAACTGTGTCCTTTTCACACTCCTCAGAGGTACCATCAAACCAGCTAAGTTTATTGTTTCACCAGAAACAAGTAACTGCAAAACTATGCAACTACCAGGCCAGGTGGAAAAGCAGCCTAGAGGTCAAAAAAGCAAATTGACATAACACTTTAAAATACGGTATTTTGTCAGGATGAATGACAGTTCTGTTATGTGCATAAAATCACAGATTTATCGGAATGCTAAGTTACTTGTCAAAGAGTCATTTTACCATTCTTTTTTTATATTTTTTTCCTTGTCATGTAAGATTCCTTGAAGCAACTAAAAAAACAGCCATAATCCATTTGATTTTCTGCCTTCCCATGAGAAAAACTTTGACAGATGATAAATAGCAACTGCTGACAATCATCAATGTGGAGCTATCATGCTTTTACATTAAATACAAAAACAGAGTTGTAAAGTCACAAGGGATAAGACTTTTGACACATAAGAGACAAATATATAATCCTCAGAACCAAATCACTGCTGGGATCTAAGCAAGTGCAACAAAGCACAGCTGCTTTTAGAATCTCACAAAGTCAAACTATAGCTAACTTTGATATCTGGAACCTAATGTATGCTCCAACCGTGTGCCATGCTCTTCTTATCCAGAAGCTCGAGTTAAACTGCCAAACATCAGTGAACGCGTGTGCACAAAGGAAATAGCCATTTTATCATACTGTCTCTTTTAATTAAGGCCAAAAAGGAGTCTAGAAAACAAATAAAAATACCATAAAACCTGGTTAATTAGAATAGAAGAGCAATTCCGAGGCAAAGAGGTTTGAGGATCAGATGTATCTCATTAAACCCACACTAGAGCTAAGCGTGTATGAACCTTCAAAGAAAAACTGTATATTGTCCAGATTGTCAATATGAGGAAGTCATTTGCAAAGGTTACTTCCTTTATAGTCTAAGCTGCTCCCTTTTTTGCTGTTGACAACTAATCAGACTGGTTCACAGATCATTTCTTACTTATGGCTAACTCATGGCTATTTAGTAACATTCACTTCAAATTATATAACCAATTTAGCAACCTGAAGTATGCTTGGGATCCAATTTCTACCTCAAATTATATATATTTTGGTACTTTGGATTAAATGACTAATTTTAATGGGGAAATCTCGTCTAATAGGCTGGGGAATAGCAGTTATTTCAAAGTTCATGCTATTCTGAATGATCCTGACAACAAATTAAAATGGTTTTACAACATACTGTTTATTTACCTAATTACAAATACACCAGCCTTTGGGTTTTTATCCAAGCTTGATTTTCTCTATTTTGTCTACTGTCTCCAGGGGAGGGAAAAAAAAGGTGAGAAAGACAGAGTTAAAGATTATTCCCTCATTTCCAATCACCTTCCTACCTTCTTCTTACTTGCACACACACACAGATACACACACACACACACACACACACACACACACACACACACACATAGATTTGCAGCTCTACATGGGTCCAAATACAGTGGTACCTTGAGATATGAACAGACCAACATACAATTTTTTAAGATACGAGCTGCGACTCTGTCTGTATTTTTGTTCAAGATCCAAGCGAAATTCTGAGATACAAGCCGTGATTTGGGAAGCTGCTGCTAGTTGGCGCGTTGGCGCAAGGATCCAGTATAGGCAGTTTGATATACGAGTTGACTGACTTACGAGCTCAGTTACAGAACAAATTAAATTTGTATCTCAAGGTACCACTGTACTTAGCAGAATCTCTTCATCACTAAAAACCTACATGAAAGTTGGCAGGAGTGGTGATGATGTGATAGAGATTCCATTAAGCCCTTTGCATAAATGGTTTTATGTAATCCTCATAACAATCTCATTGGGGAGAATATATTATCCAGATTTATAGAAGTTAAGTAACTTATTCAAAACACTTTTAAGAGGTCAAAGAGCCAGAGCTTATATTCTTTTTTGCCCAAGTTTTGGTCATTAATTCCTTTTAGTGCCACTCACAGAAATAATATGTTTAATAACCTTTCCTTCTTAATTTTTCTTATTAAAAATCTTATATAGTATCTTTATTCAAAAGAATGAATGAATGTATATATTCAAAATTATATAGGCTCATATAACACAGTTAAATAAAGAATGATAGTTTGAGCTACAATTAAGTAAAGTTTTAAATTCTTTTATTATTTACCTTTATACTGAATAATATTTTTATTATTATATTTACAAGTTTAGTCACTGATAAAAATATTCATGATAATGAAATTTTTAGTCTTTCAAACTAACCAGTAATGAATTTGAGAAATTATTCTCTCAAACTTTGAAATCTGAGAGAATTTAAGTAGGTCTTACTAAGAAGTAAAATAAAGACATCAAGGAGCATAAACCTCCATGGTTATTACTTGTCAGTGGAAATTAATATTACTTTGAAGTAGACCACTGGATTCTGAAAAAAAGACACTGACAGCTTGGATAATACATATTTACAAAAAGAGATACTTATTTGTATTTACATATAATTAGAAAAGCATTCAATGACTTACATTAAACTGTTAACTTCTAATCTCAATGAAATGTACAGTATGCATAAATGTCATACAGAAGTGATATCTAATATTGGTTATAGTTATTTTCCTATTAAGGTTAAATAGATGCTGTAACTAATAAAGTTGCAAACTCTTTTTCTGAGAACATCTCTTTGTCAGCCTGATCTTTATAAATCAAATCGCATAAAGGCAAAAAAACTATGATACCTGGATGATTGTCCTTGTAATAGGCAAGGAAAACTCTAAACCATATTGCCTGGCATTTATATATAATGTAAAACTCTGTTCGGGTGACTTAACAAAAATGCTTTAGAGTCGGTGGCTTAAACAATAAACGTCTGTTTTTCACAGTTCTAGAGGTTGAGAAGTCCAAGACCAAGGCTCTAGCAGATGCTCACTTCCTGATTCATAGGCACTGGTTTTTGTGCTGCGTCATTATATAGCAGAAAGCTGAAGGCGCTTTCTGGAGTTTTTTTATAAGGATATTGATCCCATTAATAAGGGCTCCACTCTCCCAAATACCTTATCTCTAAATAGCATCACTTGGTGATTAGATTTCAAAAAACTAATTTAAGGAAGACATAAATACTCAGTTTACAGCATATAATATGGTACTTAATTTCTTTTTACATGATATCACACTTAAGAGGGAACATTTTATTAAGAAATCTAAAATCAGAAAATAATACTTTTGTAATTGAGCCTTATCAAGTAAGTTTCCTTGTCAGGTAAGTTTCCTTATTACTCATTATTCCAGCTGAGAATTAAGACAAAGGCTCTTGTTTCCTCTTGCATTTCAATATGGGAGGGGGGCTATATTTTTCCACACCTAAAGCATCTTATTATCTCATAGGTATATCAAGAGCTTTTGCCATTTTAATTTTATCTGTCTCACAAAATGATATCTAAACATTATGGAAGACATATCAAATTACAGCAATTTTTCACCCAGTTATAACAAGTTTGAAAGACACTAAGCCTATCTAGCTAGACCATAATGCAAGGTAACTGATATCACAGGACTAGATATTTCACTAGATTTTATGTACTTGCAACTTAGAAAAAGTGAATTTGAGGCAATCAATAGTCCCTAAGTAGAAATCATAACACCTGTTACATCCCATTCTGTCTCTAAGAATATTCTCTGGTGGCTATGAAAGCAGGAAAATGTGGCCAGTTAAATTGACTCATTCTGAGTACTCATAAGGATAAGGTCAAAGGTTGAGTCCTAAACAGACCAGTAAACTTCAAACGAAGAAGACATCTGTTCTAATCACATATTGAATAATCCTGGCCAGCTGTCTCAAACATTTCAATCACAATAAGGCCCCATTGAAACTTTGGAGATAGTTCACTGGTTCAGTGTAAATATATCACCACTACAGGTAAGAGAGATCAAAAGTCAACCCACCATTGATGCTCCATTAGCAATTTTAATGCACAAAAAAACCCACTTATTTTTAAAAATTAAAAAATTGTTTTTGTATACACAATGCTAGTAAAAATATCTATTCAATGAATGCATATCAACTATAATATTTAACATTGCATGTAGGACAAACAATATTTCTGTGTTTTGTATTTTCCAGCTGTCATCAAGACAAAGCCATACTCTTTGTCTTGTTGTGTTTGTTTACAGTGACATTCAATGTTTGGATCAAATTGACATTTGAAAAACATAGGAAATGTTTACTTACTTCTTTATCCAAGAATAAGGCAGGTCATTCACCCTGTGACAGATGAACAACAAAAGAATCAAAGAGTTCTGGGACTCATCCAAAGAGACAGTCTATCAGCAAAAGTATGAGGCTCAAACCTATGTTTCTAAAACACAAAATTTTTATTGTGCCTCAAACTCATTGTAAACCAGCCATTATTTAAGCACAATTTGAATTTGGGATATTAAATTATCCCTGAAGTCTCATTGTTTAAGAGTGTTTTTGAAGACATAACAAATAATCATAGTTAATGAGAAAGACATTATTTAAAACATAAAAATTATTTCCAACACATTTAGTCCTCATTCTCTTCTGCAGCACTGTGATTGTCTTTTCAAAAATATGGAATAAATGATACCAAAAAATCATAAAGTATTTAAAACTTTGCATTGCTTTATCATCAGAGAACCCAAACCTAAGTAAACCAAAGTTGAGTCAGACATTATCTCCTTTCCTCAAGGGGTATCAAAAAGACAGGCAAAACACTTCGTTTTATTCCACAGTTAATTTAAAAATATCAGAAAAAAGAAAGAGAAGGAGAGAGGAGTGCTACAGTCCCGTCTTGGGGAAAATTCTAAGAACAAAAAAAAGTTTATCTAGATTACGGAGGTTACCCAGTACCCAGTAAATCAATTAGAAATTGAAAATTCAGGTTATTTTTAATTAACACACTCAGGATCAAGAGTGTGCCTGAACATTAGTATTTCTGCATCTGATTTCTGATTCAAATATAACATCAACACCTTTGATCATTTTGTTGAATGTGACAGGATTCTTCATATTTATTACCAATATTTAAGCAAAAAAAATATGTAAGCATCAGTGATATATTAGAGTATTTTTTCAATTTTAGTTCATAGATTATTTAACATAAATTCGGGTGGTTTGTTAAATGAAGCTATCTTCAAATAAATCTAAGTGTTTATATGGCTTTATCTTTAGTAGGTAGTTCTAATCGCTGTTAGCACTACCTGCATTTTGTGGATTTCTGAGCAAAAAGACAAAGAAGGGAACCCAATTTTCCAATGGAATACATTTTTTTTAAAGAAAGCATTTCCTTATATCTATGAAATACCATCTTGCAACATAAATGTTTCAGTCTGTCATCTATGGAAGAGGTTAAGATGATGTCTGGAAGAAGAAGAAATGTAATTTAAGTTCAAAGTTTAGTTACTTTTTGCAATAATATGACTGAATTTCCTCATAAATACCATTTCCTCGAGGAAGGCAACTAAAGTGTCAGGTTCAACCAAAAGAACAATGATTAAAAAGTCAATTATTAGCAATGTACATTTCAGAATAAAAATATAAGTCTTTTAACTGAAAGATATTTGTGTATATATTAATTTACTAAACATACATATATTTGGCACTGAGGTTTTAAAAGACTTGTCCTGAACCAGGAGGATAACAGATGAGAGAAGAGGCTGACCCTGTCTACTGGTATTAAAGAAAACTCGAGACATCTTTGTTCTAAAGCTAAATATGCTTCCTTACCCTCAGAATCCCTTCTACTCTGTCAGCAAAGCCAAACAGAAAGGATTGATCCTCACCATTTCCACATACACTTGCCTTCCAGTCTGTATATTGATTGCATTTTAGGAAAGTTTTCACTCTTCTGATTGGCTCTTGAGGCTTCTTTTAATGTAAACATTGCAAGACATGGGGGTCATGCTGAAAATTTTACTCTTGATTCATTACACCCCACATGGACAACCTTGTAATGAAGGGTGGCTCAGCTCTACAATTCAATTTAGACCAGATTATAAACTCAGTGAAGGCAGGCACCACTGTACCTCCTTCACCATTGTGTTCCAGAGCGTGGAATGTAGCAGGTGCTAAATAAATACATGTTAAAGACCAAAATGAATAAACTCTTGAAACTAAAGCAGTGAAAGGGACACTGACACTGAGATATAATAAAGACTTTATCTTACTTTACACAGAATTTTATCCTGCTTCTTCTAATCTTGCCTTTCTCTTTTCCCAAAGCACTTGTTCCTGACTGTTTAGAACCCTTCTCCTGGTTTGACTTACATTAAGTATTGTTTGTGAGTCTATTTTTCTGATTAGAAAATGATTCATTGAGGGTAAATAACATAGCCTCCTTCCTCCGTTTATAAAGCGGATACCTAGAATGCCTCTTAAAAGGTAGTAGATAGAAAAGCTTAATAAATATTAGAAAGAATTGCTTTGACTGGTATGTACATGTATATTAGCGCTGACTGAATTGAGGATCATGTTTATAAGAAACAAAACAATGTCCAGACACAGTGCTAGTCATTTTCCAGATATAATTTTATTAAATATAAATAACTTTCATAAGTAAGTCTCATTAAACTCATTTCAGTTTTGGAGATTCGAATTCAGAGGCTTAAAGCAATTGGACTCAAGTTGTGAGTGTTAGTAGAGGCAGAATGAGAATGCAAATATCAGTCTTTCCAACTCCAATATCAATAGCCCCTTCTAATTATGTTCTCTCTATATTTGTCCTTCAAATGTTTAGGGCAAAACTAAACTAAAACTTTAGTCCTTTTATATATGTAACCTATAACCTAGTTACTCAGTTTGTAGTTATCAATATTATGGTGCCAGAACTTCTTATAAATTTTTACCAGTGGAAGGGGTAAATTTATAATTTAATCCATTTTCAGTATCTTTAGTAATAGTACTTTTTTTTTTTTTTTGGAGGGGAAATAGTGAGATAGACTCCTGCTTTACTGTGACTGGGATCCAGCCAGCAACCCCCATCTGGGGCCAATGCTCGGACCAACTGAGCTATTCCCAGTGACTGGGGCTGACACTTGAAACAATTGAGCCACTGTCTGTGGGAGGGGAAGAGAGAGCGAAAGGAGAGATGGAGGGGGAGCATAGTAGATGGTCACTTCTCCTGTGTGCCCTGACCAGGAATCAAACCCAGGACGTCCACACACTAGGCCCACGCTTTATCTACTGAGCCACCAGCCAGGGCTGGTAATGGTACTTCAGCAACCTTCCTTAGCAAGCTTCTTCAATTGTCTGATTGACTCTCGCTATCTGCAGTTGCTTACTTTACAGTTCTACCTTTTCAATTTCAAGCCATCATCAATTCCGCCTTTCCTCACATTCCCAATAAACCTCTTAGAGTTCTCTTTTTAGTCATCTTTCTTAAGACCATACTTGCTAAAGTCAGATAACCATTCTTCTTGCATGATGCTCTAGCGTCTTAAATTTTAAGTTTGTTTGGTTGCCCTCCATCCTACTTGTTTAATTGTAGTGATGGTTTTTCAAAAGAATAATGTGGTGATCTTAGTTCACACAGTACGCTATTCCAAACATAGCTTCACTTTCATTATGGTCTGCCAAAATAACTTGGATTGATTTAGAATCCATACTGTGACCAGCTATCTCCTCCATCTTTCTAAAATGTCTCTACACATGTGCTTTGTCATTCTATTTTTGCCAAAGTGTTTTACAGTGAGAACTTTAATATATTTATACATTTATACAACCATTTCCCTCTGTCATTTGCTGAAGTCAGAGTCTATATGGTACTTTAATTGGATTCTGGCCTTTATGATTTTTAAGCTCTGTATTCATTACTGTTATATAAAATCATAACAGTCATTTGGAATCCTATAAACCGGTTATACAAAACATGATTATGTTTGCTCAGTTCCTCAGTATTTTCTAATTCTTAGCTAAAATAAATCTGTATTATAAGCAGATTTAGATGTTCTTTAAAAATTCCTTACATAAGGTCACCTTTACGCTACTAAAAGATTTTTACACAAACACTTGAATACTCAACAAATTTCAATGTTTATTACTGTTTTTAATCCAGTTTATTTATTTTTAAGTTTAATATATATTTTTAAAACATGCAGACATTTCTTTTAAATTTAATCATTTTTCCCTTATTATACTTGTTTTCTAATTTACTATATAGTCTCAGTTATTCATGTCTCTGTCTCTCTAACCCTGCACTGTCTGACCTAGTATCTGCCAGCCACATGTGGCTATTAAATTCAAATGGATTAAAGTTAAAATTAAATTCTTTTATTGCACTAGCCATTTTTCAAGTGTTCCGTGGTCACATGTGCTCACTGTCTGTGGTATTCGACAACATAGAGCATTTTCATCATCACAGAACTTTCTGTTACACAGCACCGCCCTAAAGAGTATGTAGACCTCCCACAGGGACTATCTCTCTCTGAATGTTATCTCTCTCAGTACACTGCTATTACACAGCCATCAATAAATATTTATCCAGTTTATTTGTACTAGAATAATTGATATTTAGAATTGGTAGGGTTGGATTACATTAAAAATATCCTACTCTAATCAGTTTATAGATGATGGTGCTTAGCTCAGAGAGATTAATTTATTTCTTGAAAGTAAACCCAAGACAACATTGGTCTTCTAAATACAAAGCCGCAGTGCTTCTTTTACTAGTTCATATTGAATTTCTTATCAACTCATGTACTAAATGAGCTCATGCTGGTATCAAAAATCACAGGGATACAAAAGAACAATGTAGAAGCATATCTGAAAATTAAAATAAATCACAAATATCACTGTGATGCAACCATTAACCACTCATTATATAATGGCTGCATATCCAAAGTGATATTAAAATTGTATAATGCGTGAACAGGTATATTATTGCCACTGCTTACTGAGAGGTAAGGTAATATGTATAATATTAGCAGGCAGGGGTAAGAGGAGAACACATGCATTTAGTTATTCAGCAAACATTTACTGAGCATCTATTATGTGCTGGCCACTGAATATATAATAATTAACAAAGCATGTGGCTAGGCCAGAACTAGCAGTGCCATACTTTGGGGACGGCAGACTTATAACTAGCAGATCGCAAAGAGGGTTCTAAATAACAGCAATATGATTATACAACATGAAATTATTTATATATAAAAAAGACACCAAACTCTTGGAGAAAGTCAGAGAGAAACCTTATTGGAATGATCCTGTATTCATCCATTCCTTCAACTAACAATAAATTAATATAAATAAGTGAGCCAATATTGTGAAAGAATACAGATACAAACAAGTCAGGACCCTATCCAACTGAATTCTCAATCCAGACTAATGGCCCATTCTCGTGACACAGTCAGAAAGAGTAAAGGAGTTTAAGAGGTCTAAGATCCACTAAGATCTTCTGCTAAGATACATTGTGACCAAAATTTGTCACTGACTTAGGCTATTCATATCCATGACCAAGCAATAAGAGTGTAAGGTTGGTGGATAATGGGGAAAGGTCAGGCCCAGGAACTTTGTCTGGGACCGCCCACAACCAAGCGCTCCAAAAGAAACTTCCCAGGAGCCCTTTGGAAAAAAGCGACCATCTGCCAGCCAGTGAGATTTCACCACCTCATATTAGCTCGACCGCCCTAGGGACCCTTTAAATATCTCCCACATGGGTCACCACTTGCGACTTCCCTGGCCTCCATCTTTCCTCAGGGCCAGGGAACCTCGGCGGGATGCGCGCTCTGTACTCAATAAAATCTTTGTTATTCCACACTTTGTGGCTCCGGCCCCCTTCCTTCCTTCTCGGCAGGGAAAAATACCTTACAGAGAATGGTGATTAAAACAGGAGTGCTATTGTTGTCACTGAGTAACTGCTAGTCTTTAGAAACAAAGTGTTTGGGATTCTAGTGCAATGAACAGGACTATTGTTTTTAGAGTTCTTTATTCAAAGCAGCAATAATTTGTATGGATACTAGCAGGACTTAGTAAGAGCTGTAAAACATGTGGAATTTGGAAAAGAAGGGATAAGCACTATGTGATTATTGTATTAAATTATTATTCAGTGTAGCAATATTTCATGCATTTTAAAAAATGCAGGAGTAATCCATTTAAAGATTTCATAGCAAGGTGATAAGGACAGTGTTCGAAGCTGACTCTGGTATTACTAAATTATGCATTACCAAATGTTTGGTCATTGTCAATTACTTAAATCCTAGACTGGATCTTTCCACCAGCTTTCAAGGTGACTTCTTTTTGTTTCTGTTTCAACATTTAAAAATCAAGGTAGGAGATTAGGAGATTCTGAAAGTGATACTCACTGACTACTTTTGAAAGGTCTTGATAACTGGTAGGTTAATACGTATAAGCACACTGCAATAATTGCCTATAAAAGAGAAAAGAGACTTCAGAAGATTCAGATATTCCAGGATAGTTTATTCCAGGACCGTGTGTGTGTGTGTGTGTGTGTGTGTGTGTGTGTGTACACATGCGCACATGCTTTTCTCATGAGACTATATTAACACCCTCCAGCCCTCTGGTGAGATGTGGTCTTCGATGAGTCATCAAAAGTATTCATGAAAAATTGTACTATTTGTTACTTCCTTCTGAATTGTGGTGAGTAATGCATTTAAACTAATGCTCTGTCAAATTTAATAGTTGTAATTGCCTAATTATCTGCTCTAGTGTGATAGTAAAGCCTTTTAACATTTCACTTCCCCCCAAGGAGAATACAGTTTTTGAATGCTACCTTCCTCTTCTTTGGGGAATACTCAAGCAAATAATTCATTTTACTCTCAGCTAAATAAACCTCATCCCCATCCTCAATAGCTATTTTTGTTGTTGTCCCTTTTCATTGTTTTTTTCATTCTCTTTGCCTCTCTTCTTAGGTCTTGGTTATACAAAATGTTTTTAAATAGATTAGCATTCACATTCATAAAATATTGTTGTCCATTTGTTGTTTTTTGGCTTTGTCACTTAATTTTATGATATTCTTTTCCAACAGGCTTTTTTCATCTTTACCTTCTTGAATATTACATTTCTGGAAATATGTCTTTCAATTTAATAATAATTAATACTCTCTTTATGCAACTTCTAAGGATGCATATCACTTCACATGATATAATTAATTAGTATTTAGGACCAGATGACCTTTGCATTAAGATGAATAAAATATTTTAGTTTATTTTTATTTGCTTGTTTTGATTTTTATACAATTTTAGCCCAGTGAATTTAGTGCCTAACTGTAATGTGCAAAGTACATTATCAAGACATTATTTTTCACCTCTGACCTTAAAACTGTGCCCCTAAAATTGATCTTTTACTATTTAGTCCATTTGGGAATCCAGTGGATGCTAAGGACAGAGATGCATTGCTAGACAAAGATGCCAGCTTGCTCAGAGAAGGAAGAATATATTTCTTTTAGTAGAAGGTGCAAAAAATGAGAGAGAAAAATTTATAAAGCTAGAAATAACAAAGAGTTGTTCAGTTAGGGGCTAAAACTTTCCAGGTACCCCAAAGTTCACCACAGGAATGTAGGACATTCTAACAGGCGTACCAATCACTAAGCACAATCACTAGAGGGAAACAAGACCCAAACATTCCTGAATATTTACTGCTCAACTGGGAGACATTCCTGAATGTTTACTGCTCAACTGTGTGAAGCAGAAATCAGTAGCTGAAGGAATCACTCTTAAGTCAAAACTTCAAACTTATTTGAAGTCTTTTCCTCAATTTTATATTTTTAGAACCTTTTACATTTTAGGTGAATAACATCATCTCAAACTACCCAACTGGTACTTTATCATTGAAACAAATAAACCTTTTCACTTTTTTTTACTTATGGAATGATTTGACCATTCACCCTTGATCAGATTGTGAGTGTCTGCATGTGCGCATGTACTACTGAGTACAAAGGGTTGATCCTGTTGGTATACAGGCGTGACTTTGATCTGTCACACTTAAAAGTTCATCTTGAAAACTTTTGCCCCAATCACGGAATCATCACAAAAGGAGCAATGAGACCTCGATTCTTTTCTTCTTGAAAAAAAGCATTCCATCAAGAGACAAAATGCAGCCAGGAAAGGAAGAATTTTTGGCCATGCAGGAAGAAAATCAGAGGAAAGGAGGCCTTGGAGACAGGTTCAGGGGTTAGCTTGAGACGAGCTGCTGCTGCCCACTGCTCCCCTGGTCGCAAATCGCTTAGGGTTCCTTAGAGCTTAGGAGAAGAAGAGAAGCAAGGACAACACACTTGTGAAGAAGAAGAGAAGTAGGAGGGGAAAGGAAAAGAAGGGCATGCTTTAGAAGGGAAAGCACCTTGGGACCTTTATTCTAAGGAACTTGAAGGGTGGAGATTTTAGCGGAGGTCCTAGAGGAGGACCTTAATAGAACATTCATTAGCTTTCCAGGTGTGTTCTTTAAGGGTGGTGGTCTTCATTAATTGATTGGTGTCAGCAGGGGGTTATTAGTCAATGCAGCTGGTCTTGAGGTCAGCCGTGGCTTCCCTTTGTTTGGTTTTATTGCTTTTCTGGACCTAGAGCTGAAACAAAACTGAGGTTTAATTGTTAGCTCCAGGGGTTAATGCTTAAGTGCTCTCTTGTTTGTTCCTCCTCTAAGGGAGTCTAAAACCACATGACTGGTGATATGCCAGGGGAGAAAACATCAGGGGAGGCCCCAACTTCCATGACCAGCAATATGAAATCAGGGGGTCTAAACCACATGACCAACTAAGAGAAGAAAGGTCCCCCTGGAGGTGATGTCCTTGTTTTCCCAATTTTGCCCATTGCTAGGCAACCGGCGCTTTCTACCCTGGTGATGTCCTTGCTCTGCTCATGTCTGTCTAATTACCTACCACAGAATGATCTCTTCTATAGGAAACACTGTTTCTTTTCAGTGAACAGTAATATTAGAGAACCCAGTTTGGAGGCTAGGATAAGCAATACATGCTGCAACAATCTATTGGAGAGAAATAGAATGATGCAAAAAAGGAGAGGGTATTTAAATCACTGTAGCAACTGAGCAAAAAATAACTTTTCCTCAACAGTCCTGAGTTCTGGCTGTTATTTTCAATTTTTCATGTTTTTTTTTCTACCTTGCTCTAAAATGGGAGATTTTAATTCACTTTTTTCTTCTTTCTACTAATCATCAAGCATTATGTCTATACTGTCACACTTTGCAGTGTTATTACAGTTTCTCCTTTTTAACTTTATGCTCAAATCCTAGGAATTGGTAGCAGACTTGCTCATGATTTTCCCTTTAATGTCACAAGAACATCAATGCTCTGAAAAGGAAGAACTATTCCAACCTTAATTCAAGCAAACTTCTCAAAATATACATAAGGCACTTAAATTCCCGATAGTCGCAAATGGCACAATAGAGAAAAACACATACTTACAGTCCTCCTCTGTTTTTTGTTTTTTGGGGTTTTTTTTTATTTCTGTGGGGGCCCTTGTATCATTATTAGTCTTTTATTATGGGCATTTATAATTTTGTTTTCATTTCTGAAATACTTTTAAATAAATGTAGGCATTCAATAAGTTTGTATTGTATGGATGAGAAAGAGGCCAAATACTAAAACTGACGAGCTCAGTGGAGGCCTGCATGGGAACCTGACAAATTCAGAGACCTAAAGTAACCACACAAGATGGTCTGAAATTAAAATTTTCTGGCTCCTGTCTCTCTCTCCCTCTCTCTCTCTCTCTCTCTCCACTTTCTCTCCTCTCTCTCTCTCTCTTTCTCTAAAGTGAATAAATAAAAATCTAAAAGCAAGTCCTAGCGGGTAGTCACATCTTAACCTGGTATCTTCCTGACAAAGGTCAACCTTTACCTTAACTGAGCTTGCCTATTGTCGTTTTTGCATCTAGGATAGCATACCTTTATAATGTCCTTTGTAATTTCCACTTTCCAAACCCCTCAGGGCACGATCACTGTACCTGAGCACAGACCACAGAATCCCTCATTGTTATTGTTCTTGTGTTCATTGTTCACAGTTGGCTATCCTATACCCACCAACGTAAAAGAAGTATGAGGTGTCTATCCATTTTATCTTCTCTCCAATCTCAGAGATTTCCTTGCTTTGTTTTCTCTCACCTCCCAAATCTATTCCCAGTGTATTTCATGTGATACCCTTACATCTTCTCCTTTGATTCTGTTGTATAAAAATAAATGGTGAAACTGCCATTTCCCAAAGCATTTTTCTCAATCCATGAAGATTTTGCTTCCTGGCAATTGATATCAGCTTGACTCAAATAAACTCATAAAAATTACCTACAGGTTTGGACGTTTCCTTTTCTTTTTCTTTTCTTTTTTTTCTTTTTTTGTCTTAATTTTGTATTTATTTTTACCTTTCTGTGCATATAAATACCTAAACATTTTAAAATACAATTTAAAACACTCTTGGATGATGCAGAAGATGATGGGTTTGTTGAAGAACATGGGACTGGTGTTAGAATGTAAGGGTTTGATTCTGCTGCTGGAATCAGTTTCTTTTTTTAATTAATTTTAATTTATTATGTTAACATAAATTTAAGTGTCCCACTGAATACAACACCCTCCTCACTTCTCCCATGTCCCTATCTATACCCCCTTTGCGTCCCTCTCCCCAACTTTCACCCCCCTTCCCTCTGGGACCTGCCTTCCTGCTATCTGTATCTCTCTGTTATGTATATATAATTTCACTAATCCCTTCACCTTCTCTGATCCCATCCCCTTTCCCCCCTTCCCTCTGACAGCTGTCCCTTGGTCCCTGTGACCCAACCTCTACTTCTAATTTTTTCCTCAGTTCATTTTGTTCCTTAGATTACACATATAAGTGAAGTCATATGATATTTGTCTCTCTCTGCCTGGCTTATTTCACTTAGCATTATAGTCTCCAGGTCTGTCCATGATGTCACAAAAGGTAAGATTTCCTTCTTTTTCACTGCTGTGTAGTATTCCATTGTGTATATGTACCACTGCTTTTTAATCCACTCGTCCACTGACGAACACTTGGGCTGTTTCCAGATCTTGGCTATTGTAAACAATGCTGCAATAAACATGGGGGTTATTATCTTCTTTTGAATCAGTGATTTGTTATTCTTAGGATATATTCCTACTAGTAGGAAAGCTAGGTCAAAAAGGCAGGTTCATTTTAATTTTTTGAGGAAATGCCATACTGTTTTCCACAGTAGCTGCACAAGTCTACATTCCCACCAGCAGTGCAGGAGGGTTCCCTTTTCTCCACACCCACGCCCGCACTTACTATGTGTTGATTTGTTAATGAGCGCCATTCTGACAGGTGTGAGGTGGTATCTCATTGTGGTTTTAATTTGCATTTCTTGGATGATTAATGATCTTGAACATTTTTTCATCTGCTTATTGGCCATCTGTATGTCCTCTTTGGAGAAGTGTCTGTTCAGTTTTATTGCACATTTTTAAATTGGATTGTTTACCTTCCTGGTGTTGAGTTTCACAAATTCTTTATAAATTTTGGTTATTAACCCATTATCAGACATATTGTTGAATATGTTCTCCCACTGTGTGGGTTGTCTTTTTATTTTGTTCATATTGTCTTTAGCTGTGCAAAAGCTTTTTAGTTTCATATAGTCCCATTTGTTCATCCTGTCCTTTATTTCCTTGTTGTTGAGATAAATCAGCAAAAATATTGCTACAAGAGATATTGGAAAGTTTACTGCCTATGTTTTCTTCCAATATGTTTATGGTTTCATTGCTTACATTTAAGTCTTTTATGCATTTTGAGTTTATTTTTGTGAATGGTGTAAGTTGGTGGTCTAGTTTCAATTTTCCCAGCACCATGTATTAAAGAGACTGTCTTTATTCCATTGTATGCTCTTACCTTTTTTGTCAAATATCAGTTGTCCATAAAGGTGCAGGTTTATTTCTGGGTTCTCTGTTCTGTTCCATTGATTTGTATGCCTGTTTTTATGCCAGTACCAAGCTGTTTTGAGTACAGTGACCTTGTAGTATAACTTGATATCAGGAAGTGTGATACTTTCCATATTATTCTTCATTTTCAAGATTAATGAGGCTATTTGTGTTCTTTTTTGGTTCCATATAAAATTTTGGAATATTTTTTCCATGTCTTTGAAGTTTTTCATTTGTATTTTAATAGGAATTACATTGAATTTACAGATTGCTTTGGGTAATATAGACATTTTAATGATGTTTATTCTTCATTTCCATGAACACAGTATATGCCTCCACTTGTTTGTATCTTCCTTGATTTCTTTTATCAATGTTTTATAATTTTCCAAGTACAAGTTTGTCACCTCCTTGGTTAAATTTACTCCTAGGTACTTAATTTTTTTGTTGTTGCAATAGTGAAGAGGATTACTTTCTTAATTTCTCTTTCAGACAGTTTATTGTTGGTATATAAAATGCCATTGATTTCTGAATATTAATTTTATACCCTGACAATTTGCTAAATTGATTTATCAGGTCTAGTAGGTTTTTGACTGAGATTTTAGGGTTTTCTATGTACAGTATCATGTCATCAGCAAATAATGACAGTTTTACTTCTTCTTTTCCAATTTGGATGCCTTTTATTTCTTATTCTTGTCTGATTGCTGTGGCTAGGATTTCCAGAACTATGTTGAATAAAAGTGGTGAAAGGGGGCACTCCTGCCTGTTCCTGATCTTAAGGGGATTGCTTTTAATTTTTGCCCATTGAGTATGATGTTGGCTGTGGGTTTGTTATAGATGGCCTTTATCATGTTCAGTTATGTTCCCTATTCACTTTGCTGAGAGTTTGATCACAAATGGTGCTAAATTTTATCAAGTGCTTTATCTGCATCTATTGATATTATCATGTGATTTTTATTCTTCCTTTTGTTTTTGTGATGAATCACATTTATTGATTTGTGAATATTGTACCAGCCTTGCCTCCCCAGAATAAATCCCACTTGATCATGATGTATGATTTTTTTCATATATTGCTGGAACTGGTTTGCTAATATTTTGTTGAGAATTTTAGCATCTATGTTCATCAGGGATATTGGCCTATAGTTTTCATTCTTTCTAGTGTCTTTACCTGGATTTGGAATGAGTATTATGCTCACCTCATAAAAAGAGTTTGGAAGTCTTTTCTCCTCTTGAATTTTATGAAATAGCTTGAGAAGCATAGGTGTTGGTTATTCTTTGAATATTCGTTAAAATTCACCTGTGAAGCCATCCAGTCCAGAACTATTGTTTGCTGGGAGTTTTTTTTATAACTGTTTCAATTTTGTTTGTTGTAATCTTTCTGCTTAGGTTTTCTGAGTCTTCCAGATTGAGTTTTGGAAGATTATATGTTTCTAGGAATTTATTATTTTGCCTGCGTTGTCCAATTTTTTGGCATATATATCTTCATAGTATTTTCTTACAATCCTTTGAATTTCTGCTGTGTCAGTTGCTACTTCTCCACTTTCATTTCTATTTTTATTTATTTGAGACCTCTCTCTTTTTTTCTTGATGAGTCTGGTTAAAGGTTCCTCCATTTTGTTTACCTTTTCAAAGAACCAGCTCTTGGTTTCATTGATCTTCTGTGTTGTTTTTTGGCCTCTATGTCATTTATTTCCACTCTCGTTTTTATTATTTCCTACCTTCTACTTCCTCCGGACATTATTTGTTTTTCTTTTTCTAGTTCTTTTAGATGCAAGTTTAAATTGTTTATGTGAGCTTTTTCTTGCTTCTTAAAGTATGCTTGTAATGCTTTGAACTTCCCTCTCAGAACTGCTTTGGCTGTGTTTCATAAATTTTGAGTTGTTGTATGTTCATTTTCATTTGTTTCAAGGAAATTTTTTATTTCCTCCTTGATCTTGTTGTTAACCCATTCATTATTTAATAGCATGCTATTTAGCCTCCAAGTGTTTGAATGTTTTTCATTTTTTT
The DNA here is from genome assembly GCF_036850995.1 of Saccopteryx leptura. Lineage (NCBI taxonomy): Eukaryota > Metazoa > Chordata > Mammalia > Chiroptera > Emballonuridae > Saccopteryx > Saccopteryx leptura. Next base: position 157,203,334 of record NC_089505.1, on the reverse strand, counting down.
AATTGTAGTTGATTTCTAGTTTTATGCCATTGTGATCAGAGAAGATGCTTGATATGATTTAAATCTTAAATTTATTGAGACTCATTTTGTGTCCTAACATGTGGTCTATCCTAGAGAGTTTATCATAAGCACTTGAAAAGAATGCATATTCTGCTGCTTTGGGGTGAAAGGTTCTGAAGATATCTGTTAATCTAGTTAACACACAGTTGATCTAGTGTGTCATTTAAGGCCTCTGGTTCCTTGTTAATTTTCTGTCCGGAGGATCTATCCATTGATGTTAGTGGGGTATTAAAATCTCCCACTATTAGAGTATTGCTGTTGTTCTTGCCCTTTATGTCCATCAAAATCTGCTTTATATATTTAGATCCTCCTATATTAGGTGCATAGATATTTACAATAATTATAACCTCCTGCTACATTGCTCCTTTTATCATTATGTAGTTACCCTCTTTATTCCTTACTATATAGCCTTTGTTTTACAGTCTATTTTTTCAGATATAGGTATTGCTACCCTAGCTTTTTTTTTTTCATTTTCATTTGCATGAAATACTTTTTTCCATTCCTCCACTTTTAGTCTATGTGTATCTTTTGTTCTGAAATGGGTCTCTTGTAGACAGCATATGTACTGGTCCTGTTTTCTGAGCTACACAGCTATGCTATGTCTTTTGATTGGAGCATTTAATCCATTTACATTTAAGGTTATTATTGGGATATAGTTGTTTATTGCCATTTTATTTTTTAAATGTACAATCCTATTTTTCTAGATGTGTTCTTCTTTGCTCTTTTTACAGCAGGCCCCTTAACATTTCTTGCAGTACTGGTTTGGTTATAATGAATTACTTGAGGGGTTTTTTTCTGTCTTTTTTTTTTTTTTTTTTGGTCTGGGAAGTTTTTTATTTCTCCTTCAATTTTAAACAATAGCCTCCTGAATAAAGAAGACTTTGTTGTAAGCTCTTGCTTTACATCAATTTGAATACTTCTTGCCAATCCCTTCTGGCCTCCAGTGTTTCTGTTGAGAAGTCAGATATCATCCTTATGGGAGCTTCCCTATAGGTAATTAACTGCTTTTCTCTTGCAGCTTTTAGTATTATTTCTTTGTCTCTTAACTTTGAAACCTTAGTTATGATGTGTCTTGGTGTAGGCCTCCTTGGGTTCCTCTTTAAGGGGACTCTCTGTGTTTCTTGAACTTGTGTGACTTTTCCTTCATCAGTTAGGGAAGTTTTCAGCTATGATTTTTTCAAACAGGTTCTCTATCCCTTGTTTGTTTTCTTCTCCTTCAGGAACCCCTATGATGTGATGTTGTTTCTCTTCATGTTGTCACAGAGCTCTCTTAGAGTTTCCTCAGACTTTTTAAGCCTCTTCTTTTTTGCTGCTCTTTGTGCTTTCATTTATCTTCTCCTCTAAATTGCTGATTTGATCCTCTGCTTCATCCAGCCACTGTTAATTCCTTCTAGTGAAGTCTTCATTTCTAATCTTGTATTTGTCATTTCTAACTGGTTCTTTTTTATGATTTCAATGTCCTTTTGGATGCTTGCTATCTATTTAGGTGCTCATTGTGTCCATCCATTGTTGCTCTAAGATCATTGAGCATCCTAAAAATTATTGTTTTAATCTCTGCATCTGGTAGTTTGGTTATGTCCATCTCATTCAGTTATTTTGGGGGGGATTTCTCTTGTTGATTCATTTAGTTCTCATTTCTTTGTCTACCCATTTTGTCTGTGTATAGCTCCTCCTTTGGGCATTCTGCTTGTGTAGCTAGCTCAGTCTAGGGTTGGTGCTGTCTGCCACCAGCTAGCAGTTGTGTTGTTTCTAGGTCTTTTTAGGTTGGCATCAGCTGTAGTTTGTAATCTGCTTTGGGTTACTTGTCTGCAGCCACTGCTCTTTTTGCTGTTTGTGTCTGCATATTCTGTGCCTGGGTATTGTGGGAGGGACCAACCTGTGTATAAGGATCAGCTTTTTCTTGCTTAAGTTGACAGCAGCTCCATAAAAGCTCCAGTCTCCATAAGATTTGCCTCCACTTTTTAGCTGCTCCACTTTTTCTTGCAGTTGTCTGGTCTTCCTACAGAGTCTTCTGCAGAAAGACCATAGTGTGGCCCAAGACTGGCTTCACCCAACCAATCTCTCTACAGGTTGCAAGCTTGTTGGTTTAGGGCAGCTGAGGTTGGGAATACAATGTTAGTGGTACCTACCACTTCAGGGGTCTCTTCAGTAGTACCTCAGTACAATGATTGTGGCTCCTACTCCAGAGCCTAATTCCTCAGCCACTGCTGGGTACTCAAATGTTATTTCTCCCCAAGGTGAACAACAGGTTCAAATCCAGTGGGGCTGACAGACCCTCTATGGAATTTCTTACACTTGATGAGAGCTTGGTCTCAGGGAGGAAGACTGAGAGATTCCTCTACTAGGTCTGACTGTGCCTCCCAGAAAATGACTATGCCCCTGAACCAGATCCAACAATAGGCTCACAGGGACCCACACATTGAATATCCATGCTCCAGGCCTCTCTCCTTTCCCCCTTTAGAGTCTATCCCAGCAGGGTTATATAACCAGCACCCAGGGCAGCTGACTATGTAGCTCCACCCTATCCAATGCACATGAGCTGCTGTGTAGGTGCTGATCACAGAGCGCAGAACTTACCTGAGCTGGGCCAGGTGTGAGGAGCCCTTCATTAGGATACCACTCTGGCAAGGGTTGTTAGGTCTTGCACTAATGCTTTCTGCAGCTGGCCACTGCTTGTGCCAGCCCTGTGCCTCCCTGGCAGAAAACTGGTGCAGACCAATGGGAGACACTACCCATGACTTGCCCTCAGCAACCTTCTTGGAGCTACAAGCAATCCAGAGTTTGTGGCTGCTTCTTCTGGGCCTACGTGCACATGGAAATACCAGCTGCATACCTAGGCTGGCATTTACCCACACTAGGCCTGGTGGAAAGTCTGTTTAAAAGACCAAGGCTCCCTGAGTCCTTCCTTCTGCAGTCTCTGTCTGCTGTCTGCTTGTTGGTCTCTAGAGTCTAGAGCCTGCAGCAATTCAGGGATTAGGAAGGGTGGTGGCTGTGGCTCTACCCTTCAGCCCCAGGTTTCAGTCTGTCCAGAGTTTTTTCACAGATCTCAGTAGGATGTGGCCACAGGAGTCCAGTGGTGTGGTCTGCTTGCACTCATTTTCAACTGAGTCTCCTGTGAGGTGGAAGCACTAGTCATAGACTCAGGAGAGTGTGAGGGTGTAACTCTGGCATTAGCACCAGAAAAGTAAGTCACTGATGTGTTCCCTGCTTCCTGGCCTCTCAAAACAACCCTTTGCCCTGACTGGAACAGGGGAAAACTCCCAGGTGTGGAGCAGTTGCTTTTCCTCAGGCTGATGCTACTCCAAAAAGATGCTCCGCCCAAGAAGAATGGTAACTGCATTACTGGAGAATGACCAAGCACAGGGGTTAGGGTGGCCATCCCCCATGCTGTCTCTCCCTGGGCCTCCAACTTTACACTCTCCTCATGCAACTCCAGTCCTGTCAGCTCCCCCCCCCCCAGAGCCCCAGGTAAATGTCTGTGAACAATATTTTTTGCACAGACCCTTTAAGATGGAGTCTGAGTCTCAGAAAGCTGTCTCTTTCTCACAGACAGAAACCTGGCTTTTTTCACTACCAAATCTCTCTGGGCACCTATTCTAGGCTCTGGGGCTCTAAGATGGGGCTCCGGGCCTGGGGTTGAGTACCCACACCTCTTAGGGTGACCATCCCACAGTGAGAGTCCATCTGGACCCTCTGCTGCCCCTCACTCCTAGGAGCAGGGCAGCCCTTTCCGCATCTCCGCCCTTCCTGCCAGTCTCAGTGTGGCTTCTTCTGTGATCCTTGGTTATAGAGTCCTCTTTGTTTAGTCCATAGTTGTTTTTTCAAATTGATTGTTCTTAAATTAATTTGTAATCCAATTTGGTCCTGAGAAGTGGCAGTTGGAATGTCCGCCTACTCAGTCACCATCTCATACCCAGGTTTGGACGTTTCTTACATTGACAAATCTCATTAAAAAAATAAATCTAGCATGATCAGGTGGTGGTGCAGTGGATAGAGCATCTGACTGGGATGCTGAGGACCCAGGTTCGAGACCCAGAGGTCACCAGCTTGAGTGCGGGCTCATCTGGTTTGAGCAAAGCTCACCAGCTTGGACCCAAGGTCGCTGGCTTGAGCAAGGGGTTACTCGGTCTGCTGAAGGCCCATGGTCAAGGCACATATGAGAAAACAATCAATGAACAACTAAGGTGTCACAACGAAAAACTGATGATTGATGCTTCTCATCTCTCTCTGTTCCTGTCTCTCTGTCCCTATCTATCCCTCTCTCTGACTCTCTCTCTGTCTCTGTAAAAAAATATAATAATAAAAAATATAAAAGTAAAATAAATAAATCTAAAATGACAGAAAATACCATGAAATTAACATCAAGAACTATAGAATTCAGAAAACATTACTTCAAAGATCAAGGCAACCATTTTGATAGGTAACATTTTTTTCCACAATACTACCTGGTTTTCACAAGAACCAATTTTTTTTAATTCTTTTACTTTTTTTTGTAATTGGTTGATTTTAGAGAGATAGTGTGAGAGAAGAAGGAAGAGGGAGAGGAAGGGAGAGAGAGAGAGAGAGAGAAGTATTCATTTATTATTTCATTCAGTTATGTACATTGGCCACTTTCTGTATGTGCCTTGACTGGGGATCAAACCCACAACTTTAATGTTTCAGGATGATGCTCTTACCAGTTGAGCTAACCGGCCAGAGCCAAGAATCAATTTTCAAAAGACACTAAAGCTCTTTGATTATAGCACATCTAGATTGATGTTCTATATTTACGTCTTTGAGATAACTCACAATAATACCTTTTTAAGTATTTCCCAGAACATTTTGGACAACTTCCAGAAATTTTATTTCCACTTAAAGTGATCAGAGTAAATCAGCTTTTATGAAAATATCCAAAATGTAAATGAATTAACATGTACACTCTCATGTTTTGCATTCTATGGTAACAGTATGATCATCATAAAAAGGAATCAGATGAAAAATCCTCAGTGGAACAAAGTGTCTCCTAAGTCTTCAGTATTCTTATGGATTAAGATGCACAATGAATTCAGCACCAAAGACTACTGAGAAACATGAAGTAACAAGCCAGCTTGATAAAACAACAACGAGTTTAGATTCCACCAAGGACATCAGATATTACAACTGTTAGATGCAGATAAAGAAACATGAGATATATGTCTAAAGAGAAAGAAAAAAAATTATAGAAACAATTAAATTTTTAGGAATGAAATATATAATCAAAATTATAAATTAAAATGTACCATCGATAAAGTTTTAGAAAGACTGGAGACACAGTGGGAAAAGAAAATTTAAAATATATAATTTACCTCAGCTGTATAAAAAATAGGAGAAATAAAATTAAAATAATAATAAAAATAGAAAGCACTGATGACAATGAGGGAATTTGAAATTTTTGCTACTGTGTTTGCTGCTGTTTGGTTTATAAACTGATATTGTTATTTTGGAAAACAATCTGGTGGTAATTAAATTAAGCATGCATATATATTAAAGCACATTAATTTAACATCTGTGTATGCACCCAAAAGACACTCACACATAGGAACACAATCAGGCATGATCATGTTTTTGTATAAAGAGGGGTTAGGAATAATACTTTGCTCTTTTGTAGATCTTTTTCCTTCTTATCTTCTTTTTTACATTATTTTTCCCTCTTTGTTCCATCCTCCTTATCTTACCTCCTTCCTTCTCTCCTTTTCCTCTCTTCAAGTCTCCCTCCCTTTAGTCTTACATTCTCTACTTTCCTTTCATTAGATCACACAGAACTGGGTCATTCTCTTTGATCACTTGCTTAGCTTTCAGCATTAGAGTATTTGTTTTATCTGCCTCCCTCCCTCAATAGATTGTAAATTTCTTGAAAACAGATTAAAACACACCATCTTTGTGTAGACATTGTCTAAGTCTAGTGTCTGTTACCTAGAGCAGTGGTCCCCAATCCCCGGGCCGCGGACCGGTACAGGTCCGTGGGCCATTTGGTACCGGTCTGCAGAGAAAGAATAAATAACTTACATTATTTCTGTTTTATTTATATTTAAGTCTGAACGATGTTTTATTTTTAAAAAATGACCAGATTCCCTCTGTTACATCCATCTAAGACTCACTCTTGCTGCTTGTCTCGGTCACGTGATACATTTATCTGCCCCACCCTAAAAGCCAGTCCGTGAAAATATTTTCTGACATTAAACTGGTCCGTGGCCCAAAAAAGGTTGGGGACCACTGACCTAGAGAGTACCAAATGAACAAATTTACAATGTACAAACACTTGAAGTTTCTTTGTATATGTTTAAATTAGTTGTTTGTTTGTTTTAAGAGAGGGAGACAGGAAGGGAGAGAGGAAGGGAGACAGGGAGGAGCATAAACTTCACATCATTGTGCATTGATTGCTTCTTGCACATGCCTTGACCAGGGATAGGACCTCAGACCCAAGCTGAGCCAGCAACCACTTGCTCAAGGTGGTGACCTTGGGGCCAAGCCAATGACCTTGGGTTTCAAGCCAGAAACCTTTGGACTCAAGCTGGTGACCTTAGAATTGTGTCCATGATCCCACACTCTAGCCAGCCACCCCATGCAGAAGTTGGCAAATCCACACTCAAGCCCACACTCAAGCTGGCAACCTTGGGGGTTTCAAACTGGCAACCTCAGCGTTCCAGGTCAACACTCAGTTCATTGCACCACCACTAGTCAGGCTAAATTCTCTTTGAATATGTGACATAGCCATACATTTATCTATGTGATTTAAAATAATTAGAAATTTTTATTTGTGAAAGGTTTTATTTTAAATATGTGATATTTGGGTTCTAAAGTCAGCCAAGGACAACTAGAAGCTACCCTTAACCTCAGACTCTGATTAAATAGTATAAACACTATTGACTTTATGAAGCGTTAATGTCGTACTTTTAAAATATGAAACACATATTTGTAAGCTGTTATAAGAATCTTGGCCTCCTTTACTAATATTGTCCTTTCTACTTAAGAAATAGAAATTCATTGTAGATGGTGGCAACATACATATGAAGAGAGCTATTCTTTTTTTACATATAGCTCAAAAAAAGTGATAGTTAAACTTTAGAATAAAAGTTATTTAAATTGAAATATCTTTTGCTTCAAATTCATCCCCTCCAAATAAAAGAAAAATCATTTAAAAATTTTATATGTTTTGGCAGTATCTAATTTCAAAGGAAAATAAATATAAAATAGTTTTCAAATCTGTAACACTGAATTAAAATAGAACAAGGCATAAAGTATATAATTATAGTCTACATATGGAAGGCTACATATGAAACCTCCTTAGATTCTTAACTAATAAGGACATTTAAAATGCACCATATTTTACAATGGTTCCTCAGCTGTAATACGGAGAACGTAATGCCTACCTCGCTCATAATTATATAATAAGAACTGAAAAAAAATATTTAAATAATTAGCACAATGTTTGGCATAGAGGTAGCCACTGATAAATAGCACATCATATTTCTCTGTCCTTCCTACTAGACAAGTAATAAATTGAGGGCATGGAATATCAGTTATTTATATTATATTTTTACAGCATTAGCATGTAGTTCCTAAGCATACAGTGTTCAATAAAATTTTGGTGATTAAATATTTTTAAATTGATATTCTGATAAATGTTATCAAAAAGCAAAAGTATCTAAAATGTCATTCGACCTTAAATGATATTCCTTTTAAATTAAATTTATTAGTATTCTAAGCGGAAGAAAAAATAGATAACATCTGAAATAATGCATTTGGATATCTTATATGCTCTCATGCAATCATTGCTATTTTGAAACCTTGAGAACTTATCACAGTGAAAAAAACAAGATTCTTCAAAATTACACTCTATTTGCTGAAAGATCTTGATTAGGTTCTTCTATTTCTCTGGGTCTCCATTTTATCCCCTTGTAATATGCATATTCCCCAGAGTACGGGGTTGATTAAATGAGATAATGTGTATAAAGTATACTAGTCCTGTACTTAACACAAAACATTTGCTCCATTCATGTTAGTAAACTCCAACTACTCTTACCACCTCCCTACTTGTCTTATAATTTGAAACCAATCCATCAGCACAAAATATAAAAACTACTTGTAATAGGATACTGGGCCTGTATATGAGAAAGTGGACAGGAAAATATCTCAATTGAGTTGAATGAATCTTTATGAAAGTAATCAGAAAATGAGTGGATATATCTTAATGACCCTCATATTTACATTTCTACCACTTAGTGATCCTGATAATATATCCAACTATTTGCCAACGCTATTTGGAGAACCCACTGGCATAGCAATTACACATAATCCATGGCCTAAACTTCAAAACCTAGTCTTTCCCCAGTGTGCTTTGTCTTCAAAGGGTAAAAACTAGTATTTTAAAATCATTATTAATCCCTACTGCCCAGTTATCCTCTCTACTGCCACCACCTTATATGACTGTTGACTTTCCCTTCTAGGTATCTCCCAAATCTGTTTACTTCTCTTCCTCTCCATCACCATGATCTTTGTTCAAGCTATTGTCATATTACACACTTGGACAAATACAATAGTTTCTATACTTTTCTGTTCATGGCCACACTGATCCCTTGACTGATTTATTCTCCAAAATTGGAGTGATCTCAAAAAAAAAAAAAAGACAACAAGAAGGAGCCCTGAAAACAAAATGAAACAAACAAAACAAAACACTGTGTGGATCTTTGTTGAAAAAACACTTAAGCTATATCCATCAGCATGGCGCACGAACCCTTGCATTTTCTACATAGGCGCTGCTTAGCTTTCTAGTAACATTTTCTACCACTTCCTGGCATCTTCCCCTCACTCTGCCCTCTACTCACACTCACATCTCCAATGGTATCATACACCCTCTTTCCTGATGGACTTGGAACATTATTTTCCCTGCCTGGAATTTTCTTCTTATTTTTCCCACATGTACCATCCACCTGATTAAATCTTACTCAGTCTTCAGGGTTTAGCCTTAACCTTATATCCCCAGAAAAGCCTCCTCTGACCTACCAGACTAGATCAGTTCTCAGCTCTGTCTTTTTCAGTTTCTCTATTTTTCTTTAGTACGCCTTATCACAATTTATATTTACATATTTGTGCACCATTTGATTAATTTTTCCTTTCCATTCCTGACCACAAGCTCTTTAAGTCTATTTGGCTCACTGCTATATTCTTGTTAGGCTCACTACAGCTAGCATATCCAAGATATTAAATAGTTACTAAATAAAATAATGGATACATGGATGAATATAACTAAGCTGGGTCCATCGCTATTTCTCATTCATCCATTCCCCATCCCTTCCTCCCAGTCCCACAAAACATGGGTGATTGTTGCTTGTTTGATATTTGTTTTTCAGAGAAGAGGAATGAGACAGAACATTGCAGAAATGAGCATATGGTGTACAATATAACCTTTGGCTAAAGTGCAATCTATAAGCATTTTCTCTGCTTTTTTATTTTACATTTGTTACTTTTTTGGGGTACTAATTGTCTGAAAATACCAAAGGGATGGTTCTCAAATCACAGGCAGAACATGAACCTTATCCTTCATTCAAGAAAAAGACAGAGATCTGCTTCCTATCATCTCAAAGTCAAGGAAGAGTCCGTCTAAGCATATATAAAATACACACACATACACACACACACACACACACACACACACACACACACACACACATGAATCTAAGATTACCGTATTTTTTGCTCCATAAGACACACTTTTCTCCCCCAAAAGTGGAGGGAAAATGCCCATGTGTTTTATAGAGTGAAAAATATGGTTTTTTATTAAATATTTTAACACAGCATTTGGTTCAGAATTTTTTTTTTCCTTCTTAAAACCTAAGCTGTGTCTTATGGTCAGGTGCGTCTTACGGAGTGAAAAATACGGTAGTTTATAAGGAGCTAGGAAGGCAGTATGTCTGTTTAGAGTTGAAATGGCAATGTTGAAATAGGTTTCTTCTCAGGAGCTGATTCTGAAATATTAAGAGCAACTTCATTTTTTTTTCTTTAAAAATTAAATTAAAGATAGTGACATTGATGAATAAGAGTACATAGGTTTCAGGTAAACATTTCTATAGCATATGAATGGTTGATTATATTTTATGCCCATAATACAAAGTCAAATATTTTTCTGTCACTATATATTTGTCCATCTTTACTCACGTCCCCTCCACCCACTCTTCCTGGTAACCACTTCACTCTTATCTATGTTCATGACTCTCAGTTTTATAACCCACCTATTTGTGAAATCATATAGTTCTTTGGTTTTGGGGGGGTTTGGGTTTTTTTTGTTGTTGTTGTTGTTTACTTATTTCACTCAGTATAATGTTCTCAAGATTGGCTTCTTAAGAAATCTATGCTGACAAGAATTCTGACACCACAGCTGAGCTAGAGCCAAGAGTGCTATGATCAATTAGTGATGTCAGTCAAGCTTTGAATGGGTACTAGAAGAATGCAAGCTAGGCATTTGTATTCACTCTTCAGAGACCAGAAAGTGGATAGGAAGATGGGGTGGGGATGAATTAGCATTCCATTCATTCCCATTATAGGATTAAAAAACACATTTCTTTGAAATAGGAGCTCAGTATCTCTTCCCTACCCAAGTCAGACATGCTATTCATCATTTCTGGGTAATAATTTGTAAATTGGCCTGAGAACTGTAGATATAGAAACGCTAAGTGGTTTCAACCAAGGTATTTATGAGAGCTCTTGATAGGGTTAGAAGAATTTTTATTCCAGTGTCTTATTTTAATCAATATAGTCTCATTCTAAATTCACAGCCTGTGATGTAAAAATACCTGAACACGTTTAATGAGATCAATTAAATATTTAGCTTGACATTGTCAACAGGAAATGGAACATCTGCATGGAAATAAGCACTACTACCTTGACTATTCTAAGTAATGCACTGCTCTGCAGATGAATTTTCTGGTCACACTTGTGTCACAGCAAATGTCTCTGGAGGTAATGTCAGGCCTGGCTACACTTACGGGAAGGTGAAGAGTGAATATATCTAGTTGACATTATTTAATTATTTTTCTTATTGTGAAATCCAAGCTCAGAGCTTCTTATCAGTGTTTGTTGAAATATACATTAAAGGCTTTACTGAAATCTATCTACTGCCAACATCAATTGTCAGTATGACCTGAAGTACGTAATGAATATCTCTAGATTCTCTGTGTCATCCCTGAAATCACACATATATTGTTTATAAGCACATTTTCTCCCATCTGCTGTTGTGTTGTCCTCTTACCTTGACTTTAAAATTCATAAGTTGATTAGACTTGTGTGGGTGGAGTAATATCTGCAGTGCCAAACCACCTACATGTTGTAATATATCACCCATATCTCTGGAGGATCAAACTCACTAATTACTTCTTCAGAAATATACAAGAGGTCACTTGCCTACTGCCTTTCATCATTATTTACGCACCAACAAGAGCATTAAAATGGCAGAAATACAAGGAGAAAATGAGGCAAGATATTTATAAAACCTGGAAGTCAACCTCATTGGTAAGAGCCCAAATCACAGTTGAAATGTATGTTGTAAATGTTGTAGGAAGCAATTTGGAAAACAAGACTATCAGAAAGAAGAGACCAATAAGGAGGAGGTGTGGTTTCTACCACCTCTTAAAAGCATATATAGATGTTGAGGGGAATACGGGGGACGGGGGATGCATTCGGAGCAACACTAGAATCAATGTAAACACAATAAGTTAAAATCAATTATAAAAAAGCATACAGAATTTGTTCTGGCTGGGTTCCTCAGTTGGTTGGAGTGTTGTCCCAACATATTGAAGTTGCAGATTCCATCCCTGGTTGGGGTATATGCAAGAATCAACCACTGAAAATGCATAAATGAGTGGGACAGCAGATCCAAGTTTCTCTCTGTCACTCTCCTTTCTCAATAAATAAAAAAAAAATTTAAGCATATAGAATTGAATTAATTAATATATATACATACATTAGATTTTTTCTTGTAAACTTTGCAGAAGTCTTACCTCTTTGAAATGTTTTAAACTGATTATTTGTATACTTTACACAAAGATTCTAAAAAAACTTTTAAATATAATCTGATAACCTGTGTTTCAAAGCTGGAAACCCTGCTTTGAATTGAAATGGGGAACAAAACTGAAGATGCCATCCTTGGTTTTCAGGTCCAAAGATCTGTCAGACAACGCAACCACCAGGCTCAAACAGTCCTTCTGCCCACCTGGTTTCAATCCCCTTGTAGTGGTTTCAGCATCTCTCTCCACACTGCCAGGCAAAACTCACTACAGAGCCCAGAATTAGCCCCTCACCAGTTGGCTTAAATGTGGGAAGATGAGGGAGAATAGTGATGGAATTGGAGATGGAATTGAGATTTATGCTATATTGAGGGATCAAGATATTAAAAATAGAAAGGGATTACAAATGATTTTGCTCCTGAAAAAGAAATCAGGCTATTTCTTATTTTAGGTCAGAAAATTAAGGCACACAGATGAATTTTTTAATATCAGTAAGTCATGACTGTGCACTTTCCCTCTTGTTCTCATATGGGAGAATTGACATGTATCCAGCTTGTATGTATGTTATGTGTAAGCATGATGTCAGGTACTTTCAAAAAGCATAACACTATATCCAGTCATTAGGAGATGAAAAAGATAGCCAGTATTTTTTGCCATTAGTTCTGGACCTGTATATGATCTCACTAGCTTCTTCAGGTCCTTACCATAACTGCCTTAAGATCTTTAAGATCAGATATATTGTGCATTAAACTGGGCTATCTCTTTGGCATATTGAATTTCCTATCATTCTCATTAACCCCATGATCACCATCATAGTAACTAATAAGTAAATACCTATTAGGTACTAGGAGACATAGAAGGCCACAGCCATCTGGTAGCTTAAAATTATCATAAAACAAATCTAGCAGAGAACATGGAGGAACCTGATGAACTTTCTAGTCTAATTTAATCATTTTAGATTCGACATTAGCAAAGAACCTCTTTACTCTCAAGAGAACACTAACTGGCAAATACATGGTCATTATTCCTTAATGTATTCATTGGTTGTCTTCCAGTGGTTTAATTTTTTTTCTTTCACACTAACTCTCCACTTTAGATAAACAAGATCATATATGAAAGAAAAAGAAGCTACTATAAAAAGAAGAATAAGAGGGTACTTTTAAGATACCTATGAATCTGAAGGGAAAGTTTATGTATTATTGATAATTTCAAAGATCTGGATAAAAACAGCATAAATAATATTCATTTTTACCATACTTTTCAGGTTCTCAAAGAATTATGACATAAAATATTTCTTTAGAAAAAAGTAGAGTACAGTATTAGTATCTCTAATATATAGATGGGTTTTATAAATAGATTTAGATAAATTGATAATATTCATATGACTAAATAATTGAACCTAGCTATTCTTAGTCAATTGTCTCTTACTTTATACATCTAAGAATGTTTTAATTTTTTTCTGTCACATAAATTTAGACAGTAATGTTATTTTTTTAATTATGAATTTATATATTAATGATATAAAATTTAATGATTTCACTGTTGAAATTATAATCTTCCTTATTAGATTATCATTATCTATATCACAGCCTAACTTCAACAGCAAGTACATCAGCATGACTTCCATGGTAGAGTTTTGGTGAAAAGAGCACAGAATGTAGGAATTACTTTGGAAACAAGCTAACATGAGCTTATAGGGGAAGGAAATCTTAATTTTCTAAGCACTAGGAGTTTAGAGTACTTTGAAAAGTTTTAGGTGGTTTTCACAAAGCAAATTTCCTGTCTTATACTTTCCCAGCAAAAACTGACAGAAAGGCTACAAATGGAAAGAAGGTATGCCATTAGTCCACAGTAATTTCCCTTGTACAGATTAATACAGGTGGACACAGAAATAGTTATCAAACTGCCTTCCTGTGGGGCTATCCGTGTGAGTCTGTGCAGATTCCCTCCATCAGTAACTGGGTGAAAACCTTAGGGGCACTACAGAACAAAGAAAGCAGATTTAAAGAACAGACTCTCCCACCCTAAAGACCAACATAAGAAAGCCACCTTTCCCAGGTCTCCCTCATTTTTTCCTTCTTATTTCTTTTAAACAACACAAGCCCTGCTTAAGGGTGCATATTGTAAACCATACGGATTGCTAAGCTTTCAGCCTCTGGCTTCATAGCTTTGTCATCCAGAATGCTAGTATATCTATAATTCACTAATATGACAAGAACAAGATATGTTCCCTCTGGCATCCTTCCTTGGGGCAGGGGGGAGGATCTGAAATCTGAACTTTATTAGTAAAAATTGCCATGAAAATAAATCCATTTGATGACCCATCACCCCCTTCCCTCAAGGCAGCACAATCATCTTGGTGTTGCAATGCGTTGTCTGTTCTAAAAGGTATAAAAAGCAAGACACAAATGTTCAGTATGTGGGTCATCACATAATCTTGAGAGGCAACTCACAGCTCAAGTGTTGAGATAATACTTTCATGCTACTATTTGGAACAATAACCCACCAGGACTGAGCCTCATATCTCTGCCTACATCTGTTTTCCTGTCTGCAAAATTTTAAAAAAAGAAGGTATTTATTTACTAATAGCTCCCTGGTAACATTGTTATAATATCTGCATCCTGTTTAGTCATGCTATATCTGAACTATTGGGCTCATTGTCTTTAACTTGTTCTTATAAATTATCTGGCATTTGAAGAATATCCACTCACAGAAAACAAAAATAAGACCTTTTTCTTTTAAGCCAAATAAAAGAAGTAAATCTCTATGGACCTAAGATTTGTGTTGTTATTTTTCTGCTTCAAGAATCTACAATAAAATATTAAAAATGCTTAGTAGAGATTTTAGCTGATAGGAAGACCTAAAGCAAAATCTTCATTCTAACACAAAAAACATTTCTTAGGGACAGAGGAAAGGAATTGTGAAATAGGGCTTTTTCACTGGAGCAATATTCAATGAATAATCCTTCTTCACTCAATTATTTATGCTTTGCATAACAAATCTGTGCATAATTATTTGGGAGAGATAAATAATGGCAGGTTTTTAGATGCCCTCAGGTAGGACCTACATTTTTTTATGATGCATTTTATAGGATACTGTCAATTGTTAGGATACTTACAAGTCAATTTTTCAAGCAATGCAAGAACCTCTTCCACAACAGTATTGCCAATAACTGTCTAGTATCTGCCTTTAAATATTAAAAACTTACTAAACACTAAGGTAAGTGGTAAGTTAAGCATGTTCAAAGATGAAAAAAAAAAACCCACAAATGCATATATCTTGCCCTCAAGATTCTCACAGTCTAGTCTAGATAAAAAGAGATACATGTAACCAATTATAGAAACAGTGCTAAGAAAAAGGTAAACGGTAATAATTCTGAGTGGTTGGATAGTAGAAGGATCACAGAAAATTTAATAAAAATATGAGATCTTACAAATGAGATTGTCACCAGATGGAGAAGGGGTTAAAAGACATTCTAAGCAAACAAACAAACAAATAAAGCAAAAAATAGTATATTGGGAAACATAAAAATTATAAAAATATTAAATTCATGTAGAAATATTTGTTTCTTCTACAGCTACATTGTTTAATATGGTGGCCATTGTTAACATGGCTGTTAAATGCATGAAGCTAGTTCCAATTGAAATATACTTCAAGTGTAAAATACATACTAGATTTAAAAATATTTTTAACTATAAAATTATTAACATATTGCTCCATTAAATTTAGCCTAAAATTTTAGTAGTTTTTATTTTTAAGTGAGAAGTGGGGAGGCAGAGAAACAGACTCCTGCATGTGCCCCAACCAGGATCCACTCAGCAAGCCCTCTTTGGGGGGGTGCTCTGCCCATCTGGAGCTGTGGCTTCATTACTTGGCAATCGAGCCACCTTTAGTGCCCAGGGCCAACTCACTTCAACTGAGCCATGGCTGTGGGAGGATAAAAGAGTGATAGATGGGATGAGGGGGAGGGTGAAGAAGAAGCAGATAGTCACTTCTCTTGGGTGCCCTGACTGGGAATCAAACCTAGGACGTCCACATGCCAGGCAGATACTCCACCAACTGAGCCAACAGGCCAGAACAAAAATTTTAGTAGTTTTAAACACTAATAATTATCTCAAGTTTAGGTTGGTCAGGAATTTGAGAATAAGTCTTGCTCAGGAAGTATCATGAGTTTTCAATAATGATGTCTGTCGGGGCTGCAGACATTAGAAGGCCTGAGGGTTCACTCCCCAGTGTATCACTCACATTTCTGTTAGCAGGAGACCTCAATTACTTATAGGATGTTGCTGGTCAGAGACCTTAATCTCTTCCCACATCAACCATCACCATAAAAAAGAGTCTTCATTATACGGCAACTGGCTTCCCACAGAGTGAGTGATTGGAGAGACTTAGTGCCCAAAATGAAACAATATCAGCTCTACCTTACTCTATCCATTAGAAACTGTTCTTTTTTTTCTTTTTTTTTTTTTCCTGTGTGTGTGTGTGTGTGTGTGTGTGTGTGTGTGTGTGTCTTTCTGAAGCTGGAAACGGAGAGGCAGTCAGACTGACTCCCGCATGCACCCGACCGGGATCCACCCGGCACGCCCACCAGGGGGCGATGTTCTGCCCACCAGGGGGCGATGCTCTGTTGCAAGCAGAGTCACTCTAGCGCCTGAGGCAAAGGCCATGGAGCCATCTCCAGCTCCCGGGCCATCTTTGCTCCAATGGAGCCCTGGCTGCGGGAGGGAAAGAGAGAGACAGAGAGGAAGGAGGGAGGGAGGGGGGGAGAAGCAGATGGGCGCTTCCCCTGTGTGCCCTGGCCGGGAATCGAACCCGGGACTTCCACACACCAGTTCCACGCTCTACCACTGAGCCAACCGGCCAGGGCCAGAAACTGTTCTTAAGTCAAGTTTATACTCAAAGGAAAAAAGGAATTGCTCTACCTCTTGAAGGGAAGAGATGTTTAAATATAGTCCACCCTTTGGCTTCAAGTTCTTTATGTTCTTGTCCAGCATGTAAAATATGTGTACACTTTCCCAAATCCCTCCAAAGTCTCATCCTATCACAGCATTGGCATGAAGTTCAGGTATAGATGCATATGGAGCTATGTGGGTATAGTTCTTTATGTACAGTTTCTGAGGTATAGTTCCTCTTTCTCAGTAGATCTGCGAACCAAAAAGACAAGTTACATGTCCTCCACACACATAACACACAATGGTGAGATAGGCATAATTTAATTCTTACAGATATTTCTGTTTCCAATAGGGGAAGAGAACTTAATAGTCAACAACATTTCTGCAATTAAACCAGGGAAATCTTGGATATCTCTTGAGTGAGTCCCATTCCTTCCAAGGAATCATCGCCCATGGCTTTCAGCCCCACTCTGCGCTCATCTGCCCTCTGACTTACCCTTTCTTTTCTAAGAAAGAAGCCTGTGTTTGCAGCTGTAATTTTTTCAGCCTTCTTCCTGCTCGTAGAATTCTGATGGTTAAAAGGTTACTTTTTATTTTGTATTATCTTATACTTTTCTGTCTAAGCTGGCACTGTTTCTGTGACTAGAATCATCTTTAAATTTTTGTGGATCGCCTGTGATTCATATTAAAGTTCATTATACTAGACAGCAGTTGCACCGACAGTTCCCTTCAGAATGAGACCTGTTCTGTATGGAGTTTCTCCTGAGATGGCTGAGGGACAAGACCTTAGACCTCCTGTTGGAGAGGCTCTGGGAGGTTTACCTTTAAATCTTTTAGAGGAACTTTTGTGTGATTGAACTGTACTGCACTCTGAGGTGATACTTATGGTCTTTCTGAAGTCTTCACAGATTTTGCATCCCATCTGCAACTTCATCTTTGAACATGTTTTCTTGACAATACCATGAATTTGCTATTTGCTCACAAAACATCTCATGTTAACATCAATCACTGAGTTTGCTAGAAATTTTTAAAACACCAGGTTCTTGTTCTTCCCCGTTCCACAGTCCATCCTTTAGTTTATTTCTCTCCCCTCTCATTTCACTATAAGAAGCAATAAGAACCCAGTTGGCATCTTCGCCACTTTGCTGGAAATCTCCTTCACTAGCTTATGTAGTTCATTGATCACATTTTCTACATTTCAACTTATTATAGGCAACAATGTTGCTAAACTTTTTGATACCACATAATAAGACTTTCCTCAATTTTCTCTGAGATTTCATTCACAGCTCCTCAAAAGGCTATCATGTTTCTAAAAACAGGTTTTAATTTTCAGTAACACTCCCCTTAAAGATCTTACAGCTCTCACCCACTGCCTAGTTCCAAAGGCACTCCTACATTTTTGGATTTTGTTAAAATTGCACTCACTGATGAGTACCCAAATCTGTGTTAGTTTAAAACTGTTACATAACAAATTACTTCAAAATGTTAATCTTAAAACAATGAATATTTATTATCTGACAGTTTCTGCGGGCCAGGAGTTTGGAAGTGGATCTGCTGGCTTGCTCCGACTTCAGGGTCTCTCAGGAGCATGCAGTAAAGATGTCAGGTGGGATTGCTGTCACCTGATGTTTGACAGTGGCGGGACAACCTGCTCTATGATGAATCATTTCTATGGCATCTAGCAGAATGCCTCAGTTCCTCTCCGGCTTGTGGCAAAACATCTCAACTCCTCTCTACATAAATAAGGCTCTGTGCAAGCCTACCTGAGTGCTCTCAGTACATGGCAGCTGGCTTCCCTAAGAATGAATGATCCAAGAGAAAGCAGGAAAAGAAGCCACAAGGCCTATTATAACCTAGCCTAAAAAGTGGCATATCATTCACTATATTCTACTGGCCACACCAACCAACCCAGACATAGTGTGGAAAGAAATCACACAAGGATATTCAAGAGCCCTTAATCTTGGCAGAGATCAGTAAGGGTCATCATCAAGCTGGCTACCATGTAATTTTCTAATCATTAATTTTTATATTGATTATATGATTTTTACCATTTGAATCATTTATTTATATAACAAACTGTATTTTAACTAAAAATATAGACACATATAAGTAGATTGTATAAATATAAAAAGTTACATCTATATACCAATATATATAAAGTATATAAATAACAGATCCTTAAATATTTAAACTGTTTATTTTTACTTTATCTTAATGTGGCTACTAAATAATTCAGTTATGTATCTGCCTTATATTATATTTCTATGGGACAACCAGAATACATTATAGAAACAAAAATAAGATTGAAGGAAAAAAGCAGAACGCAAATTATGAAACATCCTGAATCCTCTCTTGAAGCATTTTGATCCTTTTCTCTAAGCAATAAAGAAAACTGGAAGCTTTGAGCAGGGAAGTGACATTAGCTGAGATGTGTTTCACGGTGATTCCATAGAACAGCAGGGTGTTAGACGGATTAGCACAGAGGAGTCACTGAAAAGAAATCTAAGAGACGGTGAGTGAATTACACAAGGCTTGAGCCCAGAAGAAAAACTAGGATTGAGAGAATAAAAAAATTGGGAGATGCCTCCTTACAAGTCATAGCTGAAGGCTTGCAAAGGATGAGTCCACTAAAAAGAACAAGGCTGGGTTCTTTTTTTCCTTTCTTTTTTTTCTTTGTGTGTGTGTGTGTGTGTGTGTGTGTGTGTGTGTGTGACAGGGACGGGGGGGGGGGTGGGCAGATAGGGACAGACAGAGAGGAAGGGAAAGAGGTGAGAAGAATCATTTTTTTATTGCGGCACCTTAGTTGTTCATTGATCACTTTCTCATATGTGCCTTGACGGCGGGGGGGGGGGGGGAGGTGGAGGGGAGATACAGCAGATTGAGTGACCCCTTGCTCAAACCAGTGACCTTGGGCTCAAGCTGGTGAGCCTTGCTCAAACCAGATGAGCCCGCACTCAAACTGGCAACTTGGGATCTTGAACCTGGGTCCTCCACATCCCAGTCTGACGCTCTATCCACTGCACCACCACCTGGTCAGGCAGGGCTGGGTTCTTAAAGGAAATTTTCACTTAGAAAGACTAACAGAAGGAAGAACATCCAAAGGAGGAGGGATATGGGAGGATCGCGAATGGACTTCCCTGTACCCTTAGAATTGTAATTGTGGATTCTAGATTTAGTGTATGGTACTCATAGAGGCTCTAGGGAACAGAGCAGCACCCCACATCAACAGTTACAAAGGACAGTCGTTTTTCTTTCTCCATCCTGTAAACATTGCTTTTAAAACAGTACTGCTTTGTTATTCGCAGGTGGTAAACTCCTCCAGATCTAACAACTGGCACAGCTCTGATTAAGATACACGTCTTCATCTTTTGCCAGCTCCTCTCCTCTATCACACTTGTGGGAAGGAGGCAGTGGTGGATAAGCAGTTTTGGTGTCATCCTGAGCTCTGGTCTAAATGTTTATGATGTGCTGCTATAGAAGAGGAAGTGAAAAGAACAGCTGGCTTTATTCATTTGAGATTGAAAAGGCTTTTAATGAAAAGTTTAAATTGCTCTTCCATCTTTGAAAAAATGCTTTGTCAGTAGCCCTACAAATGGTGAACTCAGTAGCATTTTGCATTATGTAAAATATAATTCCTAACTTTTAGGAAACATTTTCAAGTAACTTTTCTCCTTGTACCAAACCTGTTTCCTGAATTTTTATATCAGCTCCATGGTTAGATAAACCACCATTATCCAAAAGGCAAAAAGATTTTATAAGAAGTGATGTTAACATTATTAATCACAATTGCTAATACAAAAAATGTTAGTACTACAAGAAACCCAGAACATTACAAAAAAAAAAAAAAAAAAAAAGAGGAGGGAGGAATCTGTAATGCACATGGAATTTTCTGTCTTCCAATTTGCTACTAAGTAAAAATTAACACATTATATGCTATGATTAAGGTTAAGCTTATAAATAGAACCTAAAGACAAAAGAAAGTTTCTATTTTGTTGTATTTTTTTCCTTATCCTCTCTGGTAATTTGAAAAGTATGGTTGCCAAGATTGTTTTTTCACTACCCACTAGAAATTGGAACAAGATCAACAATTCTCATAAGACCTAAACTGTGTTATTCACTGCATTGTTAAGAACCTGTTCTGTTTATTACACTTGATGGTAGGTAAATATTTATTTTTTCCATCAATGTATAAAGTTTTTTATTAAGTAATTTTTATAAGTAATTACATCCTGAAAATAAAGAAATTACAAAAGCAGTTGTCATCACAATTCCAAGAGTGATTAAGTATAAAAAAAGTTTTAATTCATTCTTTATTCTGTATATGCAGCAAGATAAGGGGAACATCTTTTAAAGACATGCCAGAATGTTTCTTTCTCTAACAGGTAGTATTGCATATTGTATTTGTTAAATGGATAAATCAAAATAAATAAATAGAAGGGAAGGGAAGAAACCTTGTACAACTAGAAATAAGCATATAATTTTTGTCTCGCTTTCCTGCTTGCATCTTCTCATACATTCAACCAATATTTGTTAAACAACTACTTTATCCTAGGCATGTTTATAGATGCTGGGAAAGACAAAATTAATTATAAAACAATTTCCTCTTTCAATGTGACTATATATTCCATCAGGGGAAAGAAACATTTATATAACTAACAAAGTCATTTACACAAAGTGATCAGTACTATAATAACTTACATCTCTGTAGCTTATACATACTATATATGCTGTAAATCATTTTCAAAGGTTTTATTTCATTTAATACTAATAACAAATGTGTTTAGTAGGTAAGTTATTATCCTTGACACCATTAATTAATAAAGCAGGAAGCTGAGACATAGGGGAAGTGCTCAACACCACATCTTTTAAGAAGAACAGAAGACAGGAAGTGAAGTTCAGTGAATTTTTTTCCTAAAAAGGACAATGGATTTTGCAAGAAAAAGGAATTTTTTTTTTAGTGAAAATGATGTTTTTATAGAAAAACTGACATGAAAGCAAATCCTCATGGGCCAATACCATGTAACTCAGGAGGAAAGAGCATTTCAGAGTAAACATTCCTTGTGTAGACCTGTTCCCACAAGTAGAAGGTTCTAGGATCAGCAGTTCTGGAGTTGTGGGCAATGATGCTGGAAGGTAGATTTTAGCTTGTATGGGAGAGACTTGAGCTATTATCTTCAATACATTGGCCTTTGTCCCAAAAGGTAAAGGAAGCCATTTAGGAGATACTTTATTCTTTAAGCAAAAGAGTGAAACAATATAGGCTTTGTGTTTTAGGGAGACAGTGTGGGTGCAAGTATACAGAACAAGTAGAGGCAGGAGAGCAGTTACTGACAGCACAGTGGTCCATGGGAAGAAAAGAAAAACGTGAAGAAAGGTCTGCATGGAATTCAAAAACATGCTAGGATTAAAAAAGAAAGAAAATGAAGGAAAAGCAAGCTGCGGTCGGGTAGCTCAGTTGGTTAGAGCGTCATCCCTACATGCCAAGATTGCAGGTTCAAACCCAGGTCAGGGCACATACAAGAATCAACCACTGAATGCATAAATAAGTGGAACAACAAAATGATGTTTCTCTCTGTCCTTCCCTTTTATTCTAAAATCTATCAATAATTTAAAAAACAAAAAGAAAAAAAGCTGGTAAAACCCTGAAGAATCTTACTCATTCTCTACTGCCAAGAGGTCCAGTATCCAGAAAAATGTGAAAGAGGCAATTAGGCTATTGTGCTGCAAATACTTACGTAAGAAGTTTAATGAGAGAAACCTTATATATCCAATGCTTGATGAGTCTGCCAGAAACCATGAGTGTGCCTGGCAAAAGGTAAAATCTAAAGATGTAACCAAATATTTCTTAACCTGTAAAGAAAACCCACAGCTGATTTCACTTTGTATAAGGGTGTATAATAAGCTATAATTACTACTACATCCCACAGGGATTTTTTGCATTCAGAACAGGTTGTTAAAGATGGTTTTGCTTCAGGTGGAGGTGGCAGATCTTGTCATCACTTTGCAGCTCTTCAAATCTGTCAGTGTTCTTTGTTACATAGACAACCTTTGTGTTCTTCAGCTAATAACACAGCAATGAAGGGCAAGGTCCCAAGGCCAGTGTTCTTCCCTCAGGGAAGGCACTGGCAGCTTAGCAGGCTATCAAACACTTGTTGGGACTCATTTCTGCTAAATAGCACTCTTACCCAAAGGCAATGAAAATACTTAGGTTTTTCTTAATAATACTGCACATTTTTGTAGCACTTTCTAATCATTAATTAGTTAATCGAAACACCATCCCTGTGAGATAGGTAAGGATAATTACCCTCATTTTACAGATGAGAAAACAAACACTAAAAGGTTAAATGACTTTGACAAGGTTATTTTTGGAGCTGGGGAGGCAAAGCCAAAAGGCAGACAACTTTTAGACCTGAAAAAATTAAAATTCTCTTTTCTTCAGTCAAGCAAATATAATTCTAATATATTTGAGCAAGTCAGATGATGTCATTGTTTTCCTTTTGATCTAGATGACTTGGGGCCTTAAACCTAGTCCATTGAATCATTATTTAGTGATGAGTAGTGACTAATAGGGCAATATATGTTGCTGTTGGCTGCTACCAAGGCTAAACTAACTACAAATGGTGAAAAACAATGTAAGAAGATTTTTTTTAAAAGGTATCATAAGTATCATAGAGAGTAACTTGGACACCGAGTTCAAGTGAAAGAAAATTATAAATTTTAATGGCCCCATATAAAAGAAATAACTTTCAGGATTTAGAAGTTCAATCAAAGCACCTATCAAAACATTAAGAACAAATCAGTGTGTTTTAAACTATGTGATCTCATTAACACTGTCAGCCAACAATGAAAAAAATTAATAAACCTACTCTAGAAATATTTGCATCAATATTAGCCAAAAATGACTAAAAAATTGGTGGATTCCATACATTTCAAAATAATTAACAGGTCAGGGACTAATTCAAGGCTAAGTATTAATTTAAAATTTAACATCTATAGCAATGACTTTCAACCTTTTTCATCTCATGGCTCACATATACCAATTACTAAAACTCTGCAGCAGAGCAAAATATATATTTTTTGCCTAGCTGACCAAAAAAGATGGGTTAATTTTGACTTATTCACACTGAAAAGCTATTGTATTATTGGCTATTGTCCTTTTTTATTTTGACACTCTAAGGGTAAAGAGGTCAGTGCCCCAACTAAATAGTTAGGTATTGCATGTTTTAAAAATTCTTGTAGGACACCAGTGTGTCCACCATGGCACACAGACAAAAAATTGTTGAATTATAGTATAGATATTTAAAATAAACAAGTTTACCAAAATCATGGGTTTTTCACACTACTATCTATATATAAAATAATGAATCTATAAAAAAGCAAACTGAACTCAGATGTTCTTTCATTCATCCTGCTATTTCCAAAATTCCATGAGTTTATTGCACTATTGAAATGATTTTAGCAGCATTTTTTTATTTGTGGTATGTCAATAAAAGAATATTCAGCCTAAGAAAAAGTTTAATAAGAGTTTATTTGAGACAAACTAATGACAATTACCAAGAAGCAAAATCTTAATCAGTTGAGAAAATGCTCTGGAAAAATGGCAGTTTTGCAGCTTATTTTATATATTAGAATCAAAGAAGGCCCTGGCCAGTTATCTCAGTCAGTTAAGAGCATTGACACAAAACAACAAAGTTGTGGGTTTGATCCCCAGGCAAGGCACACACGGGAAGCAACCAAATATTGCATGATTGAGTGGACCAACAAATGCTTCCTTTCCCCTGTGCCTCTCTTGCCCTTCCACTCTCTATCTTTCTAAAAATCAATAAAAATTAAGCCCTGGCTGGATAGCTTGGTTGATTGCAGTGTCACCCCAGAGCTCAGAGGTTGCCGGGTCAGGGCACAGACCAAAGCAGTGAAATGTTCCTGTCTCTCTCTCTCCCTGCCTCTATCAAAAATTAATGAAATAAATAAATAATTAAATATCAAGGGGAAAAAATAAAAAAAGAATCAAAGGAGGAGACATAAAGAGGATTACATAAATCCCATTGGTAGTAGATTAAGGTGGCAGGAGAGAGCAAAGAGAGGAAATCTCTGGGATTGGATGAAAAGTAAAATGGAAAAATGCATACTTCTTTGGCATTGGTGAGTACAGAACAGTTCACATTTATACATATAGACGTGGTATGTGGGCAGTGAGATAGCAATAAGGGGTTCCTTGGTCTTCTGCTCTGGTGGGAGGTTGTGCCCAGTGGGGTCTGGAAAAGAACAGTACTCTGACATTTCAGTGGAATGTTATCTTAGATGCAAAAAGACAACAGGCTCACTTAAGGTAAATAATGACCTTTGTCAAAGTAGCTACAGGCCTAGGATGTGACTACTCAACTTGACTCACTTTCATTTAGAAATTTTTATATTCAGACCATTTTATGTGGTTACTTTTGGTATCTGAATTTGTAAGGCCACCATGCAGGCCTTTTCTGAGCTTGTCAGGCCCTTTTTTCATCCACAGTCAATTGTCATATAAATTGTAAAGATGTAATTTCTTATCAACATTACTAGATATTCACTGGCTGCCTACTTGCAGGTTGGATTCTATGGGACAAACGTTTCAAAACTCCAAGTCTCCATGTTCACATAGACCCCAAGGATGCTATATGCCCAAGAATCATGAAGATTATTATTATTTGGCTAGTGTAGGTAGCAATTGTGATATTAGGTTTTTGGTTTTTGGTTTTCTTTTTTAATAATAGGATTAAAACTAATGCATATTCTAAGAATAAGCAACCTCCTGGGCAATCCTAGAAAGAAAATAAAACAAGGAAGAATTCACTATAAACAGCATAAGAGCACATCTGAAACCAATCTTCCTTATCCTTCGTTTCATTTGCATAGCATGACTTTTTCTTTAAATTATACTTTTTTCCCTATGAAAGGGGACATTTTAAACAGAAATGTAATAGAGAAAATTTCAATAGTCTTTTCAAGAAATAAGCTTACCTGAGTCCAAAGCATTAAAGAGCAACTTAAAATTTTAATGCCTTTTCATAGAATGACAGTAGAGTATACCCATTGTAACTTCAATTACAAGATTTCCTCACATCTCCTCAGACCATTTCTCCTTTTCCTCAAAGTTTCTCTGTATTGTTTGCAAATATATCTTCTTACTCTCCCACCAAAACCCTCCTCTCAACACCCTTCCTCCCTGACCTCCCTCCCTCCCCAGCCCCACCCAGGTCCACTTCATTCCCACTCTCTCTTTGTGGCTTTGGACTACCTCCAGCTTTATTTAGCCCTCCTTATACCTTTTTTATTTCTACATCATAATTCAAACTTTTTTTTACTTTTCTCACATGAATTCATCCATCTGCTCAGCTAAACATGAAATCTCCTGGTAGATGCTATTTCCTTAAAGTATTCATGAAAAAGAGAATATAAATATTTACCATTTGATATTTCCTTTGTTATAAATCAAAAGAATATAGAAAAAAGAATAAAGGACATATGACAAACTAATGGAAAATAGGAGAGACAAATGTTAACTCAGATACATGTAAAACTAACAAAGGTGAAATGACTGATAAAGGTCTCATGGACAAAGAAATTTAAAAGCAGCCTTACAGGTCTGCAGATTTGCCTCTGTGAGATCAAAATGGGAAAGGACATCGATCAGATATCCTAGCAGCCAACATGCCTCCTTCAGTGGGACATTGCTTTCCCAGCAGGGGACCTTTCTCCTGTCCTGTATTACCTTCTCAGAATCAGTGCTCACAATCAATCTCTATTGAGCAGGGGCAACTTCAGACTATGGAATGAATCTTTGAAAACCTACCAAAGAGAATCTCCAAAGAGGGACTTACTGCAGCAAAGTGACCCTGACAATGGGAAAAAAAGGTCTCAGGCCTCCCACAGGATGGTAACCCACCACCAAAACATCTGGAGTGATTTTTTTCATTTCTTCTGCTGGCCACTGAGGGCATCAAATCTGTAATGCTAGTGGTAACAATGATTTTTAAAAAAATAAAAAGACATGAGCAAATCAGGAGTAATAAAGAAATAAAGAAGGAAGTGCTAGCTGAGATTTTGCAAGTGAGATATAGCTAATGCTGTGGAATCAGCAAGATGGTCCATTACTGTCTTCTGCTGGTGAGGACAGAGGTGATGTTGAAGCTAGAGGTTGCACGTAATCATTGAACCTAAGCACACTGAAAAGAAAATCCAGCTGTCTTTAGGAAGGTCTCATCTTATTCTTCTAAATCAAAGAGAGAAGTGTGGGCTGATCATTGATAATGAAGCCACTGGCAAACTGAAGTTTGTTGAATATGGAGTTTATCATGAGGAATCTCGAGTGGGGCTGGGGGAAAGACAAGACTGAGCTCACTTCTGAAGGTCTACAGGGGTATGTGTCATGAATGAATGAAGGCGATAGGACCAGTGGGAAAGGGCAAATCACATATACATACATACAGCTGAAAACCACATCAGAAACAGACACTAATTCCTTGAGAAAAGGAACTATATTGAATATGTTTCCATGAAACTGCCAAACCCTAACAAATAATTCAGACTCTAGGGAATCTTAAATGTATTTAAAAAATATTATTAAACCTTGCCATTCACACACAAAAGAAATGTAGTAAGAAAGAGGGAAGTAAGTTAAATACATGTTAAATTAGGTCCGGTACCTCTCAAAATTTAGTGAATCTGAAATTCACCATGAGAGTGGGCAGTTCACACAGATTTCTTGGCTCCATTCCCAAGGAACTGATTTTAGTAGGTCTGGGTCAGGGCCTAAAATTTTTCCATTCCTATTACCGCCCAGGTGATGGAGATGCTTCCGATTTATGGACCACACCTTGAATAATCCAGACTTAAAATATGCAACCATATCACAGACATTTTGATTTTCTGTAAATTCAGGGTCATCACAAGCAGTCAGACACCAGAGGCTTTAATTTCAGAGTGGTTTATTGAGACACCCAACATTAATCTCTCAATCTCTATGCACCTTGGTTTTCCTTTATGTGGCATTAAGATAGCTATCCTTAATTTTCTAGTGCAGTTTGATAATTAGGTGCTTTCTTAATGGTGGGTGAGGTCCCTAATTACACAATTAAGGTTTTAAAACCTTTTGAAATCCTAATGTGGAAAGTGCTTTCACACAAGTGTCCTCATTATTATTTTTAAAACCCCTGTAATATCAAACAAATCCAGCAGAAGCAATTCTGCCATCTATAGCCAATTCACACTTGCCCTAGATAGTAATTATAGAAAACCTAGGACTTTTCTGTTTGTAAAGGCTGAAGCTTTGGAGGAAATAAGCAGTTTCCAAATGTCAAGCACTCAAGAGAGCCTCCTCTTCTGCTAAGAGGTTGCTGCAGCTGTGTCTAAGGTCACAAGAGTTTCTGATATTATAAAAGAGATTCACTCTGACCAGGCTGGCATTGACCTGTCGCACCAAGAGTCATTTGTTCCTCTGGCCTTTTCTGCAAGGAGAACATTTTGACCATATTTCTGCCAGGTGGCTTATTTTTTTAATTTTCTAGTCTGATCCCATTTTCAGACAGTTAACTATGGAAAAGCAAGTGGATAAAGACATTCCTTATTTTCTCCTCAATTGTTTCAAATAAGTGCAATGGAATCTTATGATTTCTAGAAAATATTTTCTTTGCCAAATGCATCATATGGGCTTGAAAAAAATACGCATGCTGAAATGACCGTGAAAACACTAAATTCAGTAGGACTGGTAACAAAAGAATTAATTCATCTATATGTCTCCCTCTTTACTTACCTCATTTCTCCTTCTTTCTTTACCTTCCCTTTCTACTCTCCTTGTCCTTCTCTTTACGCTTTCTTTCCGTCTATCTTCCTCCTAATAAGGGACATTACATGATTCCAGTTAAAACTCATCATCATCATCATAAATTGATTCAACATCATTAAGTACAATCATGTGGCATTATCATCATCATTATCTCAGGCTGCTGGAGATGCCGAAGCATGTTCCTCCCCTCCTCTCTTTCTTTCCCACAGCTTCCAAGATAAGAGGACCTTTATTCTCCTTGTCAACCTCCCTGGTTCTGAATACAAAAGAAAAAAGTTACTTTCTCTTCCCTTCTCCTTTTCCCCCAATACCTGCGTAATTTCTGTTGGTTCTTCACTTTAGTTGTTTTACTAGCAATTATTTGCAGCTCCTCAACTGAAAATAAATTGGCAAGGAAAGCTGGCATTGGACAGTATTTTAGATTTCACTCAGTGGTGTAAAGATGTGTAAATGACTTCCTGTGAAGTACCAATGAACTAGATTGTCCTATTAACTATTTAAGTGAGCATGCAAGATTATTACTTCAAAGCTTCATCTACTGCAATTATGTCTAATATGCCTTCACTGAGAAGATTCTGAATGTGATGTCGAAGGGTCATTTCCAAGTTAAAAGCATGCTTCTCTTTCCATAGTAAAATAAGATATCAACATAGTCACAGCTCACTGAAGGAGAGGGTGTGTGCATAGTTATCTCAGGGTTACAGATCAAGTTAAGAGATTTTCTCTTAGATAAATAACTTAATGTTGCTTCAAACATTATTTTATTTCCTAATTGGTAGTGCATACTTCTTTGCTGGATAAATGGAATAGACTAGGTATGGCATCATTCTTAATTAATTGGTGTGCTCGCTACTTAAGAGGGCACACACCACTTGTGTTATTAAACCGTGTCGTGTCAGATTTAAATGGATGTCATTACAGAGGTTCCTCAGGGATCAATCCTCGGGCCATTGTTATTTATGATCTTTATAAATGAGCTGACCAGGCAGTGCTCTGAGTGTGTGTATCTTCACGCTGACGATACGGTCCTCGGTGGATGCTCAGTCACTGAAGGAACTTGGAAGCCGTCCTGTTCAGGCATTCCTCAGAAGGAAATTAAATTGTTTTCAAGTAGGCAAAGGAGCACTCTGGCCTTTTCTGTAGAAATTCTCCCAAACTCTGTGCATGTTAAAGTAAAAGTTAAGTAATTCTATGGTCAGATGATTTGATATAAAGGGCTATTATTTGTTATTATGGACAAATATATTTAAATCATGTCAAATAAATCATATTCAGAGAAACAATTTAGAATATTTTGGTTCGAAAAATTGAGCTGTTTCTGCTATGGGATGAATGGGGAGGAAGGCACCTGACTGCTCTTAGTGTAGATATTCCCTCTTCCTGAGGGTGCTCCTAGTTCCCATCCCCTACATGCCCACCCCACCCTGGCTGTACTAGGAACTTCCTGGATATTCTCATTTGCACCTGTGTGCATTTTGCAGTCTTCTCACCAGATTTGCAGGTTTTTTGAGGGCAGGACCATGTCCTAGCTATCTCAGAGTCTAGCTCAGTGCAGAGCAAAACCTAGATACTAAGAAAATGTTAATGGAATAAGCGTGTCAGCCTAGGTTTTTGTGGGGATATAAAAGAGAAATTCTCCAGGTATTATGAAGAGAAAAGAGCTTAATATACAAAGTGGGTATAACATGGATGTGAGACGTGAATTTCTAGAGGAAATTCTGCGCCTGGAGGAGTGTAGAGACAGTCACTCGGGACTTCCTCCTGAAGCCCTGCAGTGGTGGGTGCAGATGCCGGAGCTCACGTAAAAAGTTGCAGAAGCTAAAACAACTGTGGGAAAAGCAAGGTCTTGTAAGGGAGTCTGAGAGGCTGCCATATCTGGCCACCTTTACAAAAGGAGTAAGTTTCCGAACTATTGTAGTTGGAGAAGCCACCACATCTGATAGACACAATCTTCTGAGAATAAAGTTCTCTCCTTCTCTCTACCTTTTCATTTTCAAACATTAACTTGTGACAATACAGGGAAGGGGATTAGGAGTCGTATAAAAACCGGGCTTTCCCACCGTAGGGCAGAGGAGATATTAAGAGCAGAAAAAGAGACAGAGAGGGAGTGGTGCAAAGCTGACAGGCAGCAATCCAGTGAGATACAAAAACGAAGTGCAGGCATCCCAGTGCAAAGGACTGCCTGCTTACCAACATTACCCTAGGTAGAGGAAGACTCTCAGAGACTGTTTAGATATAAGTTACATCAACAAAGGAGAGAAAGTACTTGCCAACTACTCAGCATTATCTTTCACGTTAGTCTGTGAGATAATAGGATATGGGCAAAAGAATAAAAAAGAGATATCTCTGTCAAAAAATACAAAAATTTTCTATTCTGATAGGATAGAAAAACTAACACAGGAAACAGAATTAAGGTTATTTTATTTAAAAATGATGGAATATACCGGGTCAAAAATTATTTATATTTTATGATTTAACAACTAAGTGTCATGGAAATAGTGTCAGTTGCCTCTCTTTTGGGGTCTCCTAGACACTGCTGTCATTGAATCTGCTGGAAATAGTCTTGCCTGTCCTGGTTTGGCAGACAGTGATTACACTGTGACAGGTTCAGAGCCATCCCACATGGGCCCGCTTCTAATCACTTCATTTACATCACAATCTGTCTTTACGCAATGAAAACCCACAAATAATTGTACCATAAGCAAACAGTTCTTGATTGTTATAATGAAGCACAATGTGAGCAAAACTATTGCAATTTTATATGTCAGCTAAATGTGCCATAATTTCTTTCTGGAACTAAAAATGGCAAGAATGGACTAGATGCTATGACTTCAGTAAGACAAAACCCAAAAAGTAGAATGAAAAGGATGAATTTCTCCTCTCTTTTTTTCACATGTCAAAATATCTTTTTTCTCCCTAAAGATTAGTGTTGAATATAATGTTACAGCCAAGTTCTCAACAAAGTTCTGCCTGGAAGAAATTAAAAAATGAAGAATAGTTTGCCATCATTTGTGCCTAAAGAAAATCTCTTTTTTAGGTAGAAATTCTGATAATATGACCAAAGTTACAGTTCATTCATTTACTTAATGAATAGAAGCACTTAGTTTGTATATGGCACTATGTTAAGCCCTATGCTGAATTCAAGAGATGAATAAACTTAATCCATAATACACTTAAAATCTGGTGAAGGACATAAAATAAACTCACAAGTAACTCCAATATAAATGTGAAAGATAAGTGTTAAAATATTTAAATTCACTTTTATGCATGTAGTAAGATCAGAGGAACTTTCTTGGACATGTCATTGAGAATAAAGGTCTCTCCTTCTCTCTTCCTTTTCATTTTCAAACTGTAACTTGTGAACATACAGGAAAGGGGATTATGAGACATGTAAGCTGGGCTTTTTCACTGTAGGGCAAAGGAAATATTATGAACAGAATTGTAGAATGGGTATGATTTAAATTCTCTCCAACTGGGCTTCTCATTCCTCCACCAAACTGATTTTATCAAGGTCATTCATGACCTTTAAGTTGATCAGATATTGTCTTAACCAACACATCAGCACCAGTAAGCACAATTATCTATTACTTCTGACATTTTCTTCACTTGACTTTCAAGACTTGGCAGCCTTGGTTTTCTCTGGTCTCCCTGGTTGCTCATCTTTGTCAATTTAGATGGTTCTTACTGCAGTCTAGTCACACTGGTCTCTTTGCTGTCCTTTGGATATGCAAAGTCACACTCTCACCTGAAGACTTTACTCTGGATGTTCCTCCACTTGGATCCTTCGTCCAGGTAATAGTATGGCTTACTCTTTGACTTACTCCAAATCTTTCCTCAGCTATTATAAGTGTGTTGAATGGTGGCCCCAAAAGACATATGTCTACACCCTAATCCTTAGAACCTATCAATGTACACTCATTGGAAAAAGGTTCTTTGTAGATGTAATTAAGTTAGGGAACTTGAGATAAGGACACCCTGGGTTATCTGGTTGTTCCAATATTAAATGTCCGTATAAGATACACACAGCGGAGAGATACAGAGAGGGAAGGAAAACAAACAGAGGAGAAAAACATATGAAGATGGAGACAGAAGTCACGCAGTCACAAGCCAAAGGCAGTTAGAAGCAAGAGAATTTAAAAGAGACAAATCAGGATTTTCTCCCAAACACTATAGGAATACAGCCTTGATTTTGAACTTCTAGCCATGAGA
The DNA here is from genome assembly GCF_036850995.1 of Saccopteryx leptura. Classification (NCBI taxonomy): domain Eukaryota; kingdom Metazoa; phylum Chordata; class Mammalia; order Chiroptera; family Emballonuridae; genus Saccopteryx; species Saccopteryx leptura. The sequence goes on along the minus strand of NC_089505.1, from coordinate 157,170,335 downwards.
AGTTGAATAAATCATAAAAGAATAAATTCTTGTTGTAAGTCACACCATTTGTGGTGATTTGTCATAGAAGCTTTAGGAAAGTAATAATAGATGTCAAGTTTTCAATAAACCTTACCTTGATCACCATTTTAAAAATGTCTTCTCATCTCCACAATGCCCCTGGTATTTCTAGTTTTGTTATCCTGCTCCATTTTTATAGCACATAACACTTTTTAAAATACTATAAGTTTATTTTTTCCAATATATATTGTTTATTATCTATCTCTCACTAGAAAATAGAATCCACAATGGCAAGGATTTCTGTACATTTTGTTTACTGATATATCCCAAATGCCTAAAATAGTGGTTGGCATGTTAGGTACACAATACATATTTGTTAATAATGGCACAGTCACAAATTGAGGAAAGCACAGGGGATGTTAAAAGAACAATTAGATCTACAATCTTTTGTTTGCCAAAGGACTCTCATAGTATAAAACTGGAAAATAAAAGTGGAAGAAATGTGATTACAGAAGACAATGAATTTAAACTTCAGTTGTGAACCAACAGAGCTTTATTTTATGTAGGGACATTGAGTGGCCAGAGCCATGCTTTGTTATACATACTTGATGATTCTATTCTTTTTGAGAGAGTCACTGAATAATGTACATTTCCTGGCCTTTCATGGCTTCATCACTCAGTTTTCCCAATGGAAGAGATAGAACCTACTCCATGGTGAGGTTGATAAAGGAATAAACTAGACTAGCTCAGTCTACACTCTTCCTCATTCTTCTCTCTTAAGGGACTGCCCACAGGATGTCATGTGCTTTGCTTTCCCACATCATTAATTTTAAGAGGGCCTGGCACCTGTGTGAAGAAGCCTGCAGTGTTCAAAGCTGCTTGTGAAAGTATAACTGATCTGAGAGTCATAGAACAGCAATGGAATCTAATAAGAGGTCATGCTTTCTACTCTGTTGCACCATAATATTACTAGATGAAATCATCCAAATGAGCAAAGATCATTTCTCCACTGACATTAGATAATATAAGGTGAATTTTCCCCAATCTGTGATTTTCATAATCCATCTCTATTTAACATAGGTTATAAAATCAAAAGCTGTCCATGAAGACAAAAGATGTATTCTGAAGGTAGAAATGGAGTGTCACTTCTAAAAATGCAATTAGGAATATTTTAGAAACTTTGGTTAGGGCCATCAGGATATACTGATTTCTCTTCAGACAAATTGAAACCTACTGGAGTTTTTGTGAGAGAATAGAAGGAGACACTTCAACCCCAAGTCTAAGCTCTATATTTTAATACCTTTTTTGATTTGGCCAATTTTTTTTTCATTTTTTTTATTATTATTAATTTTAATGGGGTGACATTGATAAATCAAGGTGCATATGTTCAGGGAAAACAGCTCCAGGTTATTTTGACATTTGATTATGCTGCATTCCCATCACCCAAAGTCCAATTGTCTTCTGTCACCTTCTAATTGGTTTTCTTTTTGCCCCTCCCCTTCCCCAAACCCCTCCAACTCCCCCCTAACCACCACACTCTTGTTCATGTCTCTGAGTCTCATTTTTATGTCCCACCTATGTATGGAATCATATATTGAATAGTTCTTAGTTTTTTCTGATTTACTTATTTTGCTCAGTATAATGTGTCTCTTGACCTCAATGTCCCCATGTAAAATTTTGGGGGTTTTTTGTTGTTGTTTTTTTGCTTATAAGATTGTTCTGAGTGTTAAATAACTTGTGTTGCTGAGAGCCTCTACACTTCCATGAGAAGGCATTTTTGATAGAGTAACACTCCTGGATTCTCCTTTACTTACTCATTCACAGGCAGGAAAGAAGAATGACTTAGTTTGGTGGGATGTTTGAGAGAAAGAAGTGACTGTGCTCTGCTCAATCATTTCCTGTTTCTCTTTTGGAAGTACCCACTTATAGGATATACTGATTTCCAGCTACTCTCTGCAGGCCCCAGTGGGCATACGCCTGCAGCCGTCCAGCCACACCAGGACTGGGAAATAAGTTTGTCTAATTAGGAGATGAAGTAATAGCAAACCCATTGTGGCCATACATATGCTCCATGTCCTCAACTCAGCTTTCAGCAATGATAAAACTCTTAATTTTCCTTCCATCTTATGATTTTTGTTTTTCTTATAAGGTTCCAAACATAGGTAGGGAAGAGGTATATTATTAATGGCTCCCCTAAAAACCCTAACATCCTCTACAAATGTAAATTAATGCAGTTATTATGCACTATCTTTGAGGTGTGCTTATAAATAAATCACAGTGTATTTATTTTGCTTACTCTCTCTACCAGAAGCACAGAAATATATTTATCTTAGAGATCAAATTTTCTACACCAATAACAAATCAGAAAAAAAGCAGGAAGGAAATGAGATTAAATACTCAGTAAATGATAAAGATTTGTTCTGCTTTGTAATTATGCCATGTTTCACTGTACATTTCCTTAAAATTAGACAACTTCTTTCTCATCCATTAAATGGCTCTACTGGTTTTGATTTTGTGTGTGTGTGTGTGTGTGTGTGTGTGAATGTGTGTTTATTTTTTCATCAAAGGAATTGCTGTTTCTTATCTTTAGAAAAAAAATTTATCAAAGAGAAGTTTGTTCTTCCATCACGTCCCTGCACCCTTTGGCTCATTCCACTCCCCAGTTGAGATCATCATTATCCCATATGCAGGGAAAAGGAAGAAATTGGCCTTTTGTTTTCTTCTTCAGTCTTAAATGGCTAGCAGACATTGTTTCTTGAACTTAATCACTAAATAGTATAATATCCTCCAAGCATGGATTATATGGTTATTTAAAAAAAAAAAAAACAACTGTAGTTGTTTTAATATGGTTATTATAGCCATACATTTCCTTTTTATAAGTTTTTTATATAGCACTATTACTTGTGATCTTAAGGATATTGTTATAATTTGTTTTATATGTTAAGTATCATAGAGGTCTTGCTAGCACAGCTCTAGTTACAGGTCTGCAAGCATCTCATTTGATTTCAGCATATTCTCTGACTTAAACCATTTCTTGTTACCATGGACTCTGTACACAGCTTTTGCTCACAGATTTAAGACATTTGCCATTGAAAATTGTATCCCTTTTTCTTCAAACGCAAATAATCTCCAATCTCCTGTAAATGCTGCCTCTGAGAAACTGCTCATAATCTACACACTCTTTCTACACATGCAACGCTCTATAGGCTCCTATTAGCCTAATAATGACCACTCCTTTCATTCCTGTGTGCGAGCACAATGTTTTTTCCTAACCCATCCCTTCTTTCTGTTTCTCTAACTTTTCAAGCTGTACCATTAGTGCTTGTTCTATTTTAAGTTGTTTTTTTTTAATCACAGATTTTAGGTGCCATTATTACTCATATACCTTTAACCTATATTTTCTGCATGCCTTAACTTACATGAAGAAAAATTGTTCTTCTGAGAAGGCCATTCTAGAGTTGTCATGACTTTTTATTAGAAAGACTATTTCTGAGAAAGCCGTTGCTATTATTCAGGCAAAAACAATTTGCTTCTTATGCTGTAGATTATAGCATTGATGAAAACATCTGACAATGTACAAAAATAACTGGGAGCCCTGGTCAGTTTGCTAAGATGGTTAGAGTGTAATCTTGATACATCAAGGTTATGGGTTCCATCCTAAGGCCACATACAAGAATCAACCAATAAATATATAATATATAAATAGGTGGAACAACAAATCAATGTTTCTATCTATCTTCTATCTATCTATCATCTATCTATCTATCTATCTATCTATCTATCTATCTATCTATCCCTCTTCCTCTCTCTCTAGATTATTTTTAAAGGATAAATGGGAAATGGACTCCATGCTTACAGTTTATATTTTGTATTCTTAGGAATTACTCCATGCTCATTAGGAATATATATATATATCATATATATATATGATATGTTTTGAAAGTTTTTTAGTTTGAGCTACTATATAGAAACATAATTTTACATGTTAAACATTCACCAATAAGTGTACATAAATTACAGATGCCATCTAATCACCTGATTATATGTTATTTAAAATTTAAAACTCAATATCTATAGCTAGAGAATAAAAAGAAGAAATAAAATTACATTGTAAGTGTCATGGTCACGTAAAGTCTCAAATAAACCATCTGGATTTTTTAATGACATAAAAAAAGGGACCAAAAGAAAACTTTCATTTGGGTTAGGATATAGGAACTTGCAAGATACAATCTTTCCCACACTAACAATGATCCCGTTAAACTCCAAAGCAGAGATTTTTAAACCAGTATGAGAGCTGAGGAAACAAAAATAAACTAAATTCTAAAAAGTGATGAATTTTCTAGAAAAGAAACACAGCTGCTTTTAATGTTGTTAGAGTGGCAGAGAAATTGGGAAGGGTAAACCAGTCAAATTTTTAACAAATTTCGTAGTGACCACCTGTAGGCATATATGATGGATCAGAATCACTAAAAGCCATAGAACAAGTCAGATTCTATTTGACAACCCTTCCCATGATGCTTCTCCAAACACACAGATGTCACTTGCCAAAGGCTGAGGTAGGGCAGGAGTTCTGAGAGAGCCTCCGGCTTGGTTTGTAGGGCCTAGTAAGTTTAAGGTAGTGGCAAGGCTGAGTAGGAGAGCAGAGGGAAATACCTCTGGGGTACACTTAGAGCCTTCATCTAGTGAAGTCCCTGGTTGCAAAAGACTGTGAAAGATCCAGAGAAATGAATAATATTCCTCTAAAGACACTCTAAGCTTTGCTTCAGTGCGAGGCAGAGGTCTTCCAAAAGTTAGACCAGAGTAAGCAGAATGAAGAGAGTAACTTCTGAGGCAAAGAAAGTTCAGAGTATTAATTGTAGTGAACAGATAATTCACCAGTGACTTATCTGATCTTTCAGGAAGATCCTAGAATGTAATAAAATCTCTGGAGTCTTTCAAACACTTGAAGCTATGGGTGATCTGCAATTAACCAAAGCTGCAACAAAACCCTAACCCAGCTCAATTACCTGATTAGATTGACACCACTGGACACTCCAGCTCCTGATAGAAGAAATCATGACTTTTTCTAGTAAACACGTATTATTTTCTTTAGTTTCCAGTAATCATTCACTCACAATGTACAAGATAAATTTAAAAATTATGAGATGTGAAGAATCAAAAAATGCCACTGAAAATTAAGAGATAAAATAGAAATGGACCCAGAAATGACATAGATGTTGAAATTATGAGACAATAATTTTAAATTTTATGTTTTTGTATTTAAATATGTTAAAGAACCTTAGGGGAAAAGGTAGAAAACATGCATGAGCATGGAGAAAGAGACAACATAAAACAATAAAATAGAACTATGAAAAACATTATTAGAAATGAACAGTATGGTCAGTAGGCTAAACATACGACTGGAAATAGCACTATAAATAATCAGTGAACTTGAATACAGATCAGACAAATTATTACACTAGAATACAATTATATATATACAAATGAAAACCAGAACTATAAGGTCTTTGGGACAATATTAAATGGTCTAATATATAAATAATTGTAATCTAAGATGGGAAGAGAGACAAAATGAAGCAGAATATTTGACTAAGAAAGAGAGCATTTTTAAAAAAATTGATTAAAGACATGAATCCTAGGATCAAAAATGCAAAGTGAAAACCAAACAAGATCAATTTAAAGGAAAACTACTCTTATGCACTTTATTATCAAAATTCTGCAAATCAAAGAGAAAGAAACAAAAATTCAGCCAAAGAAGAAATACAGATAGATTACATACTGAGAAACAAAAATAGTGATGGTTGACTTTGCATCAGAAACCATGAGGCCAGAAGAAAGTTCAGCAACATAATAAAAGGTCAAAAGAAAAAAAAAATCATACTAAAATTATATATCAAGAAAAAAATCATCAATTATGAAGATGAAAAAGAGATGTTTTAAATATTTAAAAAGAAGTTGAGAAGATTCATTCCCAGCAAAACTGCCCTAATGGAGCTTAAAGAAGTTTTTAGGCTAAAGGAAATTAATACCAGAGGAATGAACTGATCACCAAGAAAAACTAAAAGCAACAGAAAGAGTGAATATATGGGCAATATAAAGGCTTCATTTAAAAGAGTTTTGGCCAGTTCTAGTAAAAACAACAGAGTGTACATAAGTAAACCTATGAAAGTAGAGAGAAAATAGGGGATGGGAGAAGAAAATATAGGGAATAAAGTTCTTTTGGTTTTGTTTTATTTTGGTATTTTAGGTCTTATGTTTTTTTTTAGATATAAAGTACTTATCTTGTTTGTGAAATACTAAAATATTATTCCAAAGTATTCTGTGATAAGGTACAGTGCATATTTAAATCTTCAGAGAAATACTAAAAATAACACTGATAGGGATAGTAAGCAAATCAAATAGGCAAAAAGTAGAATACTAAATAATATTTGATTTGCTGAAATAAAGGCAGAAAATGAATAACAACAACAAAGAACAGATAAGAGCAATATAGAATAAGTATTGATAGTTTTAACTGAAATCCATTGTCAATAATTAAAATAAATGAAAATAGAATGAACACTCCCATTAAATGGCAGAGACTGTTAGACTGGATTTTCAAAAAAGCAACCAGCCTTGGCCAGTTGGCTCAGTGGATAGCATATCAGCCAGGCATGCTGATGTCTCAGGTTCAATCTCTAGTCAGAGCACACAGGAGAAGTGACCATTTGCTTCTCTCCAACTCCCTCTCCCCCTTCTCTTTCTCTTACCCTCTTGCAACCAGTGGCTAGATTGGTTCAAGTGTCAACCTGGGGAGCTGAGGATAGCTTGGTTGGTCTGAGCATCGGCCCCAGACAGGGGTTGCTGGGTGGATCCTGATTAGGGTGTTAGCAGGAGTCTATCTATCTCCCCTCCTCTCACCTAAAAAATAAAATAAAATAAGGAGAAAAAGAAACAAAAAAGCAACCTGTATACTGTTTATAAGAGATAGATTTTAAATATAAAGACAAAAATTAGTTAAAAATACAAAGCATGAGAAAAGATACACTTTTCAAGCACTAAGCATAAAAAAGCTGGTGTGACTATATTTATATCAAAATAAAACTTATAAATTAAGCAACTACTGTAGACAAAATAGTGTGCCCCCCCCACACACACACACACAGACACGAGATGTCATAGTTCCTGAACCTATGGATGTGCTACTTTATATGGCAAAATGGATTTTGCAGATGTGACTAAGGATCTTAAGATGGGAAGAATTTCATGAATTATCTAGATGCTCTCAATATAATTAACAAGGGATTTTAAGTGAAAGAAGAGGGTTAAAGTCACACAAAAGTTGCTATGACAAAGAAAACAGTAAGAAAAGAGAGAGATTGAAAAATGCTGTGGGACTAGATTTTAAATAGGGAATGAGGCTTAAGAGGAATGCACGTCAAAGAATAAGGGTGGCCTATAGAAACTAGAAAAAAACAAGAAAAGAGATTGTCCTCTAGAGTGTTGAGAAAAATGCAGCCTTGAAAACTCATTTTAATACTTCTGACCCCACCCTAGAACTGAAAAACAATAAAGTTATATTGTTTGAAGCTTGAAGTGATTTGTTATAGCAACTAGAGAAACTAATACAAAATTTAGCAAAGTACCATAATAGAAGATCAATATACAAAAAATGAATTCTACTTCCATATCATTACAATGAACAATTAGGAAATACTTTTTTGAACTATTGAGAAGAACATATATAATATCATATAGAAATAAATCTAATAAAATATGTATATAGCTAAAAACTAAAAAACATTGCAATGTTAGAACCATAGATTTCACAAGAATAATTGTTAGGCAAAGATTTATTAGCAAAACCACAAAAATAGTAACCATAAGATTTTAATGTTTTTATTTATTTTATTTTTATCAATTTTTATTTTTAGTAACCAAAAATTTAACAATTTTTTTGAGACAGGCAGGGAGAGAGAGAGAGAAACATTGAGCTGCTGTTGGTCAAATAAGTTTGTAAATATGATATATATGTTTGCTCGCTTATAGTTTGCATTGAGTGTGGGGGACAGGCTGTAAGCAGGCAGGGTTGTTATAGCCTAAGGCTTAGTTTTAAGACTAAGCTTTTTCCCACACCCTTAACTGTTGCATGATGTGGGGTGGTGCAGTCTAATAAGGAATCCCATAATGCCTCAGATAAGTGACTTGTATCAGAGACTTCCTTGTTTGTATATTGGATTAAAGGTTTTCATTTCTACACTATAAAATGGGGCTGAGGAGCCCATGCAGAAGAAGAGCAGAGAAAGGCCACATGGAGGAGAGGAGAAGCAACCAAGATGGTGGAGTGCTAAAGGAGAAGCCAGTTTTTGCAGAGTTTGTACAGAGAAAAGAAGATGGGGAACAGAGGTGAATAAAGCTGGTGAGGTAGAAACCTTTGATTCTAGGAAACTCGGATAAGTCAGTGGCTTTGGGAGCCCTGAATGGAAATGAAAGTGTTTTCCCACTGTGTGTATTTCTTGCTCACCTAGTGCAAGCTAGGATTAATGGTAATGGCCCACCAGTTCTTGGCTCCATTGTTTCATTACCGTCTGTCTGAATCAAATGCGAACCTGCACAGGCCAGGCGGCTGTGATGGTGGCCACGGCTACTGGCTTTACAGCTGCTCCCCTATGTGCCTTGAATTGAACCAGCCACCTCCAGGTTCCAGGACATTGCTCCAACTGAACCATCAGCCAAAGCTTAATTGTTTCTGTTTATTGATTGATTTACAGAGGGACAGAGAGAAGAAGAGAGAGGGGAGGGAAAAGAGAAGCACTTATTTGTTGTTCCATTCAGATGTACATTCATTGTTTGCTTCCTGTGTGTGCTTTGACCCAGATTGAACCTACAACATTGTAGTTTCCATAGGATGCTCTTAACCAACTGAGCTAACCAGCCAGGGCCAAAAATTTTAAATTTAAAAAATTTGTAGGGCAGGTGGAAACTCAGGCAGGGTTTCTTATTTTCAGTCTTGAGTCAGAATTTCTTCTTTGGGAAACCTATTTTCCTCTTAAAGGTTTCAACTGACTTAATGAGGCCCATCCACATTAACAAGGGTAATATCTTTTTCCCTTTTTTTTTTCTTTTTCCGAAGCTGGAAACAGGGAGGCAGTCAGACAGACTCCCGCATGTGCCTGATCGGGATCCACCCAGCATGCCCACCAGGGGGCGATGCTCTGCCCCTCTGGGGCACCGCTCTGTTGCATCCAGAGCCATTCTAGTGCCTTAGGCAGAGACCACAGAGCCATCCTCAGCGCCTGGGCCATCTTTGCTCCAATGGAGCCTCGGCTGCAGGAGGGGAAGAGAGAGACAGAGAGGAAGGAGAGGGGGAGGGTGGAGAAGCAGATGGGCACCTCTCCTGTGTGCCCTGGCCGGGAATCGAACCGGGACTCTTGCACACCAGGCCGACGCTCTACCGCTGAGACAACCGGCCAGGGTGAGGGTAATATCTTTTTGTAAAGTAAATTGATTATAGACGTTGATCACATCTACAAAATACCACACATACACAAGTGTGTATTTGTATTCATGAACACAAACACCTAGATAAGTGTTTGATTAGCAATAGCTAACTGGTTACTATAATCAACTTGATACATAAAATTAACCACTACAGACACCAATAAAAAAATGAATAATCAAGCCACAGCTTAAGAAAAAAAAATTCATATTACATTTTTCTGAGAATCTTTTTTTTTTTTTTAATTTTAGCCTGACCAGGTGGTGGTACAATGAATAGAGCATTGGACTGGGACATGGAGGACCCAGGTTTGAAACCCTGATGTCACTAGCTTGAGTGCGGGCTCATCTGGTATGAGCAAGGCTCAGCAGCTTGAGCCCCAGGTCATTGGCTTGAGCAAGGGGTCATTCTGTGTGCTGTGGGCCCCCGGTCAAGGCACATATGAGAAAGCAATTAATGAATAACTAAGGTGCCTCAACAAAGAAATTTTTTTAGAACTTTATTCTTTTTAGAGAGGAAAGAGAGAGAGAGAGAGAAAGGGAGGAGGAGCAGGAATCATCAACTCCCATATGTGCCTTGATCAGGCAAGCCCAGAGTTTCAAACTGGTGACTTCAGCATTTCAGGTCCATACTTTATCCACTGCTCCACCACAGGTCAGGCAAAAAAGAATCTTATTAATAAAGAATTTTAAAGTCAACAAAAAAGAGAAACAACTCAATAAAAATAAGCTAAACACTAAAATAGATAATTCAAAAAGGAAATCTATAAATTAACAAATGAAATGGTGCTCTACATTATTTATTATAAGGGAAATACAAATTAAAATCATAAAAAGAAACCACTGGGTACCCATTAGAAAATCAAAGATCAAAAAAGCTGATAATAACAAGAGTTGGTGAGAATGTGGAGCAATTGGAACTTTCTTGCATGGCTGATGGAAATGAAGAATGATAAAAGCACTTTAAAAAACTGTTTCTTATTAAAATATGTATGCAGCTTATCTGTCAACTATCAATATTACTTTAGGTTTATGCCCACAAGAAATGAAACAAAATGTTTAAAAACCTTGTACAAGACTGTCCATTGCAGCTTTATTCACAATAGTCACTAGCTAGAAAACCCAAATGACCATTTATAGAAGAATGGACAAAAATCTGGATAATAATTAGGCTAATATTTGGCAATATGTAATATTATTTAATAACAAAAAACAATTCCTATTGGTACACATAGCAAGCAACATGGTTGAATATCAAAACCATGTTGAGTGAAAGAAACCAGACATAGAAAAAAACATACTGAATGATTAAAATTTATATGAAGTTCAGGAATAGGCAGATATAATCTACAGTAATATAAACTAAAATGTGATTACCTTGAAGGAATGAACTGTCTAGATGAGGCGTGAGAGACCTTTCTAGGGTAAAAAAAAAATTCTGTTTCTTGTTTGGGAGCCAGTTACAATTGTCAAATATACAATTGTCAAAATGCATCAACTTGACCTTTAAGATCTTTATATTTTAATGTTTGTTCATAGCCCTCAATGAAAAAAAAAAAGGAAGAAAAAAAGCATAACAGCTTCTTGAAAAGACTATTTTACTGCTTTATAAAAGCAGTTTCCAAAGTCTTAGATTAGAAAGAAAAAGAGAATGTGAAAAAGATGATGGCTTTTCCCCCAGAGAAAACAGCAGGCTACTTGACATCATCCTTTTACCTCTAAAGACAGAGGACAGAATAAAAAAATCATGGAAGAGTTTTGCTCTGAGACAAAACAGAGCAAGTCTAATCAATTGGTGCTGATTATAGATGAAGTAACAGAAGCTTGACATGCAAAGGGAGTCTCATGAATTTTTGCTTAAACATCTTTATGGATCTATATTTTAAAGGAGAGTTAATTGAAAATAAAGGTATTTGGGTTTGGGGTTTTTATAGGTATAAAAACTTACCTTAAATGCATAGTTAAGTCAGACACAAGCAAGACAAAAATGCATAGTTAAGTTAGACACAAGCAAGACAAAGCTTGCTAAACACACACAGATACCAGGGGAATGGTAGCAATGCTACCCGTAAGCATTAAGCACACAGCTCAAAATTATGGTAGTAGCCACACAAATACTGAGTGCTACATTGCCTAGATTACTATACACCACATGTAGAATTTTAAGAATTTATAATATTAATGTTTCACACTAAAAACTTCTTCCTTTGAAAGAATTTATGTAATACTATAATGATATCTCATATACACATGTGTAAATACAATATATATGCATATATATTTATATACATGTGTATACATACATATATGATTAATAATATGACATCTGGCATTTTGAGAAATTGAAATTGCTGGAATGTTCTACATCATTTTTCAAGGATGTCAGTAGCAAATTTTCTGACAGAGGTTGAAGAAAGAGTAATGATGTAGATGTTTATTTTGGAAGATATTTTTTAGGGAGAGGGTTTTAAGCAAAGATATATTACTTGAATCCTAGAACTGGAAGGAATTAGGGGTCATCTGGTTCATCTTCCATGCCCAAACTAGAACTCTACTACATTGACTGATGACCAACCTGTCTCTGCTTGAATTCTTTCAGCCACAGGGAAGTTTCTACTTTGGAAGTCGGCCTAATCATATTTATCTCTTGAGAAAAATGAATGTAAATACTGACTGTATTCTTTATGATTTTATGAGCTCTAGAGCTGAAAGATCTCATAGAGTCAAAACTAGAGTTGCAAATAAAGTTGGGGGAAGAACTGAGAGAGGAAAAAAGGACAGGAAGCTAAGTTACCAAAAAAGAGAATGACAGAAACAGAGATAAGAAGCCACATAGTCCTTGCTGGGGCTGTCTTGCTTCCTGATTATTTCTCTTCGTTTCCTCATCCAAGCACTTTCTAATTTTTTATGCTTATGTTTAAGTATTTCAAAATATGTGCCATTTGAGATGACAGCCTTCTGGAAACTATAAACTGATTTAAACAAATGAACAAAATTCTTTGAAATGGTGATTACACCTTATCACCCAAGCACCAATCTTGGGAGTCTCTTTTCAACATTCAAAAAGATATTTGGGTTCTGAGGACATAGAGCTTCATCAAGAGGTTGGGGAGTAGGACTTTGACAGCCTGACAGGATGAGACCCACTGAGAGGTGCGACTCATTTTTGTCAATTAAAGTATTCCTGTTCAAATAGGATTTTTTAAGTTAATAGTAACAAATATTCTCATTTAAGCAACCAGTGATTTGATAATGTTATTTTGTTTTGACAAAATCATATGAAGAAGAAAAGAAAAAAAAAATAAAGGTTGTAACAATAGGAGTTGATAATGAATGAGTATAATAATCACAAATGTGAAAAACAATCAGTCTTTATCTTTGTCCAAAAAAGTAAGTTAAAAAAAAAAAAAGTAAGTTTATTTTCCTTACTACAACTTATGGTAAATTTACTGTTTTATTATACAAACATTGTACATTAGTTTAAAAGATGGCTATTTTTTTATTTTCTTTGTTACTCATTCTTGGGTATTTGGGGGTATTTCTTATTATGCTTCTACTCTCTATACACTTACTTCCTTCCACAGTATGTTTATATCTTCATAATGGTAGACCTTTTTTTATGTTTCAACTCTAGGAAAAGAATTTTATCTCAAAAGTTACCTATTGCTGACTTAGAAATTTAATTCTAGCTTATCTATGAATATTATTAAATTATGTAAAATAGATGACCAACCTTCAGATACTTACCATAAAGTTGTATTATAATTTTTTATAAGAAAAGAAACTTAGCAATTATATATTTTTAAAAGTTTGTTAGTTCTTATAGAGTGCCAAAAAATAGAAAAGTACAGAAGTAAGATATCTGAATTCTGTTGAATCTATTCCAGCGTAGCTACATATTAACATGATTTAGAAAATAGGATTATTTATTATATTCTCACATTTAAAAGAAATCTTAATTTAAAAAAAGAAGGAAGATAAGTAAACAATTCAGTTCTTAAAAGTTCTGAAATGCCTTCTATTTTAATACCTTTTTAACTTAAGTATATGTCCCTTCTAAAAAACAAAAAAAACCCCAACATTTTCATAAAATTTTTGTGGTACTGGTACATAAATTGGCACAAGATTTTGGTAAGAAATTTGGTAATATATACTACTAGGTTAAATATATATAAAATAACAATATCTTATCTTAAAATATACCCTGAGATGACAGCTGAACAAATGCACATATACATTTATGTGTGCATGTTTGTATCAATGTTCACTGAAATAAATTTTATTTTATTATAGAAAAATTTAAAACAACTTATATATCATTCATAAGTAATCAATTAACAAAATATAGTAGATCTAATCAATGGGATGTTGTTCAACAATTAAAATGAAAATAGCATATAAAGTTCTGTGAATATATGAGGGTGCACATACACACATTCTATGTGCACAAAAATAGATGTAAAAATTAAGGTTTATAGAGATGTTAATAGTAGTCTTTAAAAATGTTCATTTATTAATTACCACAAGAATGTATAATTTTATAGTAGAAAAACTTTATAGCATTCTTATTTTTAAATAAATAAAGACTGATTTGGATGCAGTACAGCAAAATCATGACAACCTGTGTGCCTTGAACATGAAGAAATTCTATCTAAGCTAACTTATGTGAGCAGGTCACACTGTCATAATAATGATTCTGATGAAGTTAATTTCATTGAGTGTGCCGCTCTGCTTATCTGGAGTGTCTTTAAGCCACCTTCATACAAACATTTAATGTACACTTAGAATGCCTAGAATATACAATTGGGTAGAGAAGCGTATATACCTGGGTAATGATGAGGAAATAAGAATTTATTTGATCTGCTGAAAACATGTAGTAAAGCAAGAAGAATTGTAGTAATTTATTTCCTATGTACATAAGAAGTCATTATAAATTGAATTTTGAATCATATTATATTTTCTTTATTTAAACAAATAAGAATATATACTACTGTAGATAATTTTTAACTATTGATTCCATTTTAAAGTTATTAGCTAATAAACTACATTTTGCTATCCATTAAGTTATTCAAAACTAGATTTGAGGGAGAGTATATGTAATATTTTGAAAGAAATATTAAGACAGGCTGTCAGTCTGACATATTGCACAATGAGTGAGACTATTTGAAAGTAAGACTAAATAGAAAAAGCCAGAATTTACTTGAAATTATATGAGTAAAAATTTTATGAGAAGTTTGCCATATAGATATGGGATCCGTCAACATACCAAAAAGCAATTTAATTTTAATTTTATTTTTGTAGCTTAGTAGCTTAAAACAACCTTTATTTTCTCACAATTCTGTAGGTCAGGAATTCAGGCAGAGCTCCTCTGGGTGGTTCCACATGGTATTAGCTAGGGTCACTCAGGAAGTTACAGTCAGTTAGTGGTTGGGGATAAAATATCATAGATGGCTTTTCTACATGTCTGTTGCCTTGGAATGGATGAAAAACTAAGATGGATCTCTCTTTATCTCTCTCTCTCTCTCTCTCTCTCTCTCTCTCTCTCCATGTGGTCCTTTCTATGTGGCTTGCTTGGGCTTTTATGTATGTCTATTAATCCCACATAGCCAGCAGATCTGATGGTTTATGAAGTCTCTGTGGCAAATAGGAATATAGTATTGAGCCTTTGTAATGCCCGCTATAGGTGGATCACAGTTCAAAAACCTTGAATTTTGGAGAAAAGTTATGCTCTACACATTCTTATTTTCTTTGAAAAACCGCTTGGCCAATATTTCTTACTAAGACCCAATAGAAACTCAACACTTGGCCATGGCACACAAAGTTACAGTGCAGTCTGAGTTTCCCATTACAGACTCAGTGCTGTCTCACCCAACCAGCTATTTGAGCAAGCACCCCACCGCAAGTAGAAGTGTTAGATATGAGACTAAGCTTGAGCAAATCTCAAAAGCAAAATAAAATTACATGAACAAGTGGCTCAGATTTTCGCAGACCCTTTATACTACACTGCTTTTTCTCTTTCAACTCATCCCTATGACTTCATGGGGGGTTTCCTATAACCACTGAAAAAAGGAAAAAAAAATCGGCCTGGTTACAGATGGTTCTGCATGATATGCTGGCACTGCCTTAAGGTGAATGTCTACAGCACTATGGTCCCACTCAAGGGTAACTTTCAAAAAGAGTGAGAAAAGTAAATCCACCAGTCAGCAGAAGTTCAAGTAATATACCTACTTGTTAATTTTGCTTGAATGGAGATATGGCAGGAGATATAAATATATACTGACTCAGGTATAAATATATACTGACTCATGAGTAATGGCTGAGTGGCCCGGAAGTTGGAAAAAACACAACTGGAAAATTAATGGCAAGAAAGTCTGAATGATAGATATGAGCATAGATTTCTCTGACTGATCACAGAGTATTAAGATATTTATGTCTCTTACAAATGCTCACCAAAAAGCAACTTTAGCAGAAAAATTTATTAATACTCAGGTAAATAAAATTACCTGTGTATCAATCATATATCTTCCCCATCTACCTAATAGTATTATGGTGTCAAGAATGGAAGCTACTTCATGGCTCAGAAATATGAGCTGTAAGCTACTTCATGGCTCAGAAATATGAGCTCTTACTTATCAAGGCCAATCTGGATATAGCCACTGCCAAGTATCTACCTGGTGAACAGCAGAGACCAACACTAAGATCCCCCATATGGCAGCATTCCCCACACAATAGAGATCCCCAAGCTATTTACTCAGTGTCAGGCCAGTTACATGTGACCATTTCCATGAAAGAACAGGCAGAATTTTGTTCTCATTGGAACACTTGTCTGGATATAGACTTGCCTTCCCTGCCTGCAATGCTTTTGCCAAAGCCACCACTGTGTACTCACAGAATGCTTCATTCACCATC
This sequence comes from Saccopteryx leptura, assembly GCF_036850995.1. Lineage (NCBI taxonomy): Eukaryota > Metazoa > Chordata > Mammalia > Chiroptera > Emballonuridae > Saccopteryx > Saccopteryx leptura. The sequence goes on along the minus strand of NC_089505.1, from coordinate 157,153,949 downwards.
CGGGAATTCACCCAGCATTCCTCCTCAACAAGGAACTCATTCATCGCAATTGAAGTGTGGCAAGAAACGACTCAAGTCCTTGAAATTCAATGGCCTTGCCATGCATCTTATCACTTGAAGTGATTAACCAGACAGAATGGTGAAATGACTGTTTTTATTATTATTGACTTTGAGGGAGAGGGAGAGAGCTAGAGAGAGAGAGAGAGAGAGAGAGAGAGAGAGAGACATGAAGAAAGAGAAAGAGAAAAGAGAGATGAGAAGTATCAACTCATAGTAGCTTCACTTTAGTTGTTCATTGATTGCTTCTCATATGTGTGCAAGGCAGGGGTGGGTGGGTGGGCTTGAGCTTAGCCAGTGACCCCTTGCTCAAGCCATTGACCTTAAGCTCAAGCCAGCAACTTGGGCTTCAAGTCAGTGACATTTGGGCTCAAGCCAGTGAACTTGAAATCATGTTGATGATCATGTGCTCAAGCCAGGGGTTTCATACCAGGGTCCTCAGCATTCCAGGTCTCTTCTCTGAGCCTACACTGATCAGGCTGAAATTGCTTCCTGAATAATTAGTTACCACACCAAATGGATGACAACATCATAAGAGCTAGGGCAATGTTCTGTAGGATGTGGTCTATACTCTGAATTAATAACCATATTATTGGCTTCTTTTATACCTAAGATCCACAGGTCTGGAAATAAAAGAATACAAATGGACGTACTATGTACTATTAATCTTATTAATTCATTACTAAATTCTGTACTTCTCAATCTTGAAACTCTCAGCATGTTTGGTTTAGAAGTCTTAGTTCTCAAGAGTAATATACTTCTAGAGCACACACAATGGTTTCATCTAAATGGAAACTTTAGGCTCCTCATGTTAGTGAACCAAAGGCTAAAGGCTGTTGGTATACTGACTGTAGAGATTAGTTCTATTAATAGGAAATACTGTTGCTTTCACATAATGACAGAAAGAAAGGAAGATATTTGAACACAGATTATCTTCAATACCTCTATATGTTCCAATGTCCTATGATAAAAGTTAATGTAACTCCTGGTCGGGTAGCTCAGTTGGTTGAAGCAGTCAGGGCACATACAAGAATCTACTAATGAATGCATCAATAAATGAAACAACAAATCAATGTTTCCCTCTTTCTCTTTCTTTCTCTCCCTTCCTCTTTCTCTCTAAGATTAATAAATAAAAATTTTTTAAGTTAATGTAAAAATAAACAAAAATAAAGTTAATGTAAAACTTTAACAACAAGTAGGATACAGGTAAGAATACTAATGTCACAGATTCTTCAGGATTGAAATTTTGAGTCACTCAAAAAGCAAAGAACCGTTATCAATTGAAATGCCTGCTAAGGTCAAAGAAAATATGGTGTGAAATCAGAAAGGTTATAAATACCATAAACAAGGCTTTTAAGTGTTGTGATTATTTTCTATTTATTTTGATATAAATATTTTTGAAAATATAGTAACCTCTTCTTTTGTATTCTTTTGTCTCTTTTCTATTCATTCCCTTTTTATCCATAGTTTACAGATAGACTTTTTAACTATAAAATAAATTCCTTGGTCTGAAGTAATGTCGGCTAAGACACCATGATGATGAATAAGGTAAAAGATAATAGTGATAGCAACAGGATATGGGCAGCAAAGGCAAATCCATGTCCACAATGTTTTTATTCAAGTTACATGAAAGTGCTCTGTTTATGATGAAAGAGAACTAATTAAACAGCTTCCATCAGACAAAAAACTCTCCTAGGTTTGGGAGTACATAGAGGGTGCAGTGTTGGCCTTTGATAATGGCCAAGTTAGTCTCTAAACAGGGATAGTAACCCCATCAGCAGTAATAACAGAAAGTCTATGTTTTGACCCTATTCCTGTCAACAGGATCACTTTATACAAGAACCTCTTGTGCACAACCCAGGGAGAATGAGTTCTTGCCTCAGAAATTAGGATTATGGAAGTAGTTTAGCTACTTACTACTAGAAATATTGTCAGAATTGAGAGAAAAAGAGAAAGAAAGAAAGAAGAAAGAAAGAAAGAAAGAAAGAAAGAAAGAAAGAAAGAAAGAAAGAAAGAAAGAAAGAAAGAAAGAAAGAAGAAAAAGAAAGAAACAGAAAGAGGAACAACAATGGCTTCTCTCTTCTTTTTGCCTTCTGCTCTGCCACATCTGTCTCTTAATAATATGATCAAAGAATCATGGGAAATATAATTTGAAAACTCTCAGCCCCAGCATCACATAGTAGTATCAAAGGATATGTAAAAGTGGATGATTGGAAAATAATTTGCATGCCAACCATTATATACTGCTGTGAAACCCCCACAGAAATGCAGAAATACAAAGAAACTGAGATGTGGCATAGGAATCAAGAGACATTATCACTGCAATTATCACTGGAACCTTTATGACTTTAAAAATTATATCACTGAAAATTACCAGATATTTCTACTTGGTCTTTATTTTCATCATCACTATTTTCTACCCACTCAGTCATATCATCTTTTGTTTTTCAAAATTAATATTCAAATATTTAATAATAAATTTAAAAACAAATTTTATCTTCTCCCCAAAATATTACCTTAAAGAATGGGAATATATGAGCATGTAGAGAATACACTTCAGATAAGAGAGAAAAAAAGTTACCAGTTAGAATGTGACTCCATTTAAACCTGAGATTACAGAAAATTTCCAGAATGAAGAGTGAGCACATTTCAGCCCAGAAAAATATGTTCCTTTTTCTAATTTCCTGTCCACCTAAATGATACTGGATCTGTAGTCCTCTGAGATACAGCTTGATTCAAGTTTTATTGTTTCACACATATTACAGCTGTGGTTCTGACAGATGTAATAGAACAGTATTCCACTGACAACCAAATAATTCTTGTGAATGAATACTGATTAAATAAATGTGCACTGCTGGTTATCACACAATGGGTCATTTTGCCCTATTAAGTACACTACATGAAATTCAAGCTTATCAAGAATGATAGCAATATTTTGTGTTTGGACCAATGTAGCAAATTTCTAGACAGTCTTGAGTCTTCAGCTGGCTGTCACTGTCTCTGTGAGACTGGTAAGTCATTTAAACTTTAAGTGTTTTGATTCTCCATCTGTAAAATGGGATAATTAAACAGACTTTAAGAAGATCAAAAAAAAAAAAAAAAGAAGATCAGATGAAAGAGATGTTGCAAATATAAAATAATCTACTCATTGGGAAGACAAGATTATCTACTTATGAAAGTGAGAGGTAGTAGAAAAAGTATCGTCAAAGAGATATTTAACAAGAGTCTTATAAATATAGGGAGCTAATTTGACCAACTTAGTAATATAGGTATGCATTTTATTCTCTATATTATCTCTTCTGCAAGACAGAAAATACTATCTTTGTAATTTTTTAATGATGGTAGTGTCTCAAACAAGCAATTCACTGTAATTTGTAATCCAAATTTACAAAGCTCAGTATTTTCAAAGACCTAAAATGCCCTCCACAAACAAAAATAAATTAATCTATTTTGTTGTTTGCAGATAAACTATAGATAAAAAATATATGTAATTTATTAGGTTAAACACATTTAGTTTCTGAACTTGAAGCATGGCAGAAATTTTTAACTCAAGACTTAGACTCTTATTGCCTTTGGTAAACAATAGCAATTATATCAAAATCATCAATTTGAAGCAAATTCATTCTATTTAAATTTCTTTAAGCCATTCTATGCATGTAAGTTCTAACCGTTAGTTTTTTCAAATTGTACCTCAAAACGGGGTACTGATTTTAGGACTAATTAGAACAAATTTTAAATATAAAAGATACTAAAGGAGAGAAAGATGAAGAGAGAGAGAGGGAGAGAGAGAGAAGCTTGAGCTTTTATTTGTACTTCAAACCCCTGAAGCCATCTCTAAAGACTGTGCATATCTTCCAGGAGTTCTAACTTCTAAGTAAAATGTTTATGTATAAACACTACATTTTTATAGTCATTAGTTCCTTTCCACAGACTAACCATAATAAGGTTTGTATGTAATTAACAGTGACATAATTTTTAAACAGTTCCAACCTTAAAGCCACAAAGAAAATGAACTTTGAAAAACCAGGTGTGAAAAGTAGGCATCCGGGGCTGGTTTTCTGGGGCAGCAATTGGCTTCTTGCTCCAGTGAAGGGAAGTATATGATTAATGAAATCTTCACTGTTTAAAACAAAGTGATTACCTAGATAATTGCCTTGAGTCTCTAACTCAAAGGGGTAAATTTACCAATAGTTTTCCTTTACAATGTCAAGAAAAACTCTATTATCAAATGTATGTAGACACAATTAAAAAATGTTATAGAACAATGCAAATGAGAATAATAAATTAAACAAACTTAAACTAAATTCTCTCCTGGATATCTTCTAAATATTAGAAGGATGTAGATACATCCATGTGGCATTCTGGGCTTTACTGGCCGTCATGAAAGAACTTGATATATGACCTTTCCCTGTGGCCAGGGAGAAAGTTGGGGAATATTCAAAACCACCAAATTCAGGAGATATAGCTAACTGCAGAATGAGCTGAGTGAATAATGACATATAAACTCAGTGTTGTGAAAAGGAGTCAAAATCAGGGACTTAAGACAGAGAAAATTCTTGCTAAGTTATGAGACAGCCCAAGATGATTGACTTTAAAAAACAAAAAAGGACAGAGTTGGCTGGATATACATGAGCAAGGTCTAACAATCTGGAAAAGAAATGGCAAGGGCCCAGCATGTTCTATATTGTCTGTTTGCTAGGGACCAGAATTAAAATGAGAAATAGGGCCAGAGTATGGATATATAAAGTGAAAGTGAAAGTTTGATGATCATATTGATACCTTATATGTTTTCTTATTTAGGTCTTAAAATAGCCAGACAGTAGTATCCTTATAAAATGAAATATTAGCTAGAAAGAGGCAGAACCTGCATTAAAACCCTAATCTTTCTGACTTCACAGACTATGACCTTTATAAATACATTTTGTTTTATAGATTAGAAAATTGAAATTATGTGATCTTCCCAAGTTCACATAAGTATTAAATACCCATAAAAACATTAATCCTAAATACTAATGAAAATTAGCAAACTAATTACAGAACACACATGCTGTTGGAATTAAAAACCCTAATAAAATACTATATTTTACTTCAGCTATGAAAGGATTGGTAAAGGAAGAGACTTCAGGCAAAAAGAGGTTTAGACATGAAGCAGAAAAAGAAAGATAGGTATATCCACCCCTTAGAAAGATATTTAAATTTTCTTCTTAATCAAGAAAAAAATAAGACTAAGATTCATCTGACCCTCTCTATCTACAAGTCAAAGGAGCGATAATTCAAGATATATAGAAGGGCTGGCAATTCTTGGCAGGAGCTGCCTGTGAGAACTATCAATATTCCAGGTAGGAGGTCTGGAGCCACATCCCAAAGGTTGATTTTTATCAGCCATTGATATGCATGGACAAATGGACAAATGGACAAATGGGAGTGGAAGTCAGACAACACAGCCAGAAATGGAAAGTCTGGAAAATAGCCAACCCATGAATAAAAACAGAATTACTAATCTCAAATAAGCCTAGGGAATATGTGAAAGTTGGCAAATGAGACAGTATGCTAGGAGTACTAAACATATGAAATGGCCTTTTCCTCCTGGACAGCCTGTAGGCTATGCCATCACCATGGGCCAAAAACATTGAATTACTCTATTGGATCTTACAAGATCTTATAAGAAATTTATACAAATTAGCAAATATATTCTGATTACCTGCAATCTAATTGTTATACATTCAGCAATGAACAAGACAAAGGCCTGGACCTCAGATAGCTTATAAATATAAGCTAAAAATTAAATAAATAAAATAATGTTGAATAGTGGTTAATGGTAAGAAGCAAAATTGAAAATGATGGGATGGGAAGGTTAGGACATTGGAGATCCTGAAGATAGTGAACATTTCAGGGAGAATTTCCTTGAGGTAGGAACATTTTTAGCATAGACAGTAATGAATTTAAGAAACAAGCCAGGCAAAAATCAAGGGAAAAAGAAAAAAAAAAGGCAAAAAGCAATGAAAAGTAAACAAATTTTGCATTTGAGCAAAATCAAGAAGAGCAGTCTGGCTAGATAAGAATGAGCAAGGGCAATAAGGTCAAAGAGAAACACGGGGTTCAGATCATGGAAGGTCATGTAGGTAAGGAGTTTGGTCCAAGTTTGAGAAAGAAAATGACATCCTCGTTTGACATCCCCACAAGGTTTAATAGTCACAACAGAAAGACTAGTTAGCTGGGTAGACCAAGTGCAGAAGAATGGAGTTTGGACAAGAGTGGTAATATTGGAAATGGTGATCTGTGGAGGCAGTATGTATTTTGAAGGTAAGTGGAAAAGAATTTGCTCTTTAGTACCTGAGGAAAAGAGAGGAGTCAAGAACAGCTTTCTATGTGTTTTGGTCTGAGCAACTGAGTAAGTAGAAGTACCACTTATTAAATGGGGAAGGTTGGGAAAGGAGCCAATGTCAGATAGTAGAAAAGAAGGACAGTGATGGGCACATTTGATTAAGAGCTCAATATTGAAGTGCTCATTTTGATATGACCATTAGATAGTCAAGCAGGGATGTTAGTGGCAGTTGTAGATATGCTTTGGAGTTCAGAGGAATATTCCAGGCAGAAAAATAGGAAAAAAAAAGTATAGAGAAAGATTTACCAATGTAGACATGATATTTAGTCTTGGGATTGAAGAAAACTTGGGTAAATATTTAGAAAGAAAGCGCTGTTACTAGAAAAAAACTGAGTCCTGAAAAGGTTCGCTAGATACTTCATCATGGTCACCTAACTAGGAAGAGAAGGTTCCAGGATTGGAACCAAGACATCTCCAAATTTATGTTCTTATTCTATTCTTTTCCAAATCTTTTAACATATCAGTGCTGATTTAATAATTGTCATAGCAGCCTTGTGAAAAAAAATGATATCCAACATGTGAGAAAATACACACAACTAGTAAATTATAAAATACTTATATACTGTAGCATGAAAAGTTAAAGAACTTAGTATTTAAAACCACGAACTCAGAAGATAAACATTAGATTCTGGTTCCTCTACTTGCTGCATGAACTTAAACAAAGGCAAGTTAACAAAATCTTCCATACCTCTCTCTCTCTCTCTCTCTCTCTCTCTCTTTTTAATGTTTTACCTCTTTCTCTCTCTCTCTCTCTTTTTTTTTTTTTTTTTAGAATAGAGAGAATAATAGTGCCTCCCTATGAGGTTATTGTCATGATTAACTGTGGTTTTATTTGTAACTTTGAAGAGTTCCTGGCACATAGCAAGAGTTATAATGGTGCAGCCAGGCTTATTATCTAGGTCAGCAGCAGCAGAGGGGAAGTGTTAAGAATGAGTGCTCTACTACCAGATTGCCCGGCAGAAGCTGATTCTTCATTTACAGACTATGGACATTATGCAACTTAACATACTTGGATCTCAGTTTCATTATTTATATACTGGGCATAAGTAAAATACATACCTTATGATATTACTGTGATGATCCAAGACTTTAATACGCCTATAGCATTTGCACAACAAATGGCATATAATAAGTGCTCAAAGAATATAAATTTTAATATCTACTCTAGATCCATTTCAATATCCAATATGCCCAAACTGATTTCTGGGCATTAGACAATAACTATTATTAAAATAACATAACTAGCACACTTAAAAGAGCTCAAATTTTACAAAATCCACACTTTGGATGCTTCTATGAATCAAAGCTATAAATATTTAGAGGCTTGCTTGACAGTAATCACCATCAATGCTTTCATTGTAAGACAATAAATACCAGAAATTTTCATGAGAGGTATTGAGAATAAGACAGATGCTTTTGTTCATAAATCGGGTAGTGACCTCAATCATTAATAAACAAATGAGGGCTAGAGTGGCAAAAGAATGTGAAGAGTAATTTAGTATGGAATCCGCTAAATTTAGTCAACATAAATAATCAAAACAAAGAATTTATTCTTAATCCCGCCATGCTAATGGTTTCTGTTCAGATGAAAATGATTAAATCAAATTTGGTTTTAATTTGTTGAGGCTACATGCAGTTTTCCCCAATGTGATAAATTACTGTGAGAGCAAGTCAAATAACATGAAATTTACTATGAGCCTACTATTGCATGAAAATAGAATGAAACACAGAACAATCCAAGAGTTATTCAACAGATAGTTCACTGAATTCAAGAAGAGGAAAGAATTATGAAAACCTCACATACCTTTACCACTGCTGGTGACCTGTTGTTAAAGAATGCATTATTTTTAAATCAAGGCTGACCTATATCAAAATTTTTCATGCTATGTCCTACTGGGGACTTCTTGGGACAAATTATGGTTTGTGAATTGAACATTTTTTCAACTTACAAATTATCAAAGACTCAGGATGCTTCAGCAGTGAGACATGCCAGAACTGGTTTATCCCAACTTTCTCACTTTATAAACTAGGAAAGTGAGGCTTCGAAAGGTTTAATGACCTCCCCCAGTCACACTTGGGACAGAGCCAAAGTCAGATGCATTTGTGTTGTGTTCTGTTAGTTTAAATGTGAAAGAGGAATGAAAACAAGGTGGACAGAGTAAACAACTGCTAAACTCTCAACCTGCAGTTGATTTAATATCCATGAAACACAATTTTCTAAAACTCTTCTTTCTCCTATTGAGTAGGTATGAACTAACTCTTTAGCTACCCAACAGCTCTGTCCTAACTTTTATTCCCCTACTGTTTTAAAAGTTGCACTAGAATAGAGTGATTTGAATTTGTGAACTTTGAATATTTTTGAATGAATTATTTCAATAAGTTTGGCTGCTTTTCTCCTTTCAGGCTTTTAAAGAAATTAGTGAGCAATATCTGTACCTCTCTATCAGAGAAAAAGAAAAGAAAGAAAGAAAAAAGTGCTTGTGAGGGTGTGGAGAAAAGGAAACCCTCCTGCACTGCTGGTGGGAATGCAGACTGGTGCAGCCACTGTGGAAAACAGTATGGAGATTCCTCAAAAAAATTAAAAATGGAACTTCCTTTTGACCCAGCCATCCTACTTTTAGAAATATATCCTAAGAATCCAAAAACACTGATTCAAAAGAAGATATGCATCCCCATGTTTATTGCAGCATTGTTTACAATAGCCAAGATCTGGAAACAGCCCAAGTGTCCGTTAGTGGATGAGTGGATTAAAAAGCAGTGGTACATATATACAACGGAATACTACATAGCCATGAAAAAGAAGTAAATATTACCTTTTGTGACAGCATGGATAGACCTGGAGATTGTTATGCTAAGTGAAATAAGCCAAGCAGAGAAAGAAAAATATCATATGATCTCACAAATAAGTGGAATCTAATGGACAAAGTGAACTGAGGAACAAAATAGAGGCAGAGGCGAGGTCACAGGGGACAGAGAGACAGCTGTCAGAGAGAAAGGAGATGAGGGGATGGGATCAAAGAAGGTAAAGGGCAGGCCTATATGAACAAACAAGAGAGAGCCGAAGTAAGCCACTTAACTTCACACCTTAAGGAACTAGAAAAAGAAGAACAAAGACAACCCAAAACCAGCCGAAGAAAGGAGATAATAAAAATCAGAGCAGAAATAAATGAAATAGAGAACAGAAAAACTATAGAAAAAATCAATAAAACAAGGAGCTGGTTCTTTGAAAAGATCAACAAAATTGACAAACCCTTGGCAAGACTCACTAAGGAAAAAAGACGCAGGACTCAAATAAATAAAATCCAAAATGAAAGAGGAGAAATCACCACAGACATCATAGATATACAAAGAATTATTGTAGAATACTATGAAAAACTATATGCCACCAAATACAACAATCTAGAAGAAATGGATAAATTCCTAGAACAATACAACCTTCCTAAACTGAGTCATGAAGAAGCAGAAAGCCTAAACAGACCAATCAGCAGGGAGGAAATAGAAAAAACTATTAAAAACCTCCCCAAAAATAAAAGTCCAGGCCCAGACGGTTATACTAGTGAATTCTATCAAACATTCAAAGAAGACTTGGTTCCTATTCTACTCAAAGTCTTCCAAAAAATTGAAGAAGAAGCAATACTTCCAAACACATTTTATGAGGCCAACATAACCCTCATACCAAAACCAGGCAAGGATGGCACAAAGAAAGAAAACTACAGACCAATATCTCTAATGAATACAGATGCTAAAATACTAAACAAAATACTGGCAAATCGAATACAACAACATATAAAAAAAATAATACATCATGATCAAGTGGGATTCATCCCAGAATCTCAAGGATGGTTCAACATACGTAAAACGGTTAACGTAATACACCATATCAACAAAACAAAGAACAAAAACCACATGATCTTATCAATAGACGCAGAAAAGGCTTTCGATAAAATACAACACAATTTTATGTTTAAGACTCTCAACAAAATGGGTATAGAAGGAAAATATCTCAACATGATAAAGGCCATATATGATAAACCATCAGCCAACATCATATTAAATGGCGTAAAACTGAGGACTTTCCACCTTAAATCAGGAACAAGACAGGGTTGTCCACTCTCTCCACTCTTATTTAACGTGGTGCTAGAAGTTCTGGCCAGAGCAATCAGACAAGACAAAGAAATAAAAGGCATCCACATCGGAAAAGAAGAAGTAAAGGTATCACTTTTTGCTGATGATATGATCCTATACATCGAAAACCCAAAGGACTCCACAAAAAGATTACTCGAAACAATAAACCAATACAGTAAGGTCGCAGGATACAAAATCAACATACAAAAGTCCATAGCCTTTCTATATGCCAACAATGAAATATTAGAAAACGAACTCAAAAAAATAATCCCCTTCACGATTGCAACAAAAAAAATAAAATACCTAGGAATAAACATAACAAAGAATGTAAAGGACCTATATAATGAAAACTACAAGGCATTGCTAAGAGAAATAGAAAAAGACACAATGAGATGGAAAAATATTCCTTGTTCTTGGATAGGAAGAATAAATATAATTAAAATGGCCATATTACCCAAAGTAATATATAAATTTAATGCAATTCCCATCAAAATTCCTATGACATTTTTTAAAGAAATGGAACAAAAAATCATAAGATTTATATGGAACTATAAAAAACCCCGAATAGCTAAAGCAATCCTAAGGAAAAAGAATGAAGCTGGGGGCATTACAATACCTGACTTTAAACTATATTATAGAGCCACAATAATCAAAACTGTATGGTATTGGCAGAAAAATAGACACTCAGACCAATGGAACAGAATAGAAAGCCCAGAAATAAAACCACATATATATGGTCAAATAATCTTTGATAAGGGGGCCAACAACACAAAATGGAGAAAAGAAAGCCTCTTCAACAAATGGTGTTGGGAAAACTGGAAAGCCACATGCAAAAGAATGAAACTCGACTACAGCCTGTCCCCGTGTACTAAAATTAATTCAAAATGGATCAAAGACCTAAATATAAGATCTGAAACAATAAAGTACATAGAAGAAGACATAGGTACTCAACTCATGGACCTGGGTTTTAAAGAACATTTTATGAACTTGACTCCAATGGCAAGAGAAGTGAAGGCAAAGATAAATGAATGGGACTACATCAGAATAAAAAGTTTTTGCTCAGCAAGAGAAACTGATATCAAAATAAACAGAAAGCCAACTAAATGGGAACTGATATTTTCAAACAATAGCTCAGATAAGGGCCTAATATCCAAAATTTACAAAGAACTCATAAAACTCAACAACAAACAAACAAACAATCCAATAAAAAAATGGGAAGAAGACATGAACAGACACTTCTCCCAGGAAGAAATACAAATGGCCAACAGATATATGAAAAGATGCTCAGCTTCATTAGTTATTAGAGAAATGCAAATCAAAACTACAATGAGATACCACCTCACCCCTGTTAGATTAGCTATTATCAACAAGACGGACAATAGCAAATGTTGGAGAGGCTGTGGAGAAAAAGGAACCCTCATACACTGTTGGTGGGACTGTAAAGTAGTACAACCATTATGGAGGAAAGTATGGTGGTTCCTCAAAAAACTGCAAATAGAACTACCTTATGACCCAGCAATCCCTCTACTGGGTATATACCCCAAAACCTCAGAATCATTGATACGTAAAGACACATGTAGCCCCATGTTCATTGCAGCACTGTTCACAGTGGCCAAGACATGGAAACAACCAAAAAGCCCTTCAATAGAAGACTGGATAAAGAAGATGTGGCACATATACACTATGGAATACTACTCAGCCATAAGAAATGATGACATCAGATCATTTACAGCAAAATGGTGGGATCTTGATAACATTATACGGAGTGAAATAAGTAAATCAGAAAAAAACAAGAACTACATGATTCCATACATTGGTGGAACATAAAAACGAGACTAAGAGACATGGACAAGAGAGTGGTGGTTACCAGGGGTGGGGGGAGGGAGGACGCAGGAGGGAGGGAGGGAGAGTTAGGGGGAGGGGGAGGGGCACAGAGAAAACTAGACAGAGGATGACGGAGGACAATCTGACTCTGGGTGAGGGGTATGCAACATAATTTAATGACAAAATAACCTAGACATGTTTTCTTTGAATATATGTACCCTGAATTATTAATGTCATCCCATTAACATCAATAAAAATTTATTAAAAAAAAAAAAAAAAAAAAAAAAGAAGGTAAAGGGATTAGTGAAACTATATAAACATAACACAGAGATTTAGATAACAGGACAGCAAATCCTAGAGGGAAGTGGGGAGAGAGTTAAAAGGAGGGGGGCAAAAGGGGTATAAAAAGGGACACGGGAGTGAGGAGTGAGGGAGTTATACTCAGTGGGAGACTTGAATCCATGTAAACACAATAAATTAAAAATTAATAAAAATTTTAAAAAAAGAAAAAGAGTGGGAGTATAATTGAAAATTGTATGTAAAGCAAGTGGAAGCACCTGTAAATGAAACAGAAGGAAAGGCCACAGAGGGTAATGAAGGGTCACAGCAGAAAGGAGTAAGATAATCAGAGTGACTTAGAAATTTTCACCTGGTGTGGAAACAGTACATGGTAATTTAACCTGTCATGAGGATGCAGACCTACCGGCAAAGAGTAATTAAAGAATTCCTCTCCAAAGAAAACTATTTTTATTTTATTTTTATGTTTTCTAATTGATTTTAATTTATTGTGTTTACATAGATTCTAGTGTTGCCCCAACTGCATCCCCCTCCCTCGTATTTCCCTCAACATCTCCCTTGCCCCACCATAGCGCCCTCCCCCTTCCCTTCAGGTTTAACCCATCCTATCATCCCCCCTTCCCTCTGACCTCTTTTCCTCTGGTCCCTTTGATCCCTCCTCTGTCGCAAATCCGTTCCTCAGTTCACCTTTTTCATTGGATTCCTCAAATAAGTGAGGTCATATGATATATTTCTTTCTCTGCCTGGCTTATTTCACTTAATATAATAGTTTCCAAGTCCATCCATGTTTTCGCAAAAGGTAAGATTTCCTTCTTTTTCATGGCCCCATAGTATTCTATTGTATATATGTATATATGCTTTTTAATCCACTCGTCCACTGACGGACACTTGAGCTGTTTTCAGATTTTTGCTATTGTGAGCAATGCTGCCATAAACATGGGGTGCACTTCTCCTTTTGAAAGAGTGCTATGGTATTCTTGGGGTATATTCTTAAAAGTGGGATAGCTGGGTCAAAAGGCAGTTCGGTTTTTTGTTTTTTTTTTCATTTGTTTTTTTTTTTCTGAAGCTGGAAACAGGGAGAGACAGTCAGACAGTCTCCCGCATGCGCCCGACCAGGATCCACCCGGCATGCCCACCAGGGGCGACGCTCTGCCCACCAGGGGGCGATGCTCTGCCCATCCTGGGCGTCGCCATGTTGCGACCAGAGCCACTCTAGTGCCTGAGGCAGAGGCCACAGAGCCATCCCCAGCGCCCCGGCCATCTTTGCTCCAATGGAGCCTTGGCTGCGGGAGGGGAAGAGAGAGACAGAGAGGAAAGCGAGGCGGAGGGGTGAAGAAGCAAATGGGCGCTTCTCCTGTGTGCCCTGGCCGGGAATCGAACCCGGGTCCTCCGCACGCTAGGCCGACGCTCTACCGCTGAGCCAACTGGCCAGGGCTTCGGTTTTTACTTTTTAAGGAATCTTCATACTGTTTTCCACAGAGGTTGCACAAGCTGCATTCCCACCAGCAGTACAAGAGGGTTTCCTTTTCTCCACATCCTCACCAGCACTTATTCTGGGTTCTTTTGTTGATGAGTGCCATTCTGACTGGTGTGAGATAATATCTCATTGTAGTTTTAATTTGCATTTCTCTAATGATTACTGATGTTGGGCAATTTTTATATGCCTACTGGCAATCTGTATGTCCTCTTTGGAGAAGTGTTTATTCATTTCTTTTGCCCATTTTTTTTATTGGATTGTTTATCTTCCTGGCGTTGAGTTTTACAAGTTTTTTATAAATTTTTGTTATTAACCCCTTGTCAGACGTATGGTCGAATATGTTCTCCCATTGTGTAGTTTGTCTTTTTATTCTGTTCTTATTGTCTTTAGCTGTGCAAAAGCTTTTTAGTTTGATACAGTCCCATTTGTTTATCCTGTTTTTTATTTCATTTGCCCGTGGAGATAAATCAGCAAATAAATATTGCTGCAAGAGATAACAGAGAGCTTACTGCCTATGTTTTCTTCTAAGATGTTTATAGTTTCATGTCTTACATTTAAGTCTTTTATCCATTTTGAGTTTATTTTTGTGAATGGTGTAAGTTGGTAGTCTAGTTTTATTTTTTTTTTTTGCATGTATTTTTCCAATTTTCCCAACACCATTTATTGAAGAGGCTGTCTTTACTCCATTGTATGCTCTTACCTCCTTTGTCAAATATCAGTTCTCCATAAAGGTGTGGGTTTATTTCTGGGTTCTCTGTTTTGTTTCATTGATCTGTATACCTGTTATTATGCCAGTACCAAGCTGTTTTGAGTACAATGACCTAGTGGTATAACCTGATATCAGGAAGTGTGATACCTCCCACTTTATTCTTCCTTTTCAAGATTGCTAAGGCTATTTGTGTCCTTTATATAGACATTTTAATGATGTTTATTCTTCCTAACCGTGAACATGGTATATGCTTCCATTTGTTTGTCTCTTCCTTGATTTTCTTTAACAATGTTTTATAATTTTCTGAGTACAAGTCTTTAACCTCCTTGGTTAAATTTACTCCTAGATATGTTATTTTTTTGTTGTTACAGTAGTAAAGGGGATTGTTTCCTTAATTTCGCTTTCTGACGAAATTGTTGGTGTATAAAAATGCCTCTGATTCCTGAGTATTAATTTTATATCCTGCCACCTTGCTGAATTCATTTATCAGGTCCAATAGTTTTTTGAATGAGACTTTAGGGTTTTCTATATACAATATCATATCATCTGCAAATAATGATACTTTTACTTCTTCTTTTCCAATTTGGATGCCTTTTATTTCTTCTTCTTATCTGATTGCTGTGGCTAGGACTTCCAGAACTATGTTGAATAAGAGTAGTGAAAGCGGGCACCCCTGCCTTGTTTCTGATCTTAAGAGGATTGCTTTTAATTTTTGCCCATTGAGTATGATATTGGCTGTGGGTTTGTCATAGATGGCTTTTATCATGTTGAGGTATGTTCCCTGTATTCCCACTTTGCTGAGAGTTTTGATCATAAATAGGTGCTGGATTTTATCAAATGCTTTTTCTGCATCTATGAAATTATCATATGGTTTTTCTTCTTCCTTTTGTTTATATGACGAATCATATTGATTGATTTGCAAATATTGTACCAGCCTTGCCTCCCCAGAATAAATTCCACTTGATCATGGTGTATGATTTCTTTCAGATATTGCTGGATCCAGTTGGCTACTATTTTGTTGAGGATTTTAGCATCTAGATTCATCAGAGATATTGGCCTATAATTTTTTTATCTGTGTTGTCTTTGCATGGTTTTGGAATCAGAATTATGCTTGCCTCATAAAAGGAGCTTGGAAGTCTTCCTTCCTCTTGAATTTTTTGAAATAGCTTGAGAAGGGTAGTAGTTAGTTCTTCTTTGAATATTTGGTAGAATTCACTTGTGAAGCCATCCGGCCCAGGGCTTTTGTTTGTTGGGAATTTTTTGATAACTGTTTCTATCTCATTTGTTGTAATCAGTCTGTTTAGGTTTTCTGATACTTTCAGATAAATTTTTAAAAAATTATATATTTCAAGGAATTTGTCCATTTTATCTAGGTTGTCTAATTTTTTGGCATACAGTTCTTTATAGTATTTTCTTACAATCTTTTGTATTTCTATCGTGTTGGTTATTATTTCTCCACTCTCATTTCTAATTTTATTTATTGAGTCTTCTCTCTCTTTTTTATTTTTTTGGTGAGTGTAGTTAAAGGTTCATCAATCTTGTTTACCTTTTCAAAGAACCAGCTCCTGGTTTCATTGATTCTCTGTATTGTTTCTCTATCCTCTATGTCATTTATTTCCACTCTGATCTTTATTATTTTCTTTCTTCTACGACCTCTGGGCTTTAAGGTATGTCTGTATGCTATGAACTTCCCTCTCAGTACTGCTTTTATTGAGCCCATAAGTTTTGAGTTGTATGCTCATTATCATTTGTTTCTAGGAATATTTTATTTCTTCTTTGATCTCATTGCTAATTCATTATTTAATAACATGCTATTTAGTTTCCATGTGTTTGAGTATTTTTTAGTTTTGCTGTTGTGGTTGATTTCTAGTTCCATGTCATTGTGATCAGAGAAAATGCTTGGTATGATTTCAATCTTCTTAAATTTTTTAAAAATTATTTTTATTTATTTAATCATTTTAGAGAAGAGAGAGAGAGAGAGAGAGAAGAGAAGAGGAGCAGGAAGCATCAACTTCCATATGTGCCTTGACCAGGCAAGTCCAGGGTTTTGAACCAGCAACCTCAGCATTCCAGGTCAATGTTTTATCCACTGTGCCACCACAAGTCAGGCTTCTTAAATTTTTTGAGACCACTTTTAAGCCTTAATTTTGGTCTATCCTAAAGAATGTACCATGAGCACTTGAAAAGAATGTATATTCTGCTGATTTAGGGTGAAAGGTTCTAAAGATATCTATTAAATCTAGTTGATCTCATGTGTCCTTTAAATCTGCTGTTTCTTTGTTAATTTTCTTTCTTGAGAATCTATCTAGTGATGTTAGTGGGGTATTTAAATCCCCTAATTTTATAGTATTGTGGTTAATCTCACCCTTTATATCCATCAAAGTCTGTATTATATAGTTAGGTGCTCCTATATTAGGTGCATAGATATTTGTAATGGTTATATCTTCCTGTTGGATTGCTCCCTTTATCATTATGTAGTGACCTTCTTTATCTCTTACTATAGCTTTTGTTTTAAAGTCCATTTTGTCTGATATAAGTATTGTTACCCCACCTTTTTTTTCATTTCCATTTGCATAAAATATTTTTTTTTCCATCCTTTTACCTTCAGTTTATGTGCATCTTTTGTTTTAAGGTGTGTCTCTTGTAGACAGCATATGTATGGGTCCTGTTTTTTTATCCATGCAGCTACCCTATGACTTTTGATTGAATCATTTTTCCATTTACATATAATGTTATTATTGATATGTAGTTGTTTATTGCCATTTTATTTTTTAAAGCTGTATTCCTCTTTTGCTATATTCTTTTCCCCCTTTGATCTGTTTACAACAGACCCCTTAACATTTCTTGCAGCATTGGTTTGCTTGTAATTCCTTGAGTTTGTTTTTTTTGTTGTTGTTGTTGTTTATTTGTTTTTGTCTGGGAAGCTTTTTATTTCTCCTTCGATTTTAAATGATAGCCTTGCTGGATAAAGTAGTCTTGGTTGTAGGCTCTTGTTCTGCATTACTTTGAATATTTCTTGCCATTCCCTTCTGGCCTCAAGTGTTTTTGTTGAGAAGTTGGATGGCTCCTTTGTAGGTGATAGCCTTTTTTTTTCTAGCAGCTTTTAATATCTTCTCTTTATCTCTTCGCTTTGGTGTTTTAATTATGATGTGTCTTGGTGTAGATTTCTTTGGGTTTCTCCTTAATAAAATTCTCTTTGCTTCTTGAACTTGTGTGACTTTATCCTGCATCAATTTAAAGAAGTTTTCAGTTATTATTTGATTGTACAAAGTCTCTATACCTTGTTCTTTCTCTTCTTCTTCAGGAACCCGTATAATGCAGATGTTAACTCTCTTCATGTTGTCACAGAGCTCTCTATGAGTTTCCTCAGATCTTTTGAGTCTCTTTTCTTTTTTTTACTCTGCTTCCATGCCTTCATTTATTTTGTCCTCTAACTTACTGATTTGATCCTCAGCTACATCAATCCTGCTTTTAATTCCTTTAATTGTGGTCTTCATTTCTGATATTATATTTGTCATTTCTGACTGATTCTTTTTTATTATTTCAATGTCTTTTTTTTATACTTGCTATCTCTTTATTTAGGTGTTCATTATGTCCATCTATTATTGTTCTTAGATCTTTGAGCATCGTAACAACTATTATTTTAAACTCTGCATCCAGTGATTTGGTTATATCTGACTCATTCAAGTCCTTTTCTAGGGAATTCTCTTGATTCATTTTGGCTGCATTTCTCTGCCTTCCCATTTTGTCTGTGTATAAGAAGAGTGTGGCCACTGGAATCCAATGGGTGTGGCCTCTGTGTTCCATACATGTGGTCTGTCTGCAGGCCCATCACCCCCTCTGTCACTGCCTTGGGCATTCGGGTATCAGAAAACTATTTTTATAAGAGCAAGTCAGTGGGTGCATTCCCCACACCACCACTAACTGCCATTGAATTTGTGGCTTTGCATTTCACCTGAAGTGACTAATTAAATCACTCACACTTGAAGCAGAACAGAGACTTGTAATCTTTACTCTGTGCCATGCTAATCAAGCCAGCAACTGTGCAAGGGACAGCGAGACCTGAATGTCTGTATTGACAGCACTAAGTGGAGCAGAAAGAGACATATTCAGTCTCTTAAGCTACTCTGGTGCCGAGTGCTGGTTATGTTGGTCTAAAAAGAAAAACAATATAGGAGACTTGCCTAATACAGGACTTTAATAGTGACAAGAGAAGATTATTTGCTTACCTGCACCATGCCACCTGTTTTTTCTTAGCTCTTACTCAAAGTATAAACTAGGAAGAATGAGGAAAGAGCTAAGAGGAAAAGAAAAGTCCAGATTGTTAGTCTAGCACCTTGGCTGGCTTAAATATTGTTCAAGTGCATACCACTAGTAATACTGTCAAAGGCAACAGCAGAACATGGGTCCTATCTCTCAGTCCACGGTTCTTTCAACTATGGCAGAGACCCTAATCCTTACACTGGACATCTAGGGTTAGGTCATAAATAGGTCTTTCTTAAACTCGCCCAGCAACTCCACAACTCTCAAGTTCACAATGAGAATTACCCAGACATACATTTGTAAAAATTTGGTGTTCTTATCAGGGAACAGGCATCTTTGTCAACAGCAGATGCACAGTTCTCTTCATTGAATATAGTTCAGTTCCCCAGGTAGTCTTCATTATTCAAGCCTGTCCAGAATTGACTGTCCTTCACATTCATTCTGATTAGTAACCTATCTTTATATTATTTAATTCTGTGTGATATAAACATATTCCTTCCTTCCTTCCTTCCTTCCTTCCTTCCTTTCTTCATTTTCTTCCTTTCTTTTATTTCTACCATTATATACAAGGATCCATAATAAATACTATTTTAGTTCAAGCTGCTATAATAAATTATCAGTCTGGGTGGCTTATAAATAGCAAGCATTTTTTTCTCGCAGTCCTGGAGGCTGGAAACTCCAAGATCAAGGCATCAATAGAGATCTGGTCTCTGGTAAGGGCCCACTTCCTGGTTCAGAGATAGCTGTGTCTTTATATGCCATAAAGGGAAAGAAGACTCTCTCGTGTTTCTTTTTTAGGATACTAATCCCATTCATCAGGCTCATAATATAATCACTTTCTTACCTCCAAATGCCATCACATTGGGAATTAGGCTTCACTGTATGAACTCTGGGAAGAAACAAACATTTACTCCATTCTACTCCTTTTTGTTTGGGTTTAGGATCAAAAGGCACCAAGCCAAAGTTTCCATATATCAAGAACGAGTATTCACATTAATTGATGTCAATCTATTGAAATTTCATTTCTATAAATAAATCTTCAGATGACTTAGTCTATATTCTACCAAGTACTTTCTAAATGCATTGTCAAATTAACTTGATATGTAGAAGTTTCTGGCAAATTTTACATTTTATAGAATGCAAACCACAACAATCTTGAATTTAAAATTTCTGAATGACCTATTAAAAAGTCAGTCCAAAAACAGAGGATTTGCAATGAGTTTACAGTATTCTGCTTCCACATTAGAACATGATAAAAAAACAAACACATTATTGGGACATCTTTTACTCTGACACTTCAGATAAACTTTTCTGTAAAGTAGGCTTTACATTGTTATAATCAGTGTCACAACTACACAAAATAAAGGAGCAATATTATTTAAGGGTTAGCTATCGATAGCTCAGATGCCTTACTTTCTGACAAATTAGAGGAAATAATACAATATCAAGGTGTTGAACTGTGACTTTGAGTCAAGGTTAGAGCTACCATTAAGATAGAGATTGAGACTCCACTTTTAATGGATCTTAATTTGAAGAAGCAGATTCAGGGCAAATCCTTCTAGTGCTTCTCCAGGGTTGTATTTAGGTAATAGTGTTTAATAGCACTCAAGGGGTGGGGCTTGAAAGGTGGATGAGGTGCTAAATATGCAAATATTATAAACACAATCATTCTAAATTGCAAATCTAAAAGATGCCATATCTTTGCACCCCACTTATCGTCTTTTAGTGGCTCCCATTGCTCTCTAGATCAATATGAAACTCCTGAGCCCAAAGTGTGGTCCTTGTTTCTTCTCTGTTTAATCCCTCACTAGTTCTCTCTCCTCTAATCTGGAGCTACCCTGTTCTTAGCCACACTGCACCTTTCCTCCTGGTCATAGATGGAGCTTCTGGCTGGCTAGACTTTGCTGCAGCCTCACTTTGGTGTTCCTTCTTTCCTGAGCCCACTAAAATCACATTTCCAATTCTATTTTAGCCAATATTCTAGCTGTGTCTTAGGTTCTATCAAACAGATGTTCTATAAAATGAAAAAAAGAAGAAAAACAGAGGACAATAATTTATTCAAAAATAAATTCAAAAATGTATTCAGATATTCAAAAACAGTTTCAAATATTACTTTAAAAACTATTTTTAATAAGTACTTGATATCTGAAAGAAACATTAGCTTTAAAAAAAACAACAACCCTATAATTCTAAACATAATTCTGAACTATATCAACTCCTTTAATGAAAGAAAATGTTAAAGTTACTGTGTCATCATTTTATTCATTCTTTCAAGTAGATATTTGTTGGTTTTCTTCTATGGGCTTAATGAAAGCACTATAATTGATGTATACATTAGTGACCAGAGATAGGATAAGTTATACTGCAATATTAAAGAGTCTGCAAATCTCAGTGACTTATAAAACAAAGCTTTATTTCACATTCATGCTAAAATTCCACCATAACTGACAGCTCTGCTCTCTAACTCTTTGCTCTGGGATCCAGGCTGATAATATAGACTATAAACATTCCCATTAACTGAGTCAGAAAGCAAACTGTGTTCAGAAGCATTTCTCTTCTAAAAATGGTATATCTCTCTTTCGTTCACAACTGATTTGTCAGGACTAGTTATATGCCCAATGCAATCAGTGAGGAGCCAGAATGTACTCAGAGGAAAAGAAAACCTAAAATATTTAACAAATATCACCAATGTCCACTGCAATCTAAACTTTGAGATTACCAAATATTTGGTTCATCCTCCTTGCTGCTTGAAAATATGTTCACTCCAATGGAGAAGACTCCAAATTCCATACAGTCATGGTATCAAGCTCTGGACTACACATGGTAGTTTCTACATTGAGGTTATGTGAATAGTTTTCACATTAAATCTACATGGGTTCTCTTTACAACAGAGAAAATGAAACAGACAAGTTATCTACTTCTTCCACAACCAATATGAAAGATATTCAGAAAGGAGAAGAATGAAAGGCACACAATAGACCTTGCTCAACCCTGAAGTAGGTCTTAATTAGAACTAAATTATGGGAAAGATTCCTTAGCCCAGGGCTTTCTGTGGCCCTTAGATCTGATCTTTGTCAGTCATACTTTCTGGTTATTGATGAACAGGCCACCCCTGTGGTCTGAGCGGTTTCTCTAGTCCCCTTCCTGCCTGCAGTCACAAAATCTGTTCATCCAGATTCTGATTTCTTTCTAACTGGTGTCTTTTTGTTGTTGTTGTTCAGTAGCTCCATGTGCAAACAACTACATTAAAAATTTCCCTCAAGACACCTACCTCATTCTCTCTATGGTCTCAATAATAGAACCATACTCTTAATTTCATGTCTTAAGCCAATTTTTTTTTTCAAACGGAAAAGATATATTAGGTACACCTTAATCCATTTAGAAGTTTTAACAATAGATGTGGCAACCATGTCCTTGATTTTATCTTTGATTTTAGATTGAGTCTGAGTCATAATAAGTCTTTGTAGCTTAAAACATTTCTCAATTTTAGCTTTTGTTGCTTGAGGTTTAGAAAGAGTTGCCTCTTCTAATTTCTGGACTCTCTCTATACTCTTATTTCTACTTGCAAACTGACCAATTATTATCTAAGTTAGTCTTTTCCTCTTATTGTCTTATAAAATGCCACTAAAAGCAGTCAATCTATCTTACTAATATCCAATTTCTTTCCTTAAAGCTACAAATGCATTAGGTATATTTTCTTCCTTCCTTGTTACCCCAGGCAATATCCTAGCAAAGTCCCATCACCACATGTTAGTCAAATAAGTTTGTAAATATGATATATACTGTATGTTTGCTCACTTATAGTTAGCATTGCGTATAGGAGACAAGCTGTAGGCAGGCAAGGTCTTTATAACCTAAGGCTTGGTTTTAAGACTTAAGCCTTTCTCACCCTTTTCATACTAAGATCTTTTCAACATCTTTCTAATACTAAGATCTTCTCAAAACTAAGCTTTTCCCCACACTCTTGACTGTTGCATGATGTGGGGTGGTGCACTCTTATGAGGAATCCCAGTTATGCCTCAGAAAAGTGGCTTTATATCAGAGACTTCTTTATTTGTATATTGTCTTAAAGGCTTTAATTTCTACACTATAAAATGAGACAGACCAGGGACACTCTCGCTCAGATAACTGCCATCAGAATTGCAGAGGAGAGGCAGCCAAGATGGTGGAGTGCTGAAGAAGAAGCTAGTTTGTGCAGAGAGAAGGAGATGGGGAACAGAGATGAATAAGACTGGTGAGGTAGAAACCTTTGATTCTAGGAATACTCATATGAGTCACGGGCTTTGGGAGCCCTGAATGGAAACGAAAGTGTTTTCCTACTGTGTGTATTTCTTGCCCACCGAGTGCAAGCTAGGATTAAAGGTAATGGCCCACCAGTTCTTGGCTTTGTTGTTTCATTACCGTCTGTCCGAATCAAATGCTAACCTGCACAGGCCAGGCGGCTGTGATGGTGGCCGTGGCTACTGGCTTTACACCACATCAGGTAGATTGCTTTTCTTTTGGCATCCAGTATAAGTTTCCTTGATACCTGAAAACTGCCTCCCCTGTCAAACTAATTTCATGTATTATAATTGTTTTTATTTGTTTCAGTAGCTCCCCCACTCCTTATACTGATTTTTGAAGAATTAGAATGTCCTAGTTTAAAATGAGTAACAAATGACCCTAAAATCTTAATAACTGATAACAAAAGCTTTCATGTTCTTTATTGGGGGGGAATATCTTTAGAGATTGAACACCTGGAACCAATCTAGCACTTTCTCTTTATGTTTTGCTACTGCCTTTGCAAAAAAACACACGTGATTTTTTCCTGGGGTCGTTTCTAAAGTCTCCCTCTTAAGTCTTAAACTCATACACTACAAACTGTCATGAAAATGACCTATATATGATGTCAATCTAATTATGATCCCTAAATTTATATCTTTCAACTCTTCTCAATCATATTGAGGATAAAAATCCTTTTTTTGAAAGCATATAAATTATTTTATGATATAACTACTATGTTTCTAGCTCACTTCTGGCCATTTATAAACAGGTACCTATGTTCCAGTCCTACAAAAATTCTGACCATGTTTGCCTCTAGCTTTAAGCCTTTTCACTTATTTTTTCTCTCTTGTTAAATTCTATACATTTTTAAAGACTCAGATAAATATAGAAAAATCATTCCAAACCCCTTTTCAAGTTAAGTTACTTAAATTTTCTTCTTCATTAGTATACTGTGAATACTTTATTAAATTGCTCATTGCATTATATAATTTGGCTTATATCTGTTCCCTAGAGTTGAACTATTAGCTATTTTAATCAGTAACTATCTTCCTCATTTATCTCAATTTCTGAAACAGTGGCAGACATATGATAAATGTTCATTATTCATTAATTCATTCAGTGCACATTTATGGAGTATCTACTCTGTCACTGGGCACTATGTTAGACTCAGAAAAAGAGAATAATTTAAATAATTTTTTCTTCTTAAGTTCAAGATCCTTTGCTACTGAGTACAATTGATGTCATTTTTTTTTATTGCTATGAAACTCTCCTAATCCTCAAAGACATGGATAAAAACATCTGATTTTGGGGTAGGGGGTCAGATTTATACAAGCTGGTTTGTTGCTTCATAAGTTTATGCTGTCAAATCTTGACCTTGATGTGTACACAAACCAAAGGTAACTTGATTGTATCACACAGGGTTTTGTAGTATGTTTTCCTAAATCCAATGTAAGTTACAGCCAGGAATTTTAATTCTTCCTTTAGCTCTTCCTTCCTGACACTATTTTCTTTTATTAATGAAAAGTTAATTTAAGAAATTTAAAGGTACTTATTTATATATTTAAAAGTTAAGGCCCTGGCCGGTTGGCTCAGTGGTAGAGCGTCGGCCTGGCATGCGGAAGTCCCGGGTTTGATTCCCGGTCAGGGCACACAGGAGAAGCACCCATCTGCTTCTCCGCCCCTCCCCCTCTCCTTCCTCTCTGTCTCTCTCTTTTTCTCCTGCAGCCAAGGCTTCATTGGAGCAAAGATGGCCCAGGCGCTGGGGATGGCACCATGGCCTCTGCCTCAGGTGCTAGAGTGGCTCTGGTTGCAACAGAGCAACGCCCCGGATGGACAGAGCATCGCCCCCTGGTGGGCATGCCAGGTGGATCCCAGTCGGGCGCATGCGGGAGTCTGTCTGACTGCCTCCCTGTATCCAGCTTCAGAAAAATACAAAAAAAATAAAATAATTTTAAAAAAAGCTAAAAAACCTTATTTATAATGATTATACAGATTTAGGTTTTGAACAACAAGAGTCAAGATTGTAAAGTTTGAAGCCTATTTACCCTTGTGTTAGTACATAGATATTTTCATTTCTATGGATTATTCCAATACTTATTATTTTTCAACTTTCTTCATATGGCACAATCTACTTAATTCAATATTTTATCTTACCCACAGGGGTATATTTTATGTTCATAATGTTTTTAAATTATTAATTCCTTTTTATAATAATCTTTCATAGCCTGAAAGGGTTTATATTGCCTTGTGTTCACCACATTATTTTTTCTTTTTACAATTTTTTAATTTTGGAATTATTAAATACTATAAAAAGAAAGAAGGATAATTATGAATAAAAAAGGGTTTTTTAAAATGTTTTGTCTGTTGATGGTAATGAGGCAAATGGTAGAAAGCAATGTGTACATCAGCATGTCCATAACTCAGAGCACAGATGCTGGTGTCAACCTCACTCTCAGGTAATTTTGACAGAACATGAGATATGTGGAGGCTATGTGCCACAATGAATAGAGAACAAAATTTGGAGTCAGGAACACCTGAAAATAAATTGAGATTCTGGCAAATACCAGCTTTAAGCCATTACCCTTTACAAACCACTGACTCTTCAGCCTGAGTTCCTTGTCTCTAAAATTGTGGGAATAATCCTGAAACTGGCAGGATTGCTACAAGATTAGAGATGAAGTAGGTGACATGCAGTAGACACTTGCAAGCTACCAGTATGTATTTTTCTATTGTCTTTTAACAATGGTTAGTCTCTTTAAATTTTATAGTTTTATTCTAGCTATCATTTGAGAGTTTTCCTCTGTTTTTTCATAAATGATTACTTCTTTACCATAGTTATGAATAATATTATTATAAGGAACACACCAATGTGATCAGTGAAGATTAATTTTTAATAGAAAAAAAAGAAAAATGTAATATGCCAAGCATTTGGAGAACTTTAGCTGAACAGTCAGAGTCTCCATGCTTAACAAGCTGGACTGGAAAGGGTGGTGTCCTCCTGCCACTCACTGTACCTTCAACTGAAGTCTTGGATAATCACAGCATTTTGGAGAATATGAATCATGGAATAACAGATGGTAGTAACTTGACAATTTAGCAGAGAGTGTAAGGAGTGCTGGCAGCTGATCAGTGCACACCTAGACTTGGAATACAAACAATATACAAGTAAAAGTGACAAACTTGTACACATTGCTTTTAATTTATGCCACAAAACAGATTTTTTAATGAACAATAAAAACGCAATAGAATAAACTCTTGATTAACTGCAAATACAGAGCAGGAAATATGTGGATAATTAAAAAATAAATAAACAACAATAAAAGTTGCTATATGATGTTGAAAAACAGACACACTCTAAAATAGCATTATACTTCCTCAGATTCTTACATATTCTCATGTCAGACTTGAAATATGAGACAGTCATATTACTTGTTGCTCAGATTCTATATGCATATGAGGAAAAGAGTTTAAGACTATCATTTACAGAATTTTATTTCCATTTTTATCCTTCTCCAACTCTGGTTTTTTTGTCTACCAATTCATGGTTTTATATATTTTTAATATATATTTTCTCTGTGAAATGAATTACTGATTTCAAGGTTAGTTGCAATAATTACCAATAACTGGGGCCCTTAAGACCCTGAAAGCCTTAAAAGCACTTGTCAGAAGAGAGGGCTGTGCTCCTCACTCTGCCATTAAGTTGTGTGACCTCAAGAAATTTATTTAACCTCTTTAGACTTCTTTTTTATCATTAGTAAAATAAAAACTTCAAGACCTTTTGTGTAGTATAAAGATTTTTTTTTATTATAGTTCAAAGATTTTTGGTTCTATAACTTATTTAAGTATTACAAGAGAGGTAATAATGGAAGGTACTAATAATGATTTCTAATACTTAATTAGCAGTTACCATATCCAAGATCTTGTTCAATGCACTTTACATTACTAAGCAATTTAATCATCACAGAAAAACCTCTGTGTATTTCCCACTAGCCCTGCTTTGTAGGTGAAGGAATTGAAGCACTGGCACATTGAGAAACTTAAGACACTCAACGAATAAGAGACAGAGCCAGTGCAAACCATGTATCTCTCTACAGAGGCCATCTCTTTAGACCTATGTTTCCCAAAGAACAGGACAAAAGCCATAGAATGCCTTCCCCAGGCCTTGAATGCCTGAGAAAAACACAGTTGTGAAGAGATAGGGAGCCATCCATGGATGTTAAATAGCAGATATATTTTGACCCAATCTGTACCTGAGGAAACTGTCTGGAAAGAGTATGACCAATGGAAAAATATAGAAAAGAAGAGGCATCAAAGCAGTTGGAGGTGAAGTCATCTTGGTGACTCGGATTAGCAAAAGCTAGGACGTTCAAATAAAATAGAGAAAGAAGAAATGAACATGAAGGGTTAAACTTGCCCGACATTGAAAACTATGCATACTTTGTTCTTCTGGTCTGAGGAGAAAATGTCAGACACCTAACAAAGCAAAATAGTAGGAGGACTATTCACTTTCATAACACATAAAAACAAGCTCTATAAGCATTGACGTCTCTAAAAGTGGGTTATAGGTAATCCAAATAGAGGCCAAGGACACAGAATAAAGGTGCTGAGTAAGCCTTCTCTATGAATTTTCTATGTTTCCTAACCTTTAGAACTTTAGAAGTTTAAAATTCTAATGTTTCAAAAATAGAAATTTTATTATAACATTCCCACATTTAAGAGAATTCTGGATGTGTCTATCCCTTTCAAGATACTAGTCATATCTTAAATTTTGACATAACTCTTAAATTTACTGAAAAACCAAAAAGCTCTATGTAAAAATCCACAGAACAAGATTTTGATCTGCCTTTTGTTTAAGTAAAAAAAAAAAATCCATAAAACCCCAATCTTTCTTTTTATAAAGTTTGCTTGCATTTTCACACTTTTGTTTGAGTAACATGGTACCCATGGAAAGGTCAGGGTTTTTTTGTTTTGTTTTAGTTTTTGTTCTTTTTCTTCAGTGTATGGAGACTGGTGGGAAAATCAAACCTATGAATGGGAAATAACACAGTGTATGCCACTTTTTATTCATTCAACTAATATTATCACATATTGAACATCTGCTATGTGTACACTGCTATGTTGGGAAGAATAACTTGCATTATGACATGTGACATTATCTCTGCCTTTTCTGAGAATTAGAGAAAAACAGACAAAACCAAAATGCCAAGAGCACTTTAGAAATGCCTTATGTGTAGTATGAATAATATTTTAGAGAAAGAAAAGATCATTTCTGCCTAGAGCAAACTGCTTAACATACTCTTAGCATTCTGTGCTCTCTCACACATTTGTGTGTTTTATAGACTTACTGTTTTTTTTTGTATGGAAAAATCCCCAATCACCAATTACTTTTGTTTTACCTGGTAGATTTCTCCATCAGTACTATGTTTAAGAGTAACTCTTCCAGAGGGGTACCAGGCTGGATTAGATAAGCGCTATCATAGTTTCTTATTATAGTATATATTACAGTATAGAACTATTACATACCATATTAAATATTATGTATTTTATAATATAGCATATTTCTGTTTCAGTAGAGACAAGTCATGAATTTGTTTCCTCAGCACTGTGCACAGTCTGGAACATGTTAAGCATTAAAATAAGTTTGTAGAATGAATAGAAAATCTGTTTTTATTGGTTCTTCAAGAATGGATAGGACTTCTATAAGCAAAGATGACAAGGAGAGGACTCCAGAGAGGGGAGTGTGTGTAAAAACATAAGACAAATTAGAGGAACAAAAAAAAAGAAAACAAAATTTCTATAAAAGGGAAAAGGTAAAGGGCAGTAAAAGATTTGATTTAAAGGAAGGTAAATAAAGGCCTTAAAAGACTTTAAATTCAACATGAGATGTTTGACCTCCAACATCTCTTTAACTATTTTTCCCATGCATCTTCAGTCTCTGCCACATTCCACTTAATGATAGTTTAAGATAAATCACAGGAGTTTCTAAAACATACAAAGCATTTAATAGGTGTAAAAAAGAGCAAGAGAAAACTTTTAAGAATGGCCATTTGGGAAAGGGAGAAGAGGAAGACAAATCAGCAGAGGATGACAGAGGAGGAGAAGTCAGGATTAACTGAATCGTGAAATTGCAATGAAGTACAAACTAAAGAGTTTTTTTTAAAAAAGGAAAAGTGGCAAATGTACCATACTAGTAAAAGTGATGAGGAGGATGTGACCTGAGGAAAGGTTACTAAATATGGTAACTCAGAAATGTATTACTAGTTAAATATGAGACAAGTCAGTAGAACAGGAAAAGCATGAGACAGATGAGATGAACCTCAGGAAAGGGCAGGGAAAAGAAATCAGACAGAGATGTAACCCACTGGGAAATTGTCTCTACATGCCAACAAAGTGAATTTGCTGGTGTGTGCTGTATATTACGGAGGAAATTTTATAATGTACTGGGCCCATGTATTTGTTCATGAGCATATATTCTATGTGTTGTCAGGAGTTTAACATTTTGGATATGAAAAACATTCAATTAACGATCTCTTTGTTCTTTGTCTTTCATAAGAAAAAATGAGAAAAGCTGTCATAGTCACATTAATTCATTGTACAAACACATCATTTGCCATGAAAAAATAGGAAGGAAGGAAGAAAGGAAGGAAGGAAGGAAGGGAGGGAGGAAGGAAAGAAGGAAGGAAGGAAGGAAGAGCCAATGAGAAAAAAAAGAAAGAGAGAGAGAGAAACTGGTTTATTTGTTTCAGGTCATTCTATTTTTTCAAAGAGCCAGGAGCCCAAATCAATTTACAGTTAACCTTTCAATTTTCCTACAGTCTGGAAGAAGAAATGCTGTTTTGGCATGCATCTGATAGCTGATTCTGGACGCTCTCCAGACAGTCTCAATACAAACCCACTGTCTGCACACATAATCAGTTTACTACTTGATTTGATATGAAAAACCCACAAAGTAAAACTACCACTTTGGGGACCCCCTGATTGACTTCAGTAGGAAGCTTTAAGCTATAAAACAGTGCTTCGACTTTAACACTTGGATACTCACCCTGTGTGCACTGGTTTATTTCCTCCCCAAGCAACCATATCCATATTCACATTTTCTAGATAATTACTTCAGATACCCGATTCACTTTGTGTTTGGAGACGCTGATTAGAATCATGATTTTAGACTTAGAAAGAAATGCATAGAACATATGTCTCCTCAACCTCTTCATCAACAGATAAAAACCCAAGGCTCCAAAAACAAACTCAAGGTTAAAAGCTAGTGAATCTCTCAGAAAGTAGTGTTCATGTGTTCTGACATCAGTTCCAGGGCTCTGTCCCAATCACATTTTTCAGTGTGTGTTGGAAATTACCAGCCTTCTTACCACTTATCTATATTTCTAATCTTGATTTTGCCTTTAATTATCTTTTTTTCATCCATGAGCACATTACTATACTTATAGGCCTCAGTTTAGTCATATGTAAAATGAGGGACTTGAATTAGGTATCTACTGTCTGGTCTAGCAAAAAGTTACATCATTCCATGGCTATCATGAAACCAACAATCTTATTCATAGGTCTTTTGGTTTCATGTAACAGAAACCCAATTAAACAAGTGTAATTTAAAAAGTAGATTTATTATAGGGACTCTCACAGATCCCAAGATTAAGAAATACAGGGGACTTCCCCAGAAGTTGTGACTATAACAACTTTATAATTCATTTCTTCTATGTCTCTGAGGGACCTCTGCATTATTCTTGCTCATCTTTGAATATTAGATTTATTTCCCTTTAGTTCAGTTCTCACTACTTCACCAGACACAGAACAGGGCTGGCCAAAGTGGCAGCCTTCCTACTTAGCTCAAATACTACCATAGCCTAACTAGCATCTCTGAATCCCAATTCTAAGTGTTCTTCCTCTCAATCAGATCTGGTTGTTCCAGCTCAGGTCAGATGTCTACACAGCTCTATAAATTAGGGGCAGTATAGCAAGGCCAGAATCCAATTTATCTTGAGAGAAGGACAATTTGATCCAGGCAGTGTCCTCAAAGCAATGCTATATATTAAAAGCTACCAGAATCATTTGCTACTTGATTGTCATAAGGATGACAAATCAAGGATGCTATTAGCAAAAAGCACAGTACCAATCAGGTGTTCCCAAACTGAGGCCATTTATCCTGCCCCCCCGCTGCACTTCCGGAAGGGGCACCTCTTTCATTGGTGGTCAGTGAGAGGAGCACTATATGTGGTGGCCCTCCAATGGTCTGAGAGATAGTGAACTGGCCCCCTGTGTAAAAAGGATGGGGACCCCTGGATGAATGTTTGACCAAAATCTACACTAATAATATAGGTAGATATTTTCCCTACTTAGCTATTTCAGTTTGTCTTAAGGAATATTTATCCAGATCTTTCTGCAGACCCAAATGAAAAAGAAAAATAAATTCATGCTAATAATTTAGAATAAAAATTAAATGTAGAGCCGAAAAGAAAAGAAACAACAAAAGCTCTCTAGTGAGAGGAGTAAACCCATAGCAACTACAGCTAAAGGAATCACACAAGGAAAGTTATTTCCAGATAGAAGGAAGAAGTGTACTTATTCCTTTGGGAGGGACTTGGTTTAAAGGGATTAAGGTAAATATTTAGAAGAATAAAAAGAATCAACTAAGACAAGACAGCAAAGAATTCAACATGATTTCTCTTTGAACCAGAGCTGGTTTGTTATTATAATGAAACAAGCCCCCCACTGACACCTTTTCCGTGACTTCTTTCCAATCCTACTGAGATTTCCACCCTTCAAAAGAAAGGAAGTGGATTATTAGATTCTTAGCAGGGGGTACAGAAAAATCTATGTTGCTCTAGGTCAACACAGCAGTGGCGGATTAAGATGTGATTGAATGGATTGGCGATCATGGACCCCACACTCAGAGAGAACCTCCAAATTCTGTCAGGATCCTCAACAAGGAAGTTTTCCCTGGAGAATTCTGCTCTGTTGCTCTCATTTCTTCTTTAACTTTTTCTTTCATTCACCTCCTTGAATTTCACTGGTCAGTTTATCTAATCTGCACCAGCTGTGCTTCTTCAAATATCATATTTTGAAATGTTGTTAAGATGGGGAGAGAGGTATACTTTATTGCATTTGAATAAAACACGGAATCTTCTTCACCATGTTGGGGTGTCCCTATTTTTATAATTGTACATCTAGAGTGGTCTGAATTAATCTGCTTAAATTAGTTTGAATCAGGCTGTGTGCCAAAGAGCTTTTCTTATGTCAATTTAATCTTCTATTTCTTAAGACAAGAGGATAGCATGTATTTTTCTTCTGTTGCTATACACTAGAGACTTCTCAAATATTACTTTATAAGTAAAGACAACAGCAAAATTTTTTATATCTTTAATTAAAAAAATAAAAAGCTATCTTCAAGCTGATCTATATTCATGTGTGTATGTATCATATACCAGTGGTCCCCAACCCCCAGGCCATGGACTGGTACTGGTCCGTGGGCCATTTGGTACTGGTCCACAGAGAAAGAATAAATAACTTACATTATTTTCATTTTATTTATATTTAAGTCTGAATGATGTTTTAATTTTTTAAAATGACCAGATTCCCTCTGTTACATCCATCTAAGACTCACTCTTGATGCTTGTCTCAGTCACGTGATACATTTATCTGTCCCACCCTAAAGGCCGGTCCGTGAAAATATTTTCTGACAGCAATGGAATAGGCGGACATATCAACTTCCACCTCCCAGAACCAAAGTGGATTACAACCTAATTTTAAGAACCATCATCTGGAAAAACCAACTGTGGACTAAACTAAGAGGACTCTTCAATCAAGGAACACTGAAGAAGCCACACTGAGACTGGTAGGAAAAGCAGAAACGCGGAGAGGGTGACCCAGCTCCCCGGAGCAAACAGCAGCCAAGAGATACTCATGTGGCGGGAAGTGAGTTTATCAGAGAGGGGCGGGTCCTGAGTCCCAGGAACAGAGCGCCAGCTTGCAGCCCCAGAGCCTAGAAGAGGTGTATGGACAGTATTTAGCTGGAAACAAGTCAAGACACTGTTTGTGAGAGACTGATTTCTCAGACCCAGGATTCTTCCTAAAGGGACCGTGCAGAAAACCTCTCTCACAACCACTCACCCGGGGCTCCAGGGGAATGGGGAGAGAGGAGAGGACTGGAGTAGCAGGAAAAGACTGTAATCTAGGAGGCACAGGGAGAAACACTAAGAGACAGCCATCCTAACCTCTGGGATGAGTCACTCCCCAAATCTGAAGTAAATATTTCCCCTGGAAACAGCAATATCAGCAAAGGGAAGCAGGACACCAGCCAAACAAGCTCTCCCATGGCACTCAGAGCAGAGTCGCTTAGAAGGAGGGAGCTTCCAGGACTACAGTAGTGAGTCTTAGGGTCTGAGCTGCAGCGCCCCCACCCACATGACTGAGGGCTTGCCCAAGGAAGGGCAGTGGCAGGACACAGAAGTGCGGTTCCGTCAGCAAGGGCAGAAGCCGGCTGGCCACCACTGGGCCCAGGTGTGAGCTCAGTCTTGCCCAGCTGGGGAGGAGGGGATGCATGAAGGTGTCAAGCCCAGCTGTGGGCTGCTTGCAATCCAGCCTGCAGTGGAAGGGCAGGAGCCCCGGAAGGGGTGGAAACCTGCCCTTGAACAAGGGCACAGGAGCGCAGCCTTGCCCCACCAGCGGAACATCAGGCTTGTGGCCTGATGTGAGAGCTAGCTCCTCCCACGGGGGTGGAGTGAAAGCCCAGAACAGGTGGAGCCCCATGACTGAGTGGGGGCATGCAGCTCCACCCAGCCCATAAAGCTAAGACTTTCAGCTGTCCCATGAGCGGGATCCTCCTGCAGAGGTGGGGCAAAAGCCTGGAATCAGGCGAAGATCCACAGCTGAGCAAAGGTGCTCACACCTGCCCTCAGGGCCGAGAATAACCCCACCTGTGGGGGCGGGGCAAAGACCGAGGCCACCGAGGCTTGTACACCCAAGCACATGATCACAACCACTCCTGTGAAGGAGAGGCAGAAACCACAGCAACAGCCCTAGTGGGTTGGCATGGATAATGCCCATACCTGAATGCCCTAGGCAGCAGCAGCAGAGGAGGTGGCAGGCCTGCAGACAGACCACATCTAGGGAACACAGAGGCCACACCCAGTGGACTCCAGTGGCCAAAACCTTCTTTTACACAAACAAAATAAGAAGGCAGAGAAATACAACACAAATGAATCAAGAGAAATCCCCAGAAAAGGACCTGAATGAGTCAAATATAACCAAATTACCAGATGTAGAGTTTAAAATAACAATCGTTAGGATGCTTAAAGATCTTAGAACAACAATAGATGGTCATTACGAACACCTAAGTCAAGAGATAGCAAATATAAAAAATGACATTGAAATAATAAAAAAGAATCAGTCAGAAATGACAAATACAATATCAGAAATGAAGAACCAAGTGGAAGGAATTAAAAGCAGGATGGATAAGGCTGAAATTCGAATCATTGAGTTAGAGGACAAGATAAATGAAGGCACTGAAGCAGAGAAGAAAAAAGAAAAGAGACTCAAAAATTCTGAGGAAACTCTAAGAGAGCTCTGTGACAACATGAAGAGAAATAACATCTGCATCATAGGGGTTCCTGAAGAAGACAAGAAAGAACAAGGGATAGAGACTTTGTTCAATCATATCATAGCTGAAAACTTCCCTAAATTAAGGCAGGAAAACATCTCACAAATTCAAGAAGCACAGAGAACTCCATTAAGGAGAAACCCAAAGAAATTTACACCAAGACACATCATAATTAAAATACCAAAGCTAAGAGATAAAGAGCAAATATTAAAAGCTGCTAGAGAAAAAAAAGGCTATCACCTACAAAGTAGCCTCCATAACGATGACTTCCGACTTCTCAACAGAAACACTTGAGACCAGAAGGGAATGGCAAGAAATATT
The DNA here is from genome assembly GCF_036850995.1 of Saccopteryx leptura. Classification (NCBI taxonomy): domain Eukaryota; kingdom Metazoa; phylum Chordata; class Mammalia; order Chiroptera; family Emballonuridae; genus Saccopteryx; species Saccopteryx leptura. The sequence continues at coordinate 157,118,620 of NC_089505.1, read as the reverse complement.
CAAAGTAATGCAGAACAAGAGCCTACAACCAAGACTACTTTATCCAGCAAGGCTATCGTTTAAAATTGAAGGAGAAATAAAAAGCTTTACAGACAAAAAAAAAAAAACCTCAAGGAATTTACTATAACCAAACCAATGCTACAAAAAAATGCTAAGGGATCTGTTGTAAACAGATCAAAGGGGAAAAAGAATATAGTAAAAGAGGAATAGAGTTTTGAAGAATAAAATGGCAATAAACAACTGCATATCAATAATAACCTTAAATGTAAATGGAAAAAATGATCCAATCAAAAGACATAGGGTAGCTGCAGGGATAAGAAAACAGTACCCATACATATGCTGTCTACAAGAGACACACCTTAACACAAAAGATGCACATAGACTGAAGTTAAAAGGATGGAAAAAAATATTTCACGCAAATGGAAATGAAAAAAAGCTGGGGTAGCAATACTTATATCAGACAAAATGGACTTTAAAAGAAAGACTGTAGTAAGAGATAAAGAAGGTCTCTACATAATGATAAAGGGAGCAATCCAACAGGAAGATATAACCATTATAAATATCTACACACCTAATATAGGAGCACCTAAATATATAAAGCAGACTTTGATGGATTTAAAAAGTGAGATCAACAGTGTCCATCAGTGGATGAGTGGATTAAAAAGCTTTGGTATATATATATACTATGGAATACTACTCAGCCATAAGAAATGATGATATCAGATCATTTACAACAACATGGATGGACCTTGATAACATTATACTGAGTGAAATAAGTAAATCAGAAAAAACTAAGAACTATATGATTCCATACATAGGTGGGACATAAAAATAAGACTCAGAGACATGGACAAGAGTGTGGGGGTTACGGGGTGGGGGGAAAGAGAGGGAAGGGGTTGGGGGAGGGGAGGGGAGGGGCACAAAGAAAACCAGTTTGAAGGTGACTGAAGACAATTGGTCTTTGGGTGATGGAATGCAGCATAATCAAATGTCAAAATAACCTGGAGATGTTTTCTCTGAACATATGTACCCTGATTTATCAATGACACTCCATTAAAAGTAATTTTTAAAAAATAAAATAAAATAAAAATGGAAAAAAATATTTTGTGACATTAAACCAGTTCGTGGCCCAAAAGAGGTTGGGGACCACTGTCATATACAATATATGCTATTACTGTACCTATGCTATACCAAAATTTACATCAGTTTATGCTATGTCAGAGACAAAGGCAAATGACCTCAAATTCATAGATGTTTAATAAAACATCCATATACATAGCTATTAAGCCTAATCCAGTGTTAGAATTCAGCCAGTTTGCACTGATTTGGCAGAACCAATACCTAATTTTTGTTGAGTTTGGCAAACAAGTTGTTAAAATGGCACTTGTTATCACAGTTCTCACTAAGGTGGGTGCCCGGGCAGATGCCCAATGTGGAAATTACAAATTTACATTCCTTACTCTTTTTTTTAATTAATTTTAATAGGGTTGCATTGATAAATCAGGGTACATATGTTCAGAGAAAACATCTCCAGATTACTATGACATTTGATTATGTTGCATACCCCTCACCCAAAGTCAAATTGTCTTCTGTCACCTTCTATCACATTTTCTTTGTGCCTCTCCTCTCCCCCTAACCCTCCCACTCCTCCCTCCCCCCCTCATTACCATCACATTCTTGTCCATGTCTCTGAGTCTCATTTTTATGTTCCATCTATGTATGAAATCATATAGTTCTTAGTTTTTTCTGATTTACTTATTTCACTCAATATAATGTTATCAAGTTCCATCCATGTTGTTGTAAATGATCCGATGTCATCATTTCTTTTTTTTTTTTTTTTGGTATTCTTTTTTTTTTAATAAATAATTTTTTATTAATTTTAATGGGGTGACATCAATAAATCAGGGTACATATATTCAAAGAAAACATGTCCAGGTTATCTTGTCACTCAATTCTGTTGCATATCCATCACCCAAAGTCAGATTGTCCTCCATCACCTTCTATCTAGTTTTCTTTGTGTCCCTCCCCCTCCCCCTCCCCCATCCCTCCTTCCCTCCCCTCACCCCCCCCCATAACCACCACACTCTTGTCCATGTCTCTTAGTCTCATTTTTATGTATGGAATCCTGAAGTTCTTGTTTTTTTTTCTGATTTACTTGTTTCCCTCTGTATAATGTTATCAAGATCCCACCACTTTGTTGTAAGTGATCAGATGTCATCATTTCTTATGGCTGAGTAGTATTCCATAGTATATATGTACCAAAGCTTTTTAATTCACTCATCCACTGACGGACACTTGGGCTGTTTCCAGATCTTTGTTATTGTGAACAATGTTGCCATAAACATGGGGGTGCATTTCTTCTTTTGAAACAGTGCTATGGTGTTCTTGGGGTATATTCCTAAAAGTGGGATAGCTGGGTCAAAAGGCTGTTTGATTTTTAATTTTTTGAGGAATTCCATACTGTTTTCCACAGTGGCTGCACCAGTTTGCATTCCCACCAGCAGTGCAGGAGGGTTCCCTTTTCTCCACATCCTAGCCAGCACTTATTCTGTGTTGTTTTGTTGATGAGCGCCATTCTGACTGGTGTGAGGTGATATCTCATTGTGGTTTTAATTTGCATTTCTCTAATGATTAGTGATATTGAACATTTTTTCATATGCCTATTGGCCATCTGTATGTTCTCTTTGGAGAAGTGTCTATTCATTTCTTTTGCCCATTTTGATTGGATTATTTGTCTTCCTGGTGTTGAGTTTCACAAGTTCTTTATAAATTTTGGTTATTAACCTCTTATCAGATGTATTGTTGAATATGTTCTCCAATTGTATAGTTTGTCTTTTTATTCTGTTCTTATTGTCTTTAGCTGAGCAAAAGCTTTTTAGTTTGATGTAGTCCCATTTGTTTATCATGTCTTTTATTTCACTTGCCCGTGGAGATAATTGATGTAGTCCCATTTGTTTATCATGTCTTTTATTTCACTTGCCCGTGGAGATAAATCGGCAAATATATTGCTGTGATGTTGGAGAGCTTACTGCCTATATTTTCTTCTAAGATGCTTATGGTTTCACGGCTTACATTTAAATCTTTTATCCATTTTGAGTTTATTTTTGTGAATGGTATAAGTTGGTGGTCTAGTTTCATTTTTCTGCAGGTAGATTTCCAATTTTCCCAATACCATTTATTAAAGAGGCTGTCTTTACTCCATTGTATGCTCTTATCTTCCTTGCTCTTTTTTAACGTTCATCTGCCCAACAGAGTATTCTAAGTGCCTGCAGTAATGTTCATTCCATTTATAGGGGGAAAAATTGCAAGTGAGGATGCTAATCAAGAAGCAATATGTAAATATATTAAATAACAGTTCTATTGTTTTTTTCAGGTATTATTTAATATTTTTTCATTAGTATTTTTAAACTCTTATAATCTAGTTTTTGTGCCTCTTTTATTGTTCTTATTTAAGTATCAAGTGCATAAAATAATAAACTACCTTTAGATATATCATTTTTATACTCAAAAGAGTCATTAGGGCAGAGAATTGGTTGTTAAATTATTTGAATCCCATCACTGGCCTAATCAAAACACAACTTCTCAAGTAAGCTTCTAAAGACTTTCTCCCTAATTTAGAAGGCTTTATCTTCCTTTTTTATACCTTATTACTTACCATCTGTAGATAAAAGGATATATGTTTTTGAGTGGGCACTTTTATTGTGAATGGCATTTTTAAATAGGCAAAAGAACCTTCTTAAACACTTTCCCCTAAAGAATACCAGTACAAATAGAACTTTGGTTTGTCACTTCAGTGATCATACTTCCTTCCCATGAATTGCCATTAACCATTTTCAGTGTTTCCATGCCATAACTAGTATGTACAAATGAACCCATTTTTGTTTGTGACAGAGAGAGAGAGACAGAGAGAGAAACATATAGGGACAGACAGACAGGAAGGGAGAGAGATGAGAAGCATCAACTCTTCCTTGAGGCATCCTAGTTGTTCGTTGACTGCTTTCTCAAATGTGCCTTGAAGAGAGGGCTCCAGCAGAGTGAGTGATCCTTTGCTCAAGCCAGTGACTTTGGGCTTCAAGCCAGTGACTTTTGGGCTAAAGCCAGCAACCCCTTGCTCAAGCTGGTGAGCCCACGCTCAAGCCAGCAACCTTGGGGTTTCAACCTGGGTCCTCTGCATCCCAGTCCAAAGCTCTATCCTTTGTGCCACCACCTAATTAGGCTGAACCCACTGTTGATAGCATGTTTTATGTATGCAAGAATTTGGGTGTACTTACAAAAATGTAAATACTTCCAAAACTCTTAGAATTATTTTCTGTGACTTTAGATAACCAGAGCAAAGAACCCAGCTCTACTGAAAATATAGTTGTTGCCTTTTTCTGCTTTTCTGAATTATTAAGACCATGTTTTCAAACTAGCATTAACAAAACCTAAGTAATATTTCTGAATGTCAGCTACAAAAATTTTTTTCAATAAAAACTGATTGTATCCAACCTGTTCGATTTCTCCCTAGCTTAATTAGCTGCAACCAGTAGGGCAACTCCAGAATCTCTCCATCTTCTGAGAACGGCAATCTGGTCTACATAGATCTAGTTAAGGATTAGATCTCTAGACTTCCCTCTCACTGAGATTGATTTATGTCATTCTACACGGCAGAACTTTCTTACTTCTAACACTAAAAGCAAGAATTAGAAATTTTAGAGCAGTGGATTTCATACTATTCCTTGCATCTCCACATTCCAATTTTGGAAGTGGGAGAATATAAAAGGTTCTGAGTTTTAATAAAGAATTACAGAGAAACAAAATAAAAATAAAATTGATAGCAGAACAGCAGAATGAATAAAAGTTTGAAAAGACATATCTAATTATAATTCAACTAATACATGACTACCTGAAAAGTAGCAACTTGCAAATCATCATCAAGTCAAGATGTACTGAAGAGGAAGCACCCTTCCCCACTAGAGCAGGAGTGTTGTGTACATATACAGAATAGGAGATTTCCAGAGTTGTTGAAAACTCTGTGGCCCCCATACCTCATATGAAAACATGGAATTAGGGTCTTCTATGTTCTAGGAACATGGGGATTTTGCTTAAAGATATCAAATTTTGGTATCCCTTAACAATTTAACACTTTATTAGTCAATAGCCAAACTTCTTTTGGAATAAAAGTGTATGAGATTGTAAGTAAAATGTCTAAATACCTGACTGCCTATTTTATTTTTTCATGTAGTTGGGAACATAACAGATAACTGTGGTCTAACACAAGCTCAAGCATATAAAGGAGGAAAATATTGCTAATATCATTCCTCTACCCATTGATAGGATGAAGAAAACAAGAAAGTGGAGTTCTAAATGTTTGTTGTACTTCTTTTAAAGTCTCTCCTTTCTCTCCATATTTCTTCCCTCCCCTTTGCCAAGCATGATGAATATAGAAGTAAAACAGTATGATTGTTTATGTACTGATTGTGTATATCTACCTAACTTGTCCACATGAAAGTTTGTTGGAATGGCTTTGTCTTTACATGGAGCATAGTATCCAATTTGTGTAGCTTTGCTTTTGTTTCATTTTTACTTTTAAATGCTAAATGCCATATATGTCAGGAAGTGTCTTTGCCTCAGGCTGCGGAATTGGACTACTTTTGAATATTCTAGATTTCTGTTGCTGACCAGAGATAAAATTTTCACTTCTTACACATCCTTTAAAATTAACCCTCAGTAAAGCCTCCTGAAATGTAATCAATTATCAAAAGTCGTAATACAGTCAGTGAAGGCTTCTGAAGTTCTACCAATGTCTAAACTGATGTGGATGATCTAGATCAGTGCTGTTTCCTTGAAGTATATTGATTTTGGTCTAAAGCCTTAAAAATGGAGAAAGACAAACATTTACAAATCTACCTGGAGAAAAATAATTCCTAGGAACTAAAGGAACAAAATTATTAACCAGTGATGAACTGTTCTTAAAGAAATAATTACTCATTGCATTATACAGTTATTTTACATAATATTCCAATATTCTCTGGTGTAGTTAACTTTTGCTTTTATATATCACTGTGAGAGTTGAGAAATATTCTCAGGGATTTTATCAATTAATGATCAATAACAAATAAAGATCATTCTTTAGTTATGGAGTTGTGAAATTAAAACTACAGAATTAAACCAGTGATAAATTAGAATTCTATGCAGAAAAAAATTATTTCACATGTAACTTTTCAGAAAGTAATTCATTACTTCTGCTTTAAATAGACTAGATCTTTTCGATAATGTTTGGACCATGCTATTTGAAAAGTTGCTACAGAAACAAAATTAAGTTCTCTCTCTCTCTCTCATTTACCATGTAATAGGTGTTTACTATTTGTAAGACATTGCATTTAACAGTTAATAAACTATCTAGTTTAATTGTAGTTTATTTCTCACATTACCTCTTTAGCTAATTATTGTTATCCTCACATTAAAAATTAGAAAATCAATACATAAACAGATAGGATCACAATCTTCTAGCATATGGAAAAATTGATATAAAAATACATGCCTGTCTGGCTCAAAAAATGCTTTCTTAACTATAGAACATCTTTTCTCAAGAGTGACAAAGGCAAATCCCTTACCTTTGCCAGCAGAAATGTAAAAAAAGTCTTAAAGGCTAATGACTTATGCTTTAAATTTATGTAGGGAGGAGAGCCTATATTTCTTTTCTTTTCCTTAAAGGGGGTTTGGGGGCATGACATGAAACTGACAACCAAAGAAGTAAATATTGATAATATCCCAGGGTAGTTGAATGGGCTTCTAATTTTTTATTACTATTCAGGAAGTGTCACTCAAACTAGATTCCTTTATTGCAGCGGTGCTGTGGATCACTGTCATAAATTTTCTGTTTGTACAATTTTTCCTCTCATATTGTCAAGTAGCTCATGGTTTTATTAGTGGTTTGCCTGTAATTAGATTCCAGGTACAGAATCACACTCATCTTTCTAGTCAGGAAATCAGAATGACTATCACTTGTCTTCTGCTATTCCAGTGAATTCAGTTTGGGATACAAGATACGTTAGTGGTAATTTCATTTGTGGGTTGCACAATACCCAGTAACAATGGACTTTGCCCTTCTCTTGTTTCCATAACCTTTTCTCATTTGAGATTTTGCTTCATTTGAATTCTTATGTTTTTAAATGAGCATCTCATGTTTTGGGGACTAAACAAATTAAAATTTTAAAGTAAAATAATACATGTGTTACCATTTTATCTGAGTCTTAAATATTCTCAAGTCATTTCAACATGTTCCTTATATTTTTTTATAATTCCTGGTATTGGGAGAAAGGTTTAATTTTAAATAAAGAATTCTTCTTTTATATAAGCAAAATCCCCAGAACCACGTACTAATGTAGTTTTCTGAAATACACCCTGGTTAATGACATTTGTTTATTTTCATTTGTGGCTCAACTGGCTGATCATACACTGTAAAGTGCAGTTCTCAGTGATTCCTGCTTACTTTCTTCATTATACCCAAATGAAACTTTCAAATGATATGACTTCAGTTTAGATAATTTTGAAAAAAAATCTGTCAATGAATCTGATATTGTTACATTTGTGAACACCTTGTCTCCAGGGACCGTCAAACACAAGAGAAAAGAGCCTGGATAAACATTTTATGAAAAGGTCAATAACACCAACATAACTTACTAAATCACAAAGTGACCACCTTTGACCTATGTAAGAAAGTACGGAACTTCCTTTTTTTTAATTTTGTTCAGAAACTCACAATTCATGACACATGTGCACTTCAAAACAAATTAAGGTAAAAATACGCTCAGATATTAATAAAAATCTTCCATTTTCTTTTGATTCATTAAAAGAGGTTTTAGGAGAAAACTAATAATGTTCCACAGGGAAGAGAAGGCCATTAATGTCAAGGAATATATATTAGTAATAATCCTACTTTATTGACAATGTATTTTTCTGCTAAAAACAGGAATACATAAAATACATAAACTGTCATTAAATAAACATATAAAATTCATAAAACCTGAAAAAGAATTGTCAATATAATGATAATATTAAGAATTAAAATAATTTAGTATTTTTCAGCAACCAAAATATAGGAGATGAGCTCTCAAATAATGTTAAATAAATAAAGTAGGATTGTAATTGAATGCAGCCCTAATTAGACTATTCTCATTTTGATCTTCATTTAAACATCTTCTAATTCCCACAGAGAAATGTAGATTAGACAATGGTGTAAGGCTGTAATCAAGCAGATAAGTTCTGGGTGTTTAGTATTTCATAGTGGAATAAATATCAAGATGGATTCTTGCAGGTGAACATAAGAACTGCGAACTAATAACAGTGCAGGACTGGTCTAGATTTGTTCTGGGTGCACACTGACCACTTTACTTAAAAGTAGAATAGTCCCAAAAGATCTGGATTTTCAGTACCTGACCTGGAATTTAGGTAACAATATTGAAAAATTCCTGGTTAGAGTCCCAGGGTTCCATACTAAAGCATCACAGTGTTGTACATTTGGACAGTGATATTGACTTCAGTAGGCCTAGAGGTCAAGCACAGTGTTAAATCCAAGTACATTTTTCTGAATTAAAGAACTGCTCTGATCTGAACCAAAACATACATACTAATTACCAAATATTTATTGAGCAACTTTAGTACAATGCACACTTTCTGACTATAGGGGGAAAAAAGACGTATAGGTGTATTTTAAGTTTATAAAAATAAACCATGAAAGATAAGTAGGTTTATCACTGTGAGTACATGGAACACAGAATTTATTTTTATATTACTATTTATTAATTATTGTATTATTTTTCATAAAACAACTGTAAACCTACTTTTGTTCCACCCTACTATGGGCAAGAAGAGATGAAAACTGATGTCTATATTACTAAAAATGGTATCATTTCTATTTAGAATTGACTCAGTAGCCTCTAAAAAAAAAAATTAAAGTTTTCATTTTTTCATTAAGTGGACTTAAATTAAGACAAATGATTAGCTGGATTCTAAACTGTCTAAAATTTAAGAACATATTTAAATCATCTAGGCCTGTCTAAATGTTTTGATACAAGGAACTATTTCAATATTTCACTGTTATATGTAACCTTTCTAAATACCCATATTCTATTTGTAAATTTCACATGTTAATCACTGAAAGAATATTTGTTGCTAAATATGAAAAAGTATCATGAGGTATTAGATGTAAGATATTATAAAATTTTAAAATGAACCTGAAAGGATATTTCTAAATTACAAAAGTATTACATAAAAAGGATATTAATAAACCAATTTATAAAAAATATAACAACCAAGAAAGTACATAATAAAATTCCTATCTACTAATTTAAG